>NW_005841917.1:2345200-2378664 GCF_000455745.1 Alligator sinensis
GCATCCCCAGCTAAGCTTGCCCCACCACCCCTTTGTCAGCCAGCCCTCACTGCTCAAGCCAGGGAGCAGAGGTGTGGGCCAGCCCTGCTCTCTGGAGCAGACAACACAGCCCAGCCCAGGGCTGGAAAGCATGCTGGGGGACTGTGATTTAACTCAAACCAGGAAGGGGTCTGGGACAGAAGTTTCATAAGGTGGTTTGACCCAAATTGGTTAAGTCTGATACAACATTCAACCAGGTTTACCTTAAACCAGTTTTAGCCATTTTGAAACTGGCTTATGTTCATTGAGTTTCTGTTCTGTTAAAAGTTTAAACCAGCGTCCGATCACTTTAAACTGGTTTATGTGTAACTTCTGTCCCTAGCCACAATGTTCCTAATGAAACATTGGGACAGGTGTCTTTATTCATTTAAAGTGTATCTAACTTTTCTAGTATAAGAGTCAACAACCTTTTAATGGAGTGATAGGTGGATCTAGGATTTTGAAATGGTGGATGCAGATGGTACGGTGCATCAACACAATGTCTACTTTTCTCTAGAAGCTCTAGACACTAGAAGCTTTTAGTGGCCTAAGACTATATTATTCAGTTTCAGATTTAAAAACATACATATATAACTTTATTGGAATGTGCTAATTTACTATATCATATATTATGTATAAAAACACAAGTTAGGCAAAAAATAATCAAAGTGCATTGTTCCATTAGCCCTGTAGTCATTGGAATTAAATGTACATCTCTTTTTCAGATTTGTAAAATAAAATCTAGCCTCCTTGAGCATCTTGACAGTGCAGCTAACACTTCACTGAGTTATTTCCACACCCAAGTTGATGTTCAACTAAGTTAATGTTTCCACACCTGAATTAATGCTTTTAGCGAGAGTTAAAAACAGTCTGCAGGGGTGTGCAGCAGGACTGTTGTCTAAAAAGAAATGCTGCTGCCAGGCAGTTGTTAAACTTTGGATGCACCAGGAATCAAATGGGGTATAACTACATCATTGCACCCCCCCTTGGACTTGCCGTTTAATAGAGTTCAGTCCAAATACAGGCTTCTTCCTCCTCTCACATTGCTGCTATCTCCCTTGCTGCTGATTTGATCCCTGTTGCTAAATTCCCACCGATATTCTGTTTTTGTGCACTAGATAAAATTGTTTCGTGGGCTAGATGCGGACTGTAGTTTGCTGCGCCCTACTAATAAAATGAATAATCAACATTTCTACATCTCACAGATTTGATTAGAAGTTTTTACCTTATGATCTGACATCAGTTTTGTTTACACTTCTGAACTTCTGTGTTCATTCTCAGCTCCTGAATGGGAATTTGCCATCACTGTCTGGAACAGTTTGAATCTGAAAATGATCAGCCAGAATGTGACACTCCATAAGTGCATCCCCACATGTAATACGAAGTTCCATCCACTTACAGCTCCACAGTGCTTCTCTGAAGTAATCTTTCCAAATGCCCTTTCATTCTGTTAGGTTGTTCATTCTTGCTGTTGATTTTCTGATAAACTGTCAATCAGCTCAAATCTGTAAAGTGCTGTGAGCATTCAATCCCACCCCCAGTGGGACCTGAAGGGATCGATGGCTTAGTACCTTGGAGCAGGCAGTCAGTGCTTTCCAAGGTTGGGCTCCTTGCTAGAAACATCACAGTCGTGGCATGTTTCTAATTTTGGATTTTCCACTTCATCTTTTGTGAGCTTCTAAATCATGCTTGTGGGGATGGGTGGGAGCTAAGAGCAACCATATCTTTAATCCATACTTTTAATGTAAGAACAGCAAGAGAGACTGCATCTTGGGGAGATGAAGCCTGCTATACCCAAAGAGCCCCATTTTCACATGACTAAGTAGAAGAGAACAGGTGTTCAAATGAGCTGCTGTAACTGAGGCATCAAGATTTTCTTGAAACCAAGTAAGAAAGAGAGAAAATTATAGCAATATTTCTTAAATATGGAAATCAAAAGTTTGCGCAAGATTCCTAAGAGCTGGAGTAATGGTTATTGCTGATGCTCTTCTCTACATCTTTACCAAAGTGTTTATAGAGCTGAGCAAAGAGTTGTCAGAGCTGAAGGCAATAACATATTATAGATGTTACTTAACCAAGTGCTTTGCATGCCTCTAACATTAGCTCATAAGGCTTATTTTAGGTTCCTCTTTTAATATAAACTAGTAATTTCTTTACTATTTTTTGCTAAATTGGCACAAGGCACCTGTAAACACAAGGGTTGTACGTCTTAGTAGGAAGGTAGGACCTCACGCATGTTTGTTGTTGTTACTTCTAAAAAGTTTGGTTTGTCATAAACACAGACTGAGTCACTGAGGCAAGGTTTGGGGGGTTGTTGGTTTTCGAGCGTTACTAACATTCTTTCTCTTTGTCTGCGAATAAGCATTCTTTTGTTCCTTTGCAACAAATATGGTATATATTGCAACAAATATGGTATGGTATATAACAATACTATAATTTTTTTATGCTATGGTTTATAATAATATAAAATACTAATAATTTTCATAATGGTATGATTTAATAGCATTATTTGATTAATAACAAATGGGAGTGCTGATTCTACTCTTGCAAATGCTTGGGCATGTGCTTAACTTCCTGCACTTAAGTAATCCTGTTAAGTTTCATGTACATAAAGTGGGCCCTAGATTTGGCTCATTGTTAATCGTATGACATCACACCTCTATCTGGCTCTTCACCAATACAGAAATAAGACAAGTTGCCTGCCCTGAGGACCTTACCTTTGAAAGAATGTAGTGGACATTTGGTTAGATGATTGTAATTGCAAATCCACAGGAAAATAGAACTGTTAAAGGGAGAACTGCCTGGGTGATCAATATAGCTTCTCCTCAGCAAGCAGCAGGTGGCTGGCATGCCAGAGAAGAACGAGAGAAGGGGTAACGGTTGGAGAACTTGCAGGCACTGTCCTGTTGACAGCAGGGGATTTGCTCAAAGATGCAAGCGAGTGGTACAACACACTCTGATCCTCTGCTACTTCTTTTGAGCACGTTCTAAGCAAGATAGAGCTGAAACACAAGCCCATGCATGGAAAGCAAGACAAATATTGAAACATTGGACTTTCTAAAATAGCTCTTAAACTAATGACTGAAATGTATGATTTTCAGAATCTTGCTGCATGCTATGGAAACTTATCCTTAAGGTCTACAGCCTGTTTGGTGGGGTTGATCATATGCTTTTAAACCATCCTATCTAGGTCTGTTTCAGACTGATAAAAATGTGGGTTTTTTCTTCTAAAATGCAGCATTTATTTGTTTTTCTAGCAAGCTTCTGAGTGCTCCATAGTAACCGTCCATGGTTCGGAACCACCTCACCACGCCCCCTTCTTCCTTGCACATTGGGCAGCTCCCTTTTCCTTCTCTTTCGTCATGTGCTAGGAAAGCAGCTTGCCTTTTCATGGGGAAAGAAAGTCTAAATTTAACTTAATTACAATAGAAACAGTTTTTAACACCTTCCTCAGCAGAGATATAACTAACAAGCTTTGTGCCCTGCTGGAGAGCAGAGGCTGGGAAGGGTGGGGTCCATTGAGCACTGGAGGGCCAGGATAGGGCCAAAAGGGGCCTCCCCCAGTTACTGTCCCTAATTATGCTACTGCTTCTTAGTTTCCCAAAAAGTGTAAAGGAAGACAGCTATGACAAGATTTACAAACTGTGGACTTGAAATGCACAAACTTCTTGTTATATTTGTCAGTGTCTTGTTAGGAGCTTTGAAATGCTGAGTCTTTAGGATCATAGTGCATTTTGTGTCCTTTGACAGTTTTCTCTTACTGTTGTCTAGGCTTTCAAATTGCATTGGCTTTCAAATTGCATTGGCTTGGCTTGTTCAGCACAGGAATTGTTTTTGACATTTGAATAAGCAGCAAACAGGGCATGCTCTCCCTCCTTGTAGTGAGTGGTATATGAAGTGCCAGATTTCCTGAGACAAGGTTGAGGCACAAAATAGTAGTGGTTTCAAAATTTAAAAAATTAAATTGGATTAATTTGTAGCACACTATAGCTATCTTCCCTCTAAGAAGAAGGGAGGAACAAGAGGGGTAACTTGAGTGTGGTTGAAGTTTTCTTCAGCTTAAGGAGCTAGAAGGAGTTTCAGTAGTTTAAAAAAAAAACACAGTCGGACACATTTTACACAGGATAAGGAAAGATGAAAGTACAAGCCCAACTGGGAAACAACTGTATGAGGAGTGTGTTTTTGGATAGCACAAAATGAAAAATTGTCTGACATAAACGAGGGCTAAATGATCTCAGAGTAAGATGTGACTTCATGGATCAAAGAATAGGAAACTAAATTGTGAAACAAAGAGATAATATCTGGAGGCAGAAAACTATTAGATCAGAGAAGTAATAATCTGAAGCTTTGGCGGTAAGGGACTGTGAAGTACTCTGTGGAAAATAGAAATATGAAAACATTGCAGAAATAATATGAAAGAGAACAGATCTGCCAAGCAGTGAAAGAGAAGTCAGTGAGAAAGATGGTTTGTTACTCTAAGACAGGGGTCAGCAACCCCCGCACGTATGCCGAGCATGGCACGCAATGCCATTTTGCTCGGCACACCACAGCCAGCCCAGGCTCTAAGCAGCTGCTGCCAGCCACAGAGCCCAGGCTGCTCGCAGCAGGCAGCTGGGAGGCTGCAAACAGCTGCTCTGGGCTCTGTGGCACTCCGGCACCTTCCAAGGTAGGCGTGGTTTCTTTGGCACTCCGGCCAACAAACGTTGCCTACCCCTGCTCTAGGAGAATAACGGGAGCCATGATGAATATATTTTGCATCAACTTTTCTTCAATGAGTACCTTGAACTTATTGGATACCAGAGATGACAGAAATTGCAGTTATGTACATAGTGACATAGAGAATAATGGATTTGGAACAAATGTGACTTCAGATGGCTGCAAGGTTTTCTCTGAAGCTGTTTGGCAGTCACCTGAAAAAGCACTTGCTGCAAAAGAATTCAGCTGATTGTGCTCTTGGAAATTCTAGATCAATGGGAAAGTAGTATTAAGACTACAGTACTCCAAGTACTGTAGTCTTAACATGAAAAAATTCTTAAAACAAACAAAAAAAAAAGCAGCTAGATTCCCATCAGCATCCTGGGCTTTTGGCAAGATCAAGCATTTTTGGCACTAAGAGGAGGGTGCCTGGGCTGGCTCCGGCACTCCTGGTACTGGCCTGATCTTGCAGTACCTGCAGGCCTGGTGTCAGTTCCTTGTGGAGGGAACACCTGCTCTCCCCCCACCTTTTTTTAAGGGCCAAAAACAAAAGAGGTTCCCATCAGCCTGTTTGCTCAATGTGGGCCATTTTATAGTCATACTCAGTGTTGCCTGCATTTAATTAACTTTGTAGTTGGTTTCCAGTACTGAGCACATTCTGCTTTTGGCAGCAATTTAATGATAGACAGTGTATTTAGTGAGATTTTCTTGTATGCAGTTTAGATGAGGGGCTTTTTCTCTCCTTATCAAGTGAGAAGAAAAGAGTCATCCTATATTTGAGTAAATACAGTAAAATAAAATTAGCTAACATAGATGCATCTCTAAGTAGAGGAATGATGAGTAGGGAAAATGATGTGCGACTAGATTTTGATACTTTCCTGGCTTACAAACAGTAAGAACTGCAGTGAATATTAAATTAAAGAGGTTAGTCTTCATATGATTATTTGTCTATATTATGAAGCAGTAAGCAGCTGTGAAATGCAATTTTCAGGAGTCCCATTGTGTGAATCACATGCAACAGAGCAAGGTGGGAGTAGACAGGATTCATTTTATTTTAGGAACAGACAATTCTGTTTATCTGAACGAAATAATAACACATTGTTCTTCAGTGTGTGTAGTCAACTGTTTACTTTGACATTTAGATCTGTTTCCTAGTCTAGGCAGGGCCCTTGAGGTTAACCCTTCTGGTTAAGGATGTTGGTGGGATAGTCTTAGCTACTACCACAGATGGTTTTAGGGGCAAGAGATGAATGAAGCCATTCTTGGTCCCAAGAGATTCTGTGCAGGATATTGCCATCTTGCTAGACATGGGGGATTGAACCAGAGACCTCCAGAGCTAAAGCATGAGCTTTTCTTATTTGAGCTTTTGGCTCGCAAACTGGGAGATGCAACAGACTTGTATCCCTTATACAGGTAACTCCCATTAACCAGGATAATAACGGTAGTAATATTACCATTACTCTGTCTCTGTAGAATATAAGAACTGCCATTTACTGGGTCAGACCATAGGTCCATCTTGCTTGGTATCCTGTCACATTGGCAGAGAATGGATTCTGAAAGGGAAAGTGAAGCGAGTATGACCAAAGTTTTTTCCTCTCTTACTTGTAAAACTCCAGTATTTAAGGTCTAGGAAGGATTGAGAGGATGTACCCCTAACTCCCAAGTTCAATAGCTACTGATGCACCTTTTCTCCATGAATTTGTCCAATCACTTTTTTGTACCTGATTAAACTATCAGGTCAGCTTGCGTAACTGCATTCCCTCGTCTTGTGGGAATGAGTTCCATGCTTTAATTGCACACTATGTTAAAAAAACTTCTTTTTGTTAGTTTAAAACATACTACCTGCTACCCTTAGTTCGTGTACTGTGAGAAACAGTGAATAATAAATCCCTATTTATTTTCTCTTCACCATTTTCAGTATTTTGTAAACTAATCATGTATCCCCTCAAGCATGACTTTTCTAAATTGAATAGGCCTATCCTCTTTAGTCTCTTCTAATATGGAAGCCCCTCCACTAATCGTCCTTGTTGCCCTTCTTTATGCCTTCCCTGTCATAAAAAAAGCAATTCATCATTGTCAAGCATTGTTAAAGTGTCCTTAGACCAAAAATAGAAAGAACACTAATCATCCATCCAAAGCTCAGGCTGCAAATGCAGAGCCAGGTGAACACTGCTGTGAGGCTACAGCTGAATGGAGGAAGAATGGGCGTCCATTCATCTCATTAGTCCATCATATGATGCAGATTTGAAGCCAGATGTTTAACCACATGTTGTTTTTATGTTTAATACACACAACCTGTACAAGTATTTTTGTATTGCAAAGCGTGTTGTTGCCTGTATGGTTTTAGTTTAAATATGATTGTATTTTTTTGTTTTTGTATCTGCCTTTGCTGTTTTACAGCTGTTTGGTCTCAGCCTGGTTTATGTGGCTGAACCCCCTCTGTATTCCAGGCTTTGGTGCAGATAGGCCTGGATCTCTGTTGCTTAGTCCAGGCCCAGTACAGGTAGGCCTGGTTCCTCTTTGAGTCCTTTTCTAGCTCTTCTGCCCTAGCAGAGCTGTGGATTGGGATTAGGAATTGGGAGGGGGGGGGGGGGGGGGGGTGCCGCCACAAGTCTCTACCTCAAAGCTACCATGTAGAAGTGGAGATTAGCAGCCTGCAGCTACCCACAGAGCAGCAAAGGGCCCCTTGCTTTGCAGAAGGACCTACACTCTCTAGCCACTCCCCGTGGTGCAATGAACCCAAGGAGCAGCTCATTGAAGTCTCTGGTGTGGGCCCCTGTCCAGCCTGTTTTGCTGAGTGGGCAGGTATAGCGGTACAGGCCTCAGGACTAACCTTTTGGGTGAGCCCCTTCAGTCTCAGATTGCCAGGGAAAGGGGAAATCTTCCCAAAATAGGGTGCAGCCCAGGGAATTTATACACATACCTTTTTGTGGTGCAACACGCCAGAGATCCAGCACGTTGATTAACCGAGTCTGCTCTGCATGAAAGCTGACGTGCTCGGCACTGCGTCGCATACATTTGTATAAACAGCGAAACGTGCATCAGTGCTGGGAAAATGGCAGTGGTACACTTTTGAACTAAAACACCTTCAATGTGTTTTAGTTCAAAAGTGTGCCACCAACATTTTCTCAGAGCTAATGCACATTTCACCGTTTATACAAATGCATGTGAAACAGCAGCAGGCGCTTTCAAAAGCTCCTGGCGCTGCATTGCACACGTCTGAAAATGCCCATATAGACTATACCTTGTAGTAGATAGTGTTTCACATTGCATTTGTTGTGTTCCTTTGTTTCCCTTGCCTTTGTTTTCTGTAATAAATCTGTCCTTTGTGTTTATGCTGCTTGCGAGGAGGGGATTTTGTTTATACAGGACCCCCAACCAAATTCAGTGATCCCAGATTTCTGGGTAGGGGCTCAAGCCACTGTAAAAACTTATTGGGTATTGCAAAATTTGAACCCAGCCCTTGGTGCTGCCAACCGGTGCCCGGCAGAAGGGTTACATACATTAAGTATGAAACATATTTTTGTTAACGTGTTAGACATGTATTATTACCCTTAGTTTGTTTCATTGCTCGCAAAGGTTTTTTATAGGAGAATTCCTAAGAGGCATTTTGTTCCGCTTAGTGAATGGGAGCAGCTCTAACAGAAAGACAGGACCCAGAGAGTCAGGTGGACCGTCACTCTGAAAGTAGCCACTTATGTTCTGAAGGTTGATTAAAGACAACAGTTTTAAAAAAGGAAAGCATGTAAGGAAGGGCTGTTGGTAGTTTTATTTACTGTCTTAAGTAGCATCTGCATAGCCACATACTACTGGGAGACTGAGCAAGGTTTTGTTTACAACTGTGTCTATATTTCTGAAATAATTTAGATTTATAAAAAGCATAGATGATTTCAGCAGATTCAGGTGTACCAATTTCTGGTAGTAAAAGGCAACTTACACATGACTATTGATGGCTGAAGAGTTCTATAGAACTGTCACACTGCTAAGTGTCCCATAATCTTTAATGTATTTATCTTCACAATTTCCTCCTGAGGTGAAGAAGTTTTTATTGATAATTTATAGTGGGTGACCTGAGTGGTTATTTGATCAACATGACGCATACATTCTGTGGCAGATCAGAGAACTGACCCAAGAGTAAGTCCCAAGCTTACCCATATTACTGGAGCTGTCTTTTTTTTTGTTAGTATGTTTTTTGCTCTTTGGAAATTAACTGTTATGCATAATTTATTAATTGGTCATTAATTTTGCCCTAATGTTTAGGCTCCTCTGATATAGTTATATTAATATGGCAGTACACCACGATTGTGCTGCTATATGTGGCCTTTACTCATATTCCTTAAAAAACTAGAAACGTAGGAAGTAAAAAATAACCATAATTTTCTGTTACATGAGTGAAACTAATGTTTTCCTCCTAGCACAGCAAAATTGAAACTGCTGCAGGCCCCACTTTCTGACAACCTACAACATATTATTGCTTCAGGTAAAGGAACTAACGTTACCTTGTTCATTATTGAAACAGCTCATCTGGAATAGTCAGAAATAGAGCACTGGTTCAGGACAACAATGAGCAAAATGAAATATACTCAGGTTAGGTTGTTCAACTGTGTATGAAGACAAGTATGATAAACTTGTCAACATGACAAGGACCAACTCTTTTAAAATCTGTGCTATCTGTGGGCAAAATTAAAACTGCAAATGTTAGAAATCTTTCATTAACACGAAGATTGGCTAGTCTGGTTTATATAATATTTGTATACTGAGCAAAAGGACACTTGGTAACCCCTCGTGTTTCCTGTTTATTCTTTCATAGTTACTGAAAGCAACCAACCCTTTCCTCCCCATAAAATCAGTATAAAGCTTAGCAAAAAATGTGGACAGATTGTCTAGAATATCAGCCTCTCCGGTAATGTCAATGCAATCTGAAATGTTGACTGCAAATATGTGTATTGAAGTTGAGGAGGAAAGAGTGTATTTGATCAAAGTTGGGGAAAGTAGTTTGGTTTGAAATTATAAAAAGTAACAGCCAAAGAATGTTTACCTTTTCCGACAAAATTTGGTCCATGTCTATGTATGAAAATAAAATAACGTAGACTGATGCCCTCAAAATTGACCATGAAGCCGACAAGGTGATTGTTAGAAACGTTGACAATTTTTTTGATCCAGGAGTCCATCCTAGATCCATCCCTGTCTCAGATTTAAAACAAAGTTTAAAGCTTCTACTAGTCTTGCATAAACCAAGAGTCAGATATTTGAAGGGAATATTTATTAGTTATTCTATGAACATTTTAGACCATCTAGATTTTTTTTCTAGAAAAAGCTTCATCCTCTTAGAGACAAATCCTTTTAGAACCTTTTCAGCACAACTTTCAATGGAACTGTGTAATAACGTGATGATATCAAAGACGACTTGAACATTTGGGGCTGTAATACCAATGCTTATCAGTTGATGCAGGTGCAGTAAGAATCAGTTGAGTGGCGAGTCCCAACAATTGATGGTAAAAGTTCTAAAATGCTTTTCCAGCAAGAAGCATTGTGCCACACACAAAAGGCAGAAGTAATGTGAAAACAGTCACTAGACAATGCATTGAATTTGCAGTTTTCACAAACTGTGTTACATAGTGGTATATACGTTCCAGGGAAATGAGAACATAATGGCCAGGTACAGTCATTACACTTTTTCCAGTTTAGGTGGTTGGAAACCAGTGTATACCCATAACAGAGCAGAATTTTGGGGCACATAGACTGCTTTAAAAATGGCAGATCCCAGTCAAAGATAGACCTGGATTGATGTAGTATCAGATTTACTCAGTCTAGGCTAGACCAGTGAATTGAATGTCAGCACTTGGTCCACATGTGAACGAAGGCAGGCCGCTGTCTACCAGCGTCCCAGAGAACATTGCGGGCCCCCCGCTAGCTCCCCTCCCCCTTGCAGGGAGCTACAGCTCAGCCCTGCTCCCTAGCTGGCCCTGCCCCAGCAGGAGAGGTGTTTTTGAGTTACTGGGGGGAGGTGGTGCCAGCTGTGCACTCTGCATTCCTGGCCCAGATCAGCAGGGCAAATTGTGTCCCTCCCCTGCACCAGTTCAGTCTAAACCCCAGGACCATGCACTGGAGCAGCTCCAGGAAGGGCTCACAGGATTCCCGCCCACTCCTCCTCCCCTCCCCCACCCAGCAACCCACGCTGAGTTTGGGGCTGAAGCCATTTCCCATGCAACTGTAAGGGCATCACTGCCCCTGCCTCCCCTAGGGACCAGAGCCCCACAGTTTTGTGCTCTCCTACATCAGTGATTCTGACCCACGGGGTAGTGCCTGTTGTACCGGGGGGGGGGGGGGGGGGGGACGGGACTTTAATTCGAGCAACTCTGAAAGCCGCTCTAACTAAAGTGCCCACAGCGTCATTGTATCAGCATCCCCACACTTCACCCCCACAACCGTTCTGCTTTAACTAAAGCTCATTGATACACGAAACATGGAAGCTGGCTGGAGTGCATTAATTAGATGAATCATGTTTAATCAAGCGTAATTACAGCATATCAGAGCAGCTTTCCCACACATGTACAGGCACCCATAATTCATAAGATAAATACAGTTTTCACTTAGAATTCCACAGTGTTAAAATTGTTCTACCATGTTGCTATCTTTCTGAGCTCTTTGCAACAGAAGAATTGCTCTATTATTTTTTTTTTTTTTTTGTAGTAAAAAAAAAAAGTGAAAAGTAAGAGCTGGCTTCAGGAAAGGTGCTTTGAGTCTATTGAGGGCTGCCTCAAATCTTAAAGAGTTGAGAACAACTGCCATAGATAGATAGTTGAATTCCCAGGTGGGGCCTCTAACAGCAAATGCCCAGCTGAACTGCTGGTCACTAGTTCTTTGCTGTGTTTGGAGGTATTTGAGGCAGTACCTGTCATGACCAGGGTTCCTGGTATTCCCTGATAAAAAAAAAAAAAAAAAAATCACAAATTTTTTGCTAACATTTGCAGATTCTCTGATTTAAAAAGCCAAAATCCATTATTAAAATGAAAGACCACTATATATATAGGTATCAGTTGAACACAATGTTTTCTTGATATGTTTACAATTTAAAGCAATTTGGAAGCCTACCAGCGCCTCAATCACTATAATAAAATAAATTCTAAATGCCTATACATTTTGGTATTTGATTTGGCGTTTTTTATCATGGAAAATCAGAGTTCCCTCTTCCCCCTTACCTCACAGTATACAGGTTCAGGCCCCTTACTCCCAAGCCACAGCCCCCTAGCTCTGCTAGTGCCCCTCCTGCCCCACAGCCTTCCTGGCCCTGCTGGTGCCCTTCAATTCTGCCCCTCACTCCCTCCATAGTCCCCCCACCTCTGCTGGTGCCCCTTACCCCCCCCCACAGCCTTCTGCCCCCCCCAGCCCTGCTGGAGGGGTCCCCAAGCTGCCAGGGCTACGGGCCCAGGAACCCACTGCCCCCCACAGCAGCACCTAAGCCCTGGCTGCTACCCACAGGAGGCAGTAGCTGTTGCAGCAGAGTGGAGCATGGAGCCAGGCTCCCCACCCCACTGCCTGCCTGCTGCGGGCTCAGGTAGGCCCAGCTCCCTACCACTGCGCGCAGTCCTGGGAGAGCAGAGAGGGACCCGTGCCCCCCAGATCAGTGTGTGGGGTAGGGACAGGAGCAAGTGCAGGCTGCCTGCTGCAGGCTTGGGCTCCTTGCCTCGCTGCCGTCCCCTGGGGTCTTTGCAGCCTAGCAGGTACAACCCGGAGCTGCAGGGCAGAGCTGGGCTGCGTGGGGAAACTGCTTGCTGCTGTGAGCTCCAGGCTGCCCTGGTGAGGTATCCCTTCTCCGTGTGGCAGTAGCAGAGGTGGCAGCGTGGGGCTGTGCCTCTTGTTGCTGCTGTGCCAGCAGGGGATGCATTGCCAAGGCAGTGCAGAGCCCGTGGCAGCAAGCAGCAGTGCTGGGTTGCACCCGCTGGGCTGTGGTGGCCCCAAGGGGTGAGGGTGGGAGCAGCAGGATGGGGAGCCTGAGCCCACAGCAGGCAGCCCATGTCCTCCCCCACCCTGCACACAGATCTGGGGGGCACAGGCCCCTCTGCCCCCTTGGCAGTGCGCACAGTGGCAGGGGCTTGCCCCCCCCCCAGTCATGGGGGCCTCAGTCTCCCCCCCCCAACCCTGCTCCAGATTTACCTGCTGGGGCTGTTCTCCAGACTGCCTGGCAGCCATGTACATATACATGCACATGGTGCCCCTTACTTGACCATCCTCTTCCCTCTCCTCCCAGCTCCTTGCAGGCTGGAACTGTGCCAGCCTGCAGACAGCTGCTTGCAAAACTGCAAAATCTGTGGGTTTCTCTGTTAAAATGAAAAATCCTTATTTTCCTTAGGCAAAGGGGAAAATCTGCATTTTTCTCCATTTTCCTGTGGCAAACAGAAAACCTGGATCCCTGGTCATGACTACTAAAAGTGAATGCAATGATTTAGTCCAACTTGGTAAATCCTTGGCAAAGCACTCAGTCTTGAATTAGATATACACAGAATCCAGGCCTTAATCCCATTTTAACTGTGTATAAATCTTAATCCCATTTTGGGATATCAGTTGCTAAAAGTACATGATTTGAATTGTGTATAGGCCCTTTATTGCATGGGCATAGTCATGGGAGAACAGATTATAAAGCATTGATAATATTTGGTTGACTACAACCATAAAGAGTGTAAGACAATTAAATAGTTTAAGGTGCATTTTATTAGAAATGGGCTAAATACAGTTAACATTTTACTTTTATTGTAAGCAGGTTGCTTGTTAACTATAAAATTTGTGTTGTTTGCGTGAGCACTGCCCAAAAGGGGAAAAACATCATTTCCCAGTGGTAAGCAAATTAATCTTGTAAAGGTAAGGATGCTTTTTTTAGAAAAAAGTGTATTATCTGTTCGTGCTACTTATTGTTAAAAACAACTCGAGCAAGCGTGTACCCATTTCCTAGCACTGGTAATTTACTTGCATGGTTTTCTGTATTGTTGCTATTACAAACACATTTATTTTTGATCAGGGTTGGGACTGCTTTTGCTCACCCGTGGTCAGATTAAACATTAGTCATAGCTTAGCACATATTCATTTGTCTCCCAAGATACAGAGAAGTTCCTTACCTTTTGCAGATAAACTACACCTCATGTTCTCTTAATGATGCAGTGCTCGTTTCATGATTTGCTATTAAAGCAGTGCCCACAGAAGTCCTAGCAGAACTTGGGGCAACAGTAAAGAGGATTTGGAAAAGTGTGAGAACATTCATGGCTGTACTAGGAAAAATGGCCATATTTTTACAAGGAGAGAGCTTTCTATGTGATATCTCAGCACATCCATGAATTAACTTTTTTTTTCTTCTTCAAACCACAAACTCAGATTCTGGAATTCAAATGAAACAAAATAAAAGTGAACTGAAACTAGTTAACTTTGCATATATCTGAAGCAAACCTGAAGTTTCCCTGCACCAGCTGCATACAGATGAGACTTGCACTGTCTATACCACAGAGTGTCTTAGGGCTTGGACAGATGTTCAGTTTCTCTAGGGAGAGTCCCTGCTTTCTTTGGAGAACCCATGAGTGTACAGAAGTTTGTAATTTTTCTCCCAGAGTAAAAGTGACCACTTATAACTTGGGAGCAGCCTGAGTGAAGTGGCTTCTCAGAGAATCTCTCTCAGGAGACGGAACGTCTGTGCAGACAGTAGACAGAGCCCTTCTTCAAAATCCTGGTGTGCTTTGCTGCTTCTCCTCTTTGCCCTCCCACAGGGCAAGGGACTATATGTCATTCCTAGCCAAGCAGGGAGCAGAATGCATCCCTTAAATGCTTCAGACTGGAAAAGCCCTGTGCTAAAGCAGTTAGGGGGCATGTTCTGCTCTTAGCTTGTTCCCTGCCTGAATCACACTGCATTTAGGTGCCAAGAAGCATGCAAGCACACCCTCTGCCCAGCCTTAGTTGGACTTAAAGACAACATGGGGGAGGGAAAGCTGGAGGACTCTTCTATGCACAGTACAGATTCTGCTCCCACCTATCTGATCCTGACAATCCCTGCTTACATTCACTTAAAAAAGCCTGCAAAGCTCTCTGCTGAGCTGCCTGCTCTAGAGTCCTGACTCCCCCCAGCCCTCTTGTAAAAATACTCCTGTTTCCTTAGTGTAGACCTGGTCTAAAAGCAGCAGTATAAGTGTACTGGTTCCAAGAAGCAGTAGAAGAATTAACAAGAGCTACAGACTTAGGAAGGAAAAAATATGCTAGATCTCAGCAAAAGATTTTTAGTGGTTGGAGCAATTGGAAATGGAATAGGCTACTGAGGGAGAAAGTTGAGGCAGTATCATAGTTGATGATACTGATGTCTGGTAGTTCAAGAAGTGTTTTCTCTCAGCAGTCTTTTCAGTTACCCTCCCACATGCATTGGCCAACAATAAACCCTAGGATTTGATATGCTGAGGACAATTCCATGAGACTACATTAGTTATAGAGCAGGGCCTCAGCCCCAAATTCAGCTTTTTACTATTCCAAAGTTCAGGTCCATCTTCAAGGTTCTGCAACCCTGTTCTGAGTTAAAAGTTCTAGACATATTACCTGATTTCTGAATTTGCTTCTTACTTGGAGGTAATCTGTTACTATTTAGTAATGCCACAAGTTTTGTCAACTTCCTCCTACCTAGTTTCACTGAGAATATTAAAACACAAATGTTTTAAAATGGGCTCTACTGTGCTTCCACTGATTTCAGGAGAGTCAGTGTTTCACCCAAATTAAGCATTTAATCAATTTCCTTAAATGTAACAGCACATTTAAAGTGAACTGGAAAAGGGCTACTTGTTCTTCTGATGTTATAAGTTTGTATGGGAGAAAAAATTCCAATAGCTCAGGAGTGTCAAACACATTTAGCCCTGCAGACTGGATGAGTGGTGTGGGGTTAGTTGGAGGGCCAGGTTAAGTCCTGCATGCCAAATCTTGCACAGAACAGCCCTCCATGCCAAATCCAGCACATGACCCAGAGCTGCCAGAGTGGGTACTGTGTGCAATATGTCTTGGACCAGGATTGCACTGAACGTGGCACCCACTCCGGTGAGAATCTGCTCCATGCTGGATCCAGCACAGGTCCCAGAGACGCCAGACAGTGCTGTGTGTAATGTGGCTGCAGCATATGGCATGGTCCTGGACTGGCTGCCCAGGACTATGCTGTACATG
This sequence comes from Alligator sinensis, assembly GCF_000455745.1. Lineage (NCBI taxonomy): Eukaryota > Metazoa > Chordata > Crocodylia > Alligatoridae > Alligator > Alligator sinensis. Next base: position 2,361,092 of record NW_005841917.1, read on the forward strand.
GTGCCTGCTGTGACCACTCCAGGACAGACACTGTATGTGCATGTCTAACGTGTCCCAGAATGGGTGCGCACTGAATGTGGCATCTGCTCTCGCTGCTCCAGGACAAGCACTATGGGTCCATCTAATGCACCTTGAATGCTGTGGGTCCACTCAAGACTTATGGGCAGCATCAGGGCTGGATGATAAGGCTCCATGGGCTAAATCTAGACCATGGGCCATAGCCTTGACACCCCCACTTCAGCTGCCTTAAATGGAAAGGTTGTCTGAATGAGCACCTCAAGATACGCTCAGCATGTGTGATATAATTCATTCCATATTCTCCTGGAAGTCTGTTCTTTGTATTTCTTTAGCTATATGTATATGCAGGATTTTGTTAGTTTTCAGATGTTGAGTACAAAGGAAGGCACTCTAGGCTATAATTTGAAACTGCCAAAATGTGATGTATAACTCAGTTGGCACCTTCATTCTTCATAGGCTGAGGTGTACGTGCCGACGAGTTCATTGATAGTCTCTGAGTCGGATGCATGAGGGACCATCCCATCCACAGACAGGGCACACTAGCAATGTTGTGAATCTGAACAGCAGATTCTTTGCTCCTCTGATGCTGGTCACCACAAAACTTGATCCAGTCTACCTGGCAGCACCTCGCTTCATCTGTAAACTGGCTTGGCAAACCAGAATGGCATTCTGCATTCTTTTCCCAATTATCCAGAGATTCCCAAGGATGCTAAGTCGTCTTTGCAAGCATCCCAAAGTCTGCCTCTCTTTCTAGACCGTTCTTGAGCTTCAGAGTGCAGTACATTCTTCAGGATCCAGTGATGTGGCATTTGTTTGACATGACAAAGCCCCTGAGTCTTTTCTTACTAGTCAACATTTCCATGGATGACATACCAGCACAAATCTTTTGCAAGACACAGCCTGGAACAATAACAAAATGTCAACTAAAGTGAAAATCCATACTTGAGGCATGTGTTTTATCTCCTCTTTTATATGGCTCAGAAACATGGATGACCTGTGCCAAACATACCAAATGACTAAGCAGCTTTCAGATGCCTGTGTAAAGTTCTTTGAATAAGATGATGCATAATATGGTGTATGTAAAAGTGTTTTTCTCTAGTAGCTTGAATCCTTATAAAAGTATTTTGGAAGGAAGGAAGGAATGTAATTATTTGAAACAAGAAATCTTGCCCTATAACTATGTGGGTTTTTTCAGACTTATGAAAGTTTCTTGATTTCTGTTCATGTTTATTTGGTTTTATTTGTGTTTTATGACCCTAATTGTTTCAGGTTAGGGGCTCTGAGTTTGGGGTTTGAAGAAGGAAAGTTTAAATTCACTGAATTCCTCAGGAGAAATTTTGTACTCGTGAAAGACGGTGGTAAAATTCTTATTAATTTCAGTTGCATTACATTGTCATTAGAAAAATTAAAAAGCCAGGACCCAGGGGTTCTCTTTCCTAGGGGAATGTCCACTTCTATAGACCAAAGAGTCACTTTCGTGTTACCTGCCATTCTGGTCCCAGAAATCTTGCCTTCTTGACTGCCTGACAGCTTCAATAGGAGGGGTAGAGGATGGCTCAGCTCTGCTGAACCCACAAGTTTGGTGGCTAGACCACTCTCCTGGGAAGCAGTGTGTGTATATTCATACTTCCTCTGCTAAGGAGGTTTTAGAAGCTAGGAATCCTACTCTCTGGGCAAGTGCTCTAACCATTATGCTATTAAGCAAATGCTATTAAGCTTCAAACAGTCTTTGGCAAAGTTTTCTTCTGCCCTAAGTGTTTAGGGATTATATGGAGTGTGCTTCCCAGACTGAATTGGATCCCAACAGTGTGTTGGTAGGAGTGAAATATCTATTTTGGCTTGCTTTGAGCATGATCAATAGCTTAGGCCTAGTCCCTGGAGGTCTCTTAAGATAAAATGAAGGGAGATAAGGAATTGAAACTTCTTGGAGGTTTTGTGGCTGCTAAGCAGGGTGGAATTAGAATTGTGTTTAGTTGCCTGAGATGCCTAAAAGCTTTTTAAGTGCCATTTTGCCATCTTGGAGGCAGGAGAGGATATGGGACTTACTTGAAGAATGGATTCTGGTCCACAGAAACTTCTTGAGAAATACAGTAAACAGAGAACCTGAACCAACTTTCCAGGTTTTTTAATATCCAAAACTCCAAGGGGTTTCCTTGGTTTCACAATGTCTTTATTGACCAGTTCTAGGTTGAGGTTCTGATATCTGAATACTTAAGTGGACATAAGAGGCATGTTTGCATGTCTAACACTGCTTTACATTCTGCTTTATCTGCTTTAGAACAGTTTTGAGAGGAAAGAGATTAGAGAGCAGAAGAGGACAGCAGGGAAAAATGGCATGAACTGAGACGCTAAAATAGAGCTCGTACTAGGTCACTTTTTTGTTTTCTATAAATAGCAGTCTTCCATCCACTTCACTCTTACTCATAATAACAAAAGATAATAGAGAGGGGTTGCCAGCACTCTCTCATGACTCCTCTATCTCTTGTCCTGATGGTCTAGGACAAGATCTAGATCTAGAACTTGCCCAGAATCTGGTTCTCTACTTGCAGACCTACGCTGTTCTTGCTCCCCCAAGGGATGTCTGCCTAAGCCATACTGGCTTCCTGACCCCTCTCTTCCTGCCTACACTATCTCCTGTGGACTGCCTTGCTCCCATGTGCTGTCTTCTGACCGCTTGACCTGCTTTTTGCCCTAATTTCCAGATACACCAAGGTTCAGGCCTAATAAATTATTCAGGTAAGACAAAATTTAGGAGAGCCCACATGGTGCTTTGTTGATTTTCAGAGGGTTGGCATCACCTTGCCAGCTAACCTATAGTGGTCCCAAGGTACAACCAATCTGTTATGGCTCCAGTTCATTGACCTGTGTTTTTCTTTTCTCCTTCAGCTAGTCTGACATATCGGCAGTAAGCACATGATTAACTTTAAGTTGTGTATTCTGCTAGGATGTCAACATCTGTTAAACATTGGGTGTTGACTACAACCAAGGAGTGCCAGTGCTCCTGTTGGGGACTTACAGCAGGATGTTCCTGCCTGGAGGGTCTTGTTCCTCTGCTCAGGTTCAGACTCATAGCCATATTTGGGGTCAGGAAGGAATTTTACCTTGTGGTCAGATTGGTATGGACTGTGGGGGGTTTTGCCCTCTCTGTTGTGGGGGGGGGGGCATTGCCCTCTAACTGGTATTTCCAGCATATATTAACAACTTTTTATAGAAGTAGGATATTGACTGCTGTGGTTCCTGTTTTACCTGCGGTAGGTTAGAGTGTATTGTGTTGACTCCGGGTTGACATAGTCTTACAAAGAGTTTAGATCTGGATTTGTATAGGATGGTTTGGATAGGAATGATTCTGCCTTGGTAGGAGGTTGGACTAGATGACCTCTGGAGATCCCTTCAAGCCTTATTTCTCTGTGATTTCTTTCTGTGAAATGCTGTCTTGAATTATGGACTTGCCTTTTAGAAAAACATTTGTCAACACTATTGAGAACATATACAAGCAGGAAAATGCAGTGATAAACCAAAACAGCTGGTTCCAAAAATACACTTTAGGCAACATATGTAGGATATATGAGTAAATCTTTGTTGTAAAGAGAAGTCAGTAGAGACTGTTATGTTTTAGGCTGCTGAAAAATTTGCACAACAAAAGATTTTGTAACCTTTTCTCTGACCAGTTTTCACAGTTCCATTGTATGACATAGACCTTTGACCCTGGACAGAGGTAATTCCCTGGGCTGCACAAGTTACTTTTTCTTTCCATGTGAAATTCTGTTCAGGTTTGGCTGAGAGAATAAATGCTAAATACAGCATTTTTTTCTTCTCTCACTCAAAAAAAAATCAGTGATTTTTCCCCCCCCCACCCCCCCACACACACACAACTGAACATCCTGACCTGGCTCATGGCACTCTACAGAGAAGCAGCAGCAGTGTATGTTGCCCCAGGCAGTGGCATCTTCTAGCTGGCACCATGCATGCCTGTTTGATGTTGCAGAGATAGATGTTGGTTTTTCTGCACCTCCCCTCCCCACGCCCCTCCCAGAGTCAGCACCCACGGCTATCACCCTAGTTGCCCAGCCCTAGTTATACAAATTGGGTGGTGCAAATTTGTGATGAAGGTTCTGGAGTCCTACCATGCTGGTGATGTGTAATGAAGACTTGTTATAGTTGTACCTAAATTAGTTTGGTTTTCTTTTAAAAACAGTGGTAGTATTTTAAGGGACATTTTGTGTATGTGTAATATCCATGTAATATGATAATTTTAATAATGGAACGAACATTAAAGGAGAAGGAAATGCCAAAAATGAAGATTGTAATGTAAGCCTAAATAGGAACTATACTGAAAAAGAACCTGTATTTTGAATGGCCTAGATTAAAACCAAACAGTAATATATTGTTTATATTTAACAAGGAAAGAGGGAATAGAAAGTTCTACCTAATTACAGCTAAATTAATAATGAAATAGAAATCTTAACTCTCACTAATTTCCAGTCTTGATGTCTCAGTCTTAATGTTGTATTAATGCTTTTTTAAATTTAATTACTTTGTATTTATTATTTATTTGTATCCATTTGCAGGAAAAATCAGAGAAGCATTGTAATGAGATTTCTGTACTGCTAATGTGCTTTAGATTCTCCTCAGTGTAGCTGATTGCCTGTAGAGCCACCTCAGCATTGTTAAATCACTTCCAACAGTTTACTCCTAAGACTAGCATCATTAAAGCTCTCTTGGCTTGGAAAGTGCACTGGAAGAAAAATGAATGAAAAAGTCATGTTCCTGTATAAAAAAACAACTTAAAACATGCATAACTTTAAAAATACAAAACAGCTTTTCCTAAGATGTGAATTCTTTATCCTTTCCCTTTGGGGCTATAAAGGTATATATAAACGCTTGTGATCACATAGTTAGACTGCACTATAGATGCTGATTCAGCATAGCATTTTAAAAGCTATTGAAACCAACAGGATTTAAGTATATGCTTAAGTGTTTTGATGAAAAGTGATGGATTTACACACCTACTTTAAAAATTAAGCATATACTTGAGTGCTTTGTGGAATCAAGGCCGTAATGCGTGCCACAGAGGAAAATTAGTTGTAGAAGTCCGACCTTTTGAGTTATTGACTTTATAGAGTAAATGCTATTTTAATATGGTGTTTGATGTGAAAATGTGAAATGTTCATGTTTTTGTGTATGCACTACAAAGATGACTCGGGTATGAGAAACTCCATAGATTACCTTCTATGCACATGCCAAAGGGAGGGGGCTATAGTTAAGTACCTTAATGCTTATTTCTACTGCAAATAAAGTCTGCTTTGTCTTTCAGTCACTGGGCACATATAACTCTTAAAAGTCAACCAGAATTGTGAGTGCTGAGCATTTTAGGAAAACAAGTCACTTTTAGGAACTGAAATCTGTATTTAAGTGCCTCACTTTAGGCCATTATATCCTGTTTTTAGATATGCTCCATGATGATACCCTGTAATACCAGATTTGTTGATTTGATATACTGGATTACTAAACCAACATATGGCATTCTCTGGGTCATCCTTTTTGAAATACAAATATATGTCAAAAACTTTTCTCCATTAGAGAAATGTTGGTCCCACTGGCACACTCATCACACACCTGATGTGTGTACACGTGCACGCACACACGTACGTACGTACGTACATATGTTCCATACATTTAGCACAGTCCACAAAATATTTGAATTAGATGTTCTTTCAGTGTATCAAAGAGCCATTGCTATCTCAACCATTTCAGCTTAAACTTCTCTCTTACTACTGTGGATGCAAGCTGAAATTTGTTCTTGCGGGGCTCATCTATAGTGCACCCTTGGCCTATATAAAGCTTTCAGAATGCACTTCTCAGGGGGCAGGGCCAGAAACTGTGGAGTAGTTGCCCTCAGAGCGTTGCAACCAAAACATCAATTCTGCTGGTTCTTAAACAGAATCTGGGTAACTAACACCAACTCAGTGAATCTTCTTTGCTTAAACTGGTTCATCTGGTCTATCATTTTATTTACAAAGTGATTTTTACATGAAGTGTAGAGTATAGTTGAGTAGCCTTGCACCTTTAAGAAAGAAAGAAAGAAACCAGTGTTTGAAATGGCTTAGTGATTAGCTGAGTCTTAGAAGGACTGAGCATGTGCCGCTGCTGCCTTATTTGTCTGTGTTGGGTAACTAATTACTAACCTGCTGCCATTGCCTCCCCTTGCTCAGAGTTGGAGCACTGTCGGTGTACTTCAACTTTTAGATGTTTGTGGCTAGTCCATACTGTTCATATGGTCTGTTAAAGAGCTATCCTACTTTGAGCAGAACCAGCAGTGTACTATTCAGGGTTAACCAAAATAATTATTTGTAACGTTGGATATCTACTTTTGTATGTATAGATATAATGGTTAGGAAATATAATCTGCATCTTACTGCCTTTTTAAAATATGGTACTGAAAAATCATCTCAGCATTTCATGCACACAATAATTTTAATATTGTTCATCTAGTCTAAAAGCTTCTGTTTTGAGTCTCTGTTTTCTTTAAATACTCAGAGCTGCAGAATAAATTGTTAGTGCTGAGGCTTGTAAGGTGAGGGGTCGTGACGGGGGGGTGTGCGTCAAGAGAGGAGTGTTATCCAAATCCTAACAAGTCAATAGAATAGTTCACGGCAGTTAACTAATATGCTGTACTGCTGAACTTATTTTAAAACTATATCGAGAAGTCTAAAAATGGACACAGTGCTTACAAATGAAAGTGCAAGATAGAACTTCCATTAGCATATCTCTCCCCCTACCCCCACCCCCCAAAAAACCCCACCCCAGTCTGATTGGTTTCAGAAACCACGTCTTCTGAGCTTGCTGTAGGTCCTGAAACTAAAAGGCAGCGGCAACAAGACTCTGGTGCTACAGCCAACTGCAGCGTAGCCAGAGAAACAGGCAACAAAAATAGAACACAGGATTGCTGTGCGTGGGTGAGGCAGAAACCACATTATGAGCAAAACCTTCCAGTATTATTTTAGAACCAATACAGAGCCCTCCTCATTTGCACTCCTTTCACAAAATACTCATCCCAGGCTAGGTGGGGGCAAGGGGGGTACCTGATAAAAAGATGGATAGAAATCAAACATCAAGAAATGTTTCTCTCTCTCGAATCGTGGTTGTTTTCCCTTTCTTATTTCTTTGCTCAAAGCGGCATGCGCGCAGACACAGACATGTGTCTGCAGAGAGGCTTGGCAGTGGGAAAGGGTTAATTACTTTTGTGGATTGGCAGTAGAGAATTGCAGTTCGAAAGACAGGGACTGGACAGCTGTGTTTGCTGTGGTATTTTTAAATGCATTAATACAGGCTCCAATCACTCGGCCATGCTTGACCTATTTTTGGCTCAGGCCAGCCATTGTTCTATTTCTGTTGCCTGTGGGCCACACTGTTGTTGATTCATATGCAAATGAGTTATCACTCGCTTCAGCCAACTTTGCAGAGAGACAGAGCAAGAGAGGGAGAGAGAAAGAAGGGCATAGGGACAGAAACACTTGTCAAGACTGACGGTAATTGAAACTAAACCCGTAGGGGCTGAAGTCCCTGGAAACTGCTTATTTGGTATTATTATTATTATTTTTTTTTTTAGTGGCTTTATTTCCCCCTTGCAAAAAAGCCTGAAGCACAAATATATTTCTTCTTCCACCTGCTGCTGGCTTCCAGAACACAACTGTTCAAACTCAGAGGTTCATAGTCCACTGTGTATTTCCTATTCCTTTGCAGCAGACCAGGCTGTGTAAAAGTGGATTGTCATTTTTTGGTTCTTTTCTTTTTCCCCTTTTTAAAATAGATTTTTATACAAATGCTTACAAAATTGCTGATTTCGAAAGTGTATTCTCTCTCCCACTCTCTGTGGAGGAGGTAGGACCACAGAGGGTCGTTCCTGACGCCCCTATACGGTGCAGTGATGAATCTTTCATGTAGCTGAAGTACAGACTGATTGGAATATGCTGCAGACAATTTACGAGAGTGAATCGTGTTTTTCCTCAGATGGGGTTTCTGGACGTGAACAGCTCTTGGCTCAGCAAAGAATGCACAGTATGATCAGCTCAGGTAAGAAGCAGTTCAGTAACTGAGACTTTTCTGTTTGGAGGGTGACATACATAGGAAATACAAACTGTCACAGTAAAGAATCTTGCCCTTAAATCATTACTTTAGTCCATGTTTTTTTAAATGTAAGTTCTTTCTAAATAATGACTCCCGCACCAAATTATTTTGGATGTTTGCCCCTGCTGCTGGCTTTTTTTCTTTTTTTTTTTTTTTTTAACCCTTAAGCCTGCTGCTTCCAGAAGGAAGAAAACTAGCAAATAAAATACAATAAGGGATATTTTTTTCTTGTGCTCTATGATTGCAAAATGGGGTTTATAGTGATTGCAGGCTTGTTCCAAATGAGACTTCATTAAACAAGACCCTGTTCAGTGAGCTACAGTTCAGAACCCATCAGAGGCTGTTTTGACCCTATGTAATTTCGTGAACAAGAATAGGTCTATTTGCAGGTTTCTTCCTCTCAAGTTTACATGTCGAGAGCTTTCTATAAAGCTTCTGTCCTGATTTCATAATGATGTCAATTTTGACTATTCTAAAGTAAATTCTGTGTCTGTCTTATGTTTGGCTCCTTTTCTTACTTCAGGAATATATGAGAAACTTGGTAATGCCAGTCAGATCTAATGGCTCACTGAAAATGTAAGTTGGATGCATTTTAAGGGAGATGTTTTAAAAGCTGCACTTACAGCATAATGGATATCACTGCAGTTTGAAGTCTTCCTTCCATTTTCTAGTTTCTGTGATATCTGTATTTGAGATCTGTGAATGATGCACTGAGACTGAATGAAGCTGAGAGAGCTTTAACAGTTTAAGTTAATAAAAGTCAAATTTTCATTTTCTCTGATTAGCATTGTGTAGTTCCAGCTCTGCTTTTATTGCATTTATCTTGGTTTTTGGGAGGACATAATGATATCTCATTTACATATATTACAGCCTCTAAGTCCTAATTTTCTGCATTAAATTTGGGTTTTCCTAGGTACTACATGCAAAGATGCTATGAATTGCTCAAGTAGACTCCAATCCAAGTTAAATCACCAAATTGTTCATAAAACTTGGCACTGACTTCCAAAGTTGATTATATCTCAATGAACCATTTTACTGATTGACTATATACTTGTTCTCATGCTCTTTTACTTGGTCCACCTGTTGATCCTTTAATGATTAAAAAAAAAAAAAGATGCTTGAGATGTGACACCTGCTCCCTGTCATGTTTGTACAAAGAGAAATCTTGAGTTGTATTTATATTTGTTTCTTAGGTAGAAACTGTAGAGCAGTTGTTATGAAAGATTGTCACATAGGAATGAATGCTTGTCTATTTGAGCAGGACCGATTTACATCATAACTATAAAATACATTTTCGAATACAGTAAATCAAGGCTGCCTCATAATAATTATAGACTGGGAAAAGGGATGAAGACTGAAAACTTGCTGTAAGCAGTCTCAAATCATGAGGTCACCTAATGGGTTACCCAATACCACTTATCAGCATTGTTTAACATTTTTCCATTTCTTTCATTAAGTTACTTCAGTTTGTTAGCTGACTTGCTTGCCTGTTCATTTTTCCTAATATGACTTAGTTTTGGGTTTCCTCTTTAAGAGTTTTACAACCCTGATTCCCGTTTTTTTCCCCCTTCTGGAAATAGGTTTTGAACTACTAATTCCAGTATCCTTGTTTAAAAGGAAATCTGGTGATAAACTCATTCATATAAATATAACAGGCTAAGCTCTGGATAATGACATGATCCTAAGATCGTGGGTGGATACTGAAGGTTCTCTGCAAGCTTTCTCACAGCTTTGACAAGCTACCAATTGTTACTGGCTTCCTCATTTTTCGGTACAAATTAGCAGGTATATCAAGGTTTTGGACAAGACACGTACTACCTAAAGGTCAGACTAAGGCAATTTTTTTCAAATTTCCTCTTAAAAATAAACTAGTAAGTCTAAAGGTAAACAGGCTGGTTTATTAGCCCATTGTGCCACCTTGAACCACGAACCAGGGCTGTTTGGATAATTTCTCATTTGGAAAACAAGAAAAACATGTAATTTTCTATAATAGAGCTCTGCTTTCCTTCCTTGGAGACAAAAAATATCCCATGACATTTGATTTGTATCTAACATTGTGTAAGACCCATGTAGTACAGACTTCATGTGAAGCTGTAGACAGTGTTTTAATACCTTTTTCCTTAATTAATAAACAAGACCATTTTCCAAGCAGTTTTTTTTATTACTTTAAAATAAAAACAATTCTTCATTATTCATACTGTCCTTTTAGAATATTCAAATAAGCAACATCTCATTGACATTTTATTTAGTCTACAATTTAATTAATCTCATAGGAAACTAAAGGGTCTATGTCTGTTGAGCAAACTCTGTTCTTTGAACTTCAGGGCCTTGTGTGATCAGGTTCTGTAATGTCATATGTAGCATTTTCTGCATGTAGGCTGAAGTGTTGTAAATGTATGGAGAATGTCACAATGATAGACAATATGGTGGTTCTGTATTAGGAAGTTCCCCACTCCCAAGTCTGTGATACCAATTTAACACCCTATGTAAGGACTAATAGTGACAAGTGGAATAGTGTTGTTACCAGGTTGTGATTTAAAATGTAAACAAATCCTTTCATATCTGATGCTTGTAAAACGCATCTCTCTAAACAGAATCAGGTCTACTATGTAGAGAAGAAAAGGAACTGCCACTTGCAGGCTGTTAGGGTAGCTAAATGTCAGTTTTATGAATCACAGTGCTCTTTGTGCATGTCAGAATAGCTAAATGTTCTGTTTTCTTATTTATGTATGTGTTGCATCTATTCCTGTTAATAAGCTACACATTTATCAAGAGAAGAATAGAGAACTAAAAATTTACACCATGCCTCCTTAATACTGCACAAACCATGGAATTAGCCTAACTTTAGCACTCACTCAATGAATTTATAAACTTGCAGATCTCCAGATATACTGTCCATGCATTCTTCTGTTCTAATTTTAAATTGGATGGAGTCAGCTCCAAAGGAGATGGATTCATTTGATAGGTATCTGCCGAGCAAACTGTCTGAGGAATTTCTGAGAATACCAAGCGTACAAAATACTCCTGTCATATGAAGCAGCTCTTCTGGTATTCCCTTAATTACTGCTTTTCCTGCCCTCTTCCATCTCAGTTTATAAATCACATTATGAATGAGATGATCTGGAGAAAGTACTGATCAAAAGTCTAATTACAAAAGGGACAATCCAGATAGGCACCAAATCAAGAAGCTATATAATTACAAACACCTACACATTACTACAGACAAAATTACTATTGGCTGTGTTAAAGAAGACTTACAGTCACTTAGAGTAGTGAGTGCTGTGAAATGCATAAGGATGTACTGTGTAAGTTATTCAAACAAGGCAATGCACATAAAAATAATTATGGTACCCAATAAATATTTATTTTTAGGGAAAATTAAGCAAATGTTTTATTTTAAAAAATACTTTTAGTTTTTGTTCAGCTACTCTCTGAAGTAACAGCTAGCTATTTCAGGGATCACGGCTTTTTTTTAGCAAATGAAAGCTGGTTCATAGTGCCTTGGCACTAAAAGGATCCCATTTAACTGATGAGGGTCCTCATTGTGTGGTATTTCTTTGGTTTTACCCAGAGAGTTGCTTACTGTGTATTTGTACAGTGCTCAGCACAACAGTCTTGAGTTCTGAGTTGTCTCTGGGCACAACCTTCAATAACCCTTTGTTAGTCAAAAAGCCTGAGGCTGAATCAATTCAATCTTCACAGGTTAGTCTAAGTTGCATAGATTGAACCAATAAGCAAATGAACAGACATTCACTTTTGATTTTGGAAATGCGTCCACATGTCTGCCGTGGCCCAGGCTTCCTGCTTTGCTGGAGCAGACAGGTTGGTCCAAGACTAGCCTGCCCACCCTGCAAGGCCTAACCTTGGAGTGAAAGCACATTGAATTAAACTGGTCTCTGGTGAAATGTAATAGAATGTACCAAATAATTCACATAGAATTATGTTAACTGAATTAAATAAAATTTAATGAAACTGGAGGTGAAAGTGTCGTGTGGAGGTATCAGTTTGCCATGTATTTGGTAATTAGGATACCTGACTGTAAGATATTAAATAAATAAATGAAGTTTTGTTGTTTGGATGTAAAAATTAGCATAAATCACATTTATTGCATCACTTCAGTGATCTGATGAATATATATTTGCACAGGTGACTGTCAGTGACCACTAATACAAATAGTGTCACTTGAATCTTTGAAATTCACTTTCCTTATACTTTCCTATCCAAGAAAAAATAATTGCACAACTCTTGCTTACTAGCCAAAAAGGAAAAAAAAAGTTTTATAATGATGTTTGAAGCAAATTTATCTAAGTATACTTGAATCATAGAAAATTAGGGCTGGAAGGGACCTCCAGAGTTTATCTAGTCCAACCCTCAGTTCAAGCTAGGATCATTATGTGTTTTAAACCATCCTAGACAATTGTTTATTTCTATCAATGAAACTCTGCAAATAGTCTTCTCAAACTACTACTAAGCAAAATGTCCAAAACATTAACCCCCTCCCCACCAACCCCCCACCAAAAAATAAACCAACAACACCCTAACTTGCCAGGGGTAAAGCAAGGGGGCAGGACAGGAAGTAGAATTGATGATTAAGAGTCATAGAAAAGTTGAATTATGGTGTTCTATAAACCGTTGCACAAGTGATCTCATGACACAATTAAACCACCTAAGAGGAAACATTTGATTTTTCCCTGAGCTTCTACTTTGTAACTTGAAAACCTGAAGAACTGAGCGTAGAGCATATTTAGAGAGAGAGAACGCTTTGCTATTGTACATGTGAAGCCAGCAAAATCTTGTAGATGGCCAGAAACTGATTATTTTGCTGGACTTGTGGACTGTATCTGGCCTGCAGAGCTGCTCGAACCAGCCTGCTGGTGTTACTGGTGAGTCTGGGATTTGAGGGTAGGTTAGTGGGGGTGGGGCCTGCCACAGAATCCATAGTCTGGTTGGACGTGGCCCTTGGCAGCAGCGGGGGGGACGTGGTAAGTGAAGGCTATGAAAACAGCCCTGGTTGCCCTGCAGCCACTTGGCTTGCAACTGCTTGCACTGCCTCCACTATGGCAAGCAGCTGTTTGGCCAGTGTTGCCTGTTCCACCACCTCCATTGCTGCTTGTGCCTCTGGTTCTGGCACCGTCTGAGCTGTCACTTGTCACAGATCCAGCTGACAAGGAGCCCCACAGTTCAGATCCAGCACAGGGTGAGTTGGATTCCTCTGTACTAAAGGAATACATTTCTATCCCTCAGGTTTTCATGTAGAAATATGATCTTTGAAGTGTTACAGAGATTTAAGTGCTGACTTGCCTTACTGTTAATAGAGGAACTAAAGCATGTTTGGGTTCATTGCACAGTTTCTATACAGGTACTCTTATTGTCTCTGATCCTTCTTTGAATCTACAGGATCAAATGTTGACGCAGCAAAGAGTAGAGCAAAGATCGTCAGGAATGGGGAGAACACTTTCTAGGCTGGCCTCTTTCTGAGTAACGTTGCTTTTGGGCTTCACTTTCTCTGAAAGAGAGCTTTGAATGTACAGTGTTACAACTCTTGTTTTATCACATTGTGCAATATTTGGAGTTTTCTTAGAGCCCTGAATCCTGGGATTTCATGAGAATCTCAGCTTTTATTAAAAATAAAGCTAAGTTTTTAGTTCTGATTATTATGGAGATTAGCTTGAAAACATGAACTGTTAAAAGGGCATGGAGCCGATAACAACTGGAAAGAATAAAAACTATGATATTGTTTTAAAAATGTTGAAGCCAACTGAATTTTTAGGGTTGGGAGTACTGCAGTTTGTCCTTGAGGGAATAAACATATAATATTATTTAGTACACACTAGCGTTCCTCAGGGGAGGAGGTAAACTCTTTTAACTTTTTAATCATTTATTTATTTGAGTCGCATTTGTATAGATCCTCATTCTACTGTGCCACCGTATATTGGTTTTTACTGCACTTGCAGTGTGAACTGCAGACTGTGTGAACCAAATTATTCTGTCCTCATTTACACCTGTGTGTGAACCAGTTGATTTCAATTGGTGGTTGCATGAAGAGAATTGATCCCATTCAGTATGCAGATCACATGGCCAGAGCTCTTTAACAGAGTTCTGTTTCTGTATTAGCTGCTGTCTCCTTTTCATTGGCTTGGGGTTTTGTAGAGAAAACAAAAGCTAGGAGAAAGTGGAGTGATTATTTAACAGGTAAACCAATATTTTTTTCCCCTGGGTTTTTTTAAGCCCCAAAACGAGAACAAAACAACCCAAAGTGTTTTGGGAAAGGAGTTGACAGGGATTACTGTGAAGTACATGAAAATCTAAAGTGCCCTATTCTGTGGGTCTCTTAGCAGGCTGACTCCTCTGGGTCAGTTATTCTTAGCTTAGTTATTTTCATTTTATGGCATTACAGGTCTAAGATTAGCCTGTTAGGCGTTATCATGCCATCTGAGCTACCTCCTAATATAACTCTACACCGGAATGATTATTTATAGTCAGAGCATTCTGTCATTTTTGGGTTATTTCTGGTAGCTTAAATAAAGAAGAGCAGCATTCAAGAAAAACCACAAATTCCTTCCTGCTGCCAAAACAACATGATAACCGCCTGCTAAGGGGCAATGATATTGTTTAAAATGCATGCTTGTAGCAGATATGACATCCCTTTTATCTCCACCACTTTGACTAAAAAGCGATGCCTTGGGCTAGTGCTCTTTTATGTTTGGGTGGAGGGAGGGGGGCCAAGTTGATGTACCCTGTCACATTGAACACAGGGCTCTGGCTGACGATGACATTCACGGACATCCAGGTTCTATTTTTAGGAGTTGGCACTATCAAGCTCTCTGTTCAGTGTGAACATGTCACAGACATGCAGCTCCTGTAGCATCGACCCTTCTAGTGAAACCTCATCAACCACAATAGACATGTCTTCTATTCAGTTACAATCCTTAAATGTATTGCAGTTTTTTATGCAAAGGCATAATTGCTTTCTTCAGTTTCCTGACACAGCTTTAGCAAATACTTCCCTTTTACCCCGTAAAGTATACACTTACTAGACGAGTTCATTGAATCCTGCATAACTAGCTATAGTTTATAAATGTAATGGTCCAAGTGCTTCTTTTGCTACGTTCTGTGCAGCCCACTGATGCCTTTGTGATTGCAGAGGTGTAAGCATAGTGAAATATTTGGCCTAACGTAGCTTTTGGAGGCAATTTAATAAAAATGAATGAGGCTAATGTGATGCACTTACAGGGCGTGTCCACACATGCAAGCACACGTGCTTTCACCAGCTCAAATAGAAATGGTACAGATTCGAGCTAGGGCTTTCTGCCTCAGTGCACGTGCCCAGACATGCACTTTGGTGTGGGGCAAATTGTGCCAGTTGGGGCAACATAACCTTGCCTGGCTCCTCCTGGATCTGCAGCCAGGGGGAGCTAGAGCCCGGGGCCAACATCTGTGCTGTCCCCAGCAGTATAAAAAGCTGCCCTGTCCTGGCCCCATCAGTACAAAAAGCTGCCCTGGCAAGTAGCTCAGGGCTATTTGCTCTCAGGAGCTTCTGGGGCCCAGTCAATTGTTACCTGGGAACACTACCCCTTGTGCCAGCTGGACTGCTGAAGCAGCCCTGAGAGTTCCCTGCACCCCCTACCCACTGCAGCAGTCTGGCAGTGGGGGCTGCTGCCTGGCTGTGACCTGCTGCGTGCCTGCCAGAACCGGATGGGAACTGACCAGCCAGTAGACGCATCTGCCCCTCGGCGCCAGTGCCAGTGGGCTGTGACTGCAGAGTTGGCCTTTGTGTGGCACTACTGCCTTTGTGTGCCCCTGCCCGGCCATCTGGGCAGCTATCGCCCAGAAGATGTTCCCAGTGTGGTGGCCTGTTTTGAACTGTCAAAGCATGTCCTCCTGGCCCCAATTGGCCAGGAGGTCAGCCACAGCCAGCTGGGTCCAAGGTGCCACCTCTGAGCAGGTTTCTCTGCCTGGGTCCTGCCACTTGCCTCCCTAGCAGGAATTCTGGTGTTCCCTATCTAAAAACTGAAAAATCCCTGATAAAAAAAATCCCAAAGTCACTCTGTAAAATACCCCAAAATCCATTTTCCTCCACAATTAAAACAAAAGACCACTATAAAGAGAGAGAGAGAGAGATACAGAGACAGTGATCAGTTGGGCAATGCTTTATTGATATATCTACAGTGTTAAAGCAATTTGGAAGCCTACCAGTGTCTGTATCATCATAATAAAATGATTTCTAAATACCTGTATGTTTTGTTGCCCCCCACAGGGTTACAGCCCCCCACCACGGGGCCACAGCTGCCCAACAGGGGTTACAGCCCCCTACAGGGGCACAAGACCCCCACAGGGGCTACCACCCCCCTGGCAGGGCCCACATGCCCCACCCCCACTTGCTCCTCCAGACTCCTGGGCCCCATCCCCCGCTGGCTCCTGCAGCCCCCTCTTCGCTGCCCCAGCCTCCTGGCACTTAACAAAAAAACAAAACAAACAAACAAAAAAAAAGCCTCAAACTCACCTCGCAGTAGCAGGAGCTCTGGGGCCTCATGGCAGGGGACCCCTATGCAGCACGGGGTAGCGGGGCTCCCCAATTGCCCCCACCCCTGCCAAGCCCCAGCAGTCCAGGACACGTGCGTACACACAGGGCCTCGTGGCAGAGCACCGTGTGCAACACAGGTGCGGCCAGGGTTGGCAGGGCGCTGAGCACCTCTGCGCGCTGTCGGGCAGTTAGGGCAACAGTAGCTGTCACCTGGGCCCTGTGCTGCATGGGAGGGCTCTGCCAAGAGGCCCCAGTGACCTCCAAGGTAGCTGCTACTGCCACTGAGTGTGGGGTTTGTTTTTTTAATTGCCATGATGGTGGTGGACAGGTTGTACTCAACCTGGCGAGATATGAGCAGTGGGGTCCCCCAGGGCTCCGTCCTTGGGCCCACACTGTTTAACATCTTCATCAGTGACTTGGACGAGGGGGTGGAAAGCACGCTGTCTAAGTTTGCTGATGACACTAAGATGTGGGGCGAGGTGGACATACTTGAAGAGAGAGAGAGGCTGCAGCTAGATTTAGACAGACTACAAAAGTGGGCAGACGAGAATAGGATGGGGTTCAACGTAGACAAATGCAGGGTGCTGCACCTTGGGAGAAGGAATCCACAGCATACATACAGGCTGAGGAGTTCCCCTCTTGAAAGCACAGAGGCGGAAAGGGATCTTGGAGTCATTATTGACTCCAAGATGAACATGAGCCGCCAATGCCAGACCGCAGCCAGCCAGGGTCAGCCATACCTTGTCATGCATCCAAACATGCATCTCAAGCTGCTCCAGAGAGGTGATGCTCCCCCTCTATGCGACTTTGGTCAGACTGCAGTTGGAGTACTGCGTCTAGTACTGGGCACCGCACTTCAAAAGGGATATGGCCAGCCTGGAGAGGGTTCAGAGGAGGGCCACCC
>NW_005841917.1:2378941-2379367 GCF_000455745.1 Alligator sinensis
CGCCTCACCCCGACATTGGGCAAATTCAAAAAGAGTTTATGTGATCACCTGTCTGGGGTCTTGTGAACCCAGCTTTCATCCCTGCCTGTGGCAGGGGGTCAGGCTAGATGATCTGTTCAGGTCCTTCCTGACCCTAGCTACTATGAAACTACTATGATGCTGGGGCTGGGCAGGGCAGCCATCGGAGGGGCTCAGGGGGCAGGCAGGAGATGGGGCCAGGCGAGGCAGCGATTGGGGGAGCTGGGGGGCAGACAGGGCATGGGGCAGGGTGGGGCAGCCACCTGGGAGGCTTGGGGGGGTAGGCGAGGGATGGGGCCGGCAGCGATCGGCTGGCTGAGGGAATGGGCAGGGGATGGCGCCGGGTGAGGCAGTGATCCAGGGGGCTGGGGGAGTGGGCAGGGCCAGCGTGGGGCCCCCCCTGGTCCC
>NW_005841917.1:2379390-2447088 GCF_000455745.1 Alligator sinensis
CGCCCGTTTGCAGACCTGGGGTGAGGGCCAGCCATAGAGACACTGACTGGCTGCCAGAGTGTCTCTGTGGAGGACCGAGCTTCTGGTTGCCTTAGGACACGGTCCCCCTGCCCTGGTTTTTTCCCCCCCGCAGGTTTTTTTTTTTTTTTTACCCCTATATCCAGGGGTGTCATTTTGAAATGCAGATTTGCAGCACAGGGAACGTTCTTTTGTTCCCACACGTGCCTCTTGCAGCATCTCAAAAAGCTTTGAGATGCTGCAAGATGCATGTGTGCACTTGTATGGACGCGCCCATAGGGTATATGTTGCTATAGAAGTCTTTCCTTCCCAGATTGTTGCTTAATGAGATGGTTGATATCAGCGGCAGCAAAAGATATGGCCATAATAACATTTTAAACTCTCGCACAAATTGAACAGCTTGTTGTGACCCCATGTACACATTCCTGATCTAATCGAAAGATGTTTGATTTCTTCCTCTCTGGAATGCAGGTGTGTTAAAATGCTTGCAAAATTAGTAGCAGCCTTCACAGGGTGATATAGGGGTGCACTTACAGTACTTGATAAGGGCTTTTTCCTTTTTGTCAGCTATGCTCTTCTGTACATCACCATTTTGGCATTTACTTTATTCTGGGCATGGCCCATACATATGTTTTAATTGGCTTGTGTCTCCTGGTTATGAACTCCATCCTGCTTTTGAGATATACAAACCTGACAAGAGCTTCAAGGATTTGGGCCTTGGTTGATGAGTGGGTTGGAAATGCAGGATGGATTTTTCTAATGATAATGCATTCCTTTTGGTATTGAAGCTAAATAAAATCAAAATGAGACAAGAACAAGTAGAAAATGAATCCTTTCAAAATGCCAGTTCCCTAAATCATGCTTTCACAATCAAAGGTGATTGTTCTCTTCCATGATGCATGCGGTTGGAGGTATGCATGCCCTGTGGGGGTATAATAGCTATTCAATTTATGTGCAGTCTGGAATAATAAGAAAGTTTAATGTTAATTTAATAATTTCCCCCAATTGCTCTGTTCCTAATCCAAGTTTCCTTTTTCCTTCTCAGCGCCCAAGGCCAGCACTCTGTTGGTGCTGAGTGGTAACAATACTTCAGGAATGAGGGAATACATTCCATAAGTGCCAAATGTTGTACAGTAACTGGCTTGCACACTTCCTGCATGGAACTCTAGATATGTTATCAATTGACTCTCATTTCACTGCCCTGTTTCCCATTGAACATAAAATCATTGTCCTCTTTATATCCGTTTGTTCCACAGTTCACTTGTCATTTTGAAAAGCATGTTTCCTTGACCTTGTTCAATATGGTTTTGTCATGGATTATAAAAGAATATAGAACACAAACCTCAGTCTTTTAGACTTGTTGTTTTTGACAGTCCATTTTGAATGTTAGAAATGATCTTGAAACTGTTTAAAATGCATTTTTCACATGTATAAACTACAGCAACATCTGCAAACATGAAATGCATTTAAACACCAGCTTTGGGGGAGTTAGTGCTGAGATAAATAATGACAACATTAATATCTTCAGGTGCAAGAAAAGGTATAAAAGGGACAGAGTAACACTTCTAGTATGGGTCTGTTAATATGAATAGCAGGAATCACTTTTACAGGTGCATGGTATATTTTACTAAGGGGTTTATGGCATAATTTGTTGCCATTGTTTCTTTGAGACATTTTCCATATAATTACTTTTTTCTGAAAAAGGACAATAATCTACTCTTTTAAAGACTGAGAATAATTTTTTGTAGAAATAATTTCACCCTCAGGAACAACATGTAGGTCTCGTCTTGATCTAGATTATGACTGGATGGAAAGCAGGTAGAGGAAAGATGGGAATGTTACAAAATATAGTACCACGACCTCTGAAAGCTAACAGTACCAGTGCACTTTTTAAGAACATGTCAAAATGTTGCTGCTAGTGAAGAAACTGAAGATGCAAACATATGAAAGGGATGGCAGAAGGGGAGATTGATGTACATGTAGTAACAAAAAAGGCAAACTTAAAATAAGGAAAGTGAAATCCATTTTGAAATAATTGCTTTAATGGAAATAAAAAAAATCCCATAAAAGAACAAGATTTAGAGAACAAATACTATAAGGCAAAATAAGAACATTATAACAAAGTTGTTATTCCTTTTTTCTTTTTTTTTATACCCATTGTTTGGGAGAAAAACATTTTTTAAATTTAATTATTTGTTTGCAAAGCAGTTAATAGTGAACCAGCATTCAGATGCTAGTATTGTACCACCTTCATCCCTGCTCCATTAATATTTTTATAGGATAATAAAAACCTGCCTGTCCCAAAAAGATCAAACTGCTGACTTACAGCACAATCAGTAGATGGATTTCTTCCAACCATCCCTTGCTCCCTTTTTGGAACCTGCTTCCATATTCATAGAGAACAGAAGTTCCATAGGCAGGCTGTCACGGGACCAGGACACTTGCACCATTTCACTTCCCTGAGGTTTTCTGTTGTCCCCCTTTAGGCCAAACGTCAGGTACAGCTATGTGCTCGTTTGCTATTTTTGCTCTTGAGGGACAATAATGAGGCAATCGGAAAACATTATGCAAGAGGCAGGGAAATTAGCCTTGACAACAGTGGAGAAGGTACAAGCAAAAGGAAAACAAAGAAATGGAGAGCCACTGTAAGGGATATAAACAGCATTGATACTACAGATGAATAAATGATAGTGATACTGGAATTCTTTATTTCATTCTAAAATGGTATTTTCAGATATGTATCTAGACAATGGGGCTGAAATTTCTCATGCTTCATTTCAGAACAGATGCACCTTTCTCTCGCATTCCCACAAGTACACCTGTGTATAGCACGTGTATAATCATGTGCCAGTACTTATGCATTCAGATAAATCTTAAAAGTTCCACGTGGGTTTCTGCAGAGTAACAATCAGGCTAAGGGTTGTGAAAATCCAAAGGAGAGTTAGAATTAAGTGAAACTTCCTTTAGGGCTGTGACTAAGATTAACAACTCTCTTCTGCTTAATTGCTAGGTTTTC
Organism: Alligator sinensis; assembly: GCF_000455745.1. Lineage (NCBI taxonomy): Eukaryota > Metazoa > Chordata > Crocodylia > Alligatoridae > Alligator > Alligator sinensis. The sequence goes on from NW_005841917.1 coordinate 2,382,425, forward strand.
TTCTGCTGACCTCAGTAGGAAGTGGGAAGACGGTCCTTAACCCTCTCATTCTGTCCATTTAGAGCCTGCAGGAACATGGTTTCCTTCATGCAGGTGCTTCTATGGTAGTTCTTATTTAATAGTTGTATTGGGTTGACACCTATGACAGTCAGTAATAGAGTAGCACCTCATTGTGTATTTGCTGTACAGATGCAGAATAATAAATTAATCAAATTTTATTTTGTAACTTAAGTCTCAGCAAGTGACCCAAGGACATCCTTTTTTATTTTTTCCACTTACTCCATTTTATATTTTGTTATAAAGAAAGCACTATAGGATAATGTTTCATAGGCACTGCTGTGCTAACTTCAAATTTTGTAGAAAAATTCTACCTCATTCTTCAGTCTGCTACCTCATTCCTCAAATCCAGTTTTGCAAATTTAAAAAAATAAAATAAAATTGGACTTAAAATGGAAACTTAAGTACAACTTTTTGATCATTGCTCCATAATTTAAGTAGTTTGTAGTGTCAATTATCCCACATCGCTGAAGCAAAGCTTGCCAAACCTGACAGAATAGCCAGACTTCTATAAATAGACCTCACCTTACCTTCCTTACTGTATTTTCACCTGATGACAAGCTAGATGGCAATGTGAAACCTTATTCATTTGTGAAATTGTATCATCTGCTGTCTCTGCCTGTGTCTCAGATTGTCTGCTTCAGCAAAGGAGCTGTGTTGTTAAGCAACACACATTAACCCTTTGAGTGAGTGGCTGGGGGACACACAGATGCCCGTGCTGGCTTAAGACAGCAGGAGGGAGGTACTGTTGCACGTCTCGCAAAGAGCCAGAGACTGCTGAGGGCAGCTGAATGCAGCCAAGCAGTATGCCACCCCTGACTGGCTCTCCAGCACATGCCCCCCAATCCCTACAGTCAGTCACAGAAGATTGGGGGCATGCACTGGGCAGCCAACAGGCACATGCTGCCAACCCCCTGCTGTCAGCCTCCGGGAGGGGAGCAGCCAGCACAGAATCTGTCCCCTGCCCTGCCCCTCTGCCAGTGGCCAGGTGTCAATGGTGGTAGGGAACAGAGTCCCTGCCACGTGGACCCTGCCTCCTCACATCCTGCCAGAGCAACTGGGAGGCACACATGGTGGTGGCTTCTCCCATCCCCTGCTACCTTGCCCAGCTGGCCAGCATAGCTTCTCTTCCCAGCCCTTCCTCACCCCTCCACAAGCTGTCAGCAGCAGCTACCACTGTGTGGATCCGGCCTCCCCAGATCCAGCCAGAACAGCTGGGAAGAGCCACATAGCAGGGGCCTCTGCTTTCCTGACAGCTGGCCTGGAGAGAGAAGCCATGCTGGCCATCTGGGCCAGGCAGTGAGGGAGGGGGGAGTTATGTTGGCGGGGGAGGAACTGGGGCAAAAACCTTCACTCCACCCCTGCTGCCTGGTCCAGCTGACAGATGCAGGGGAGCAGAGGCTTTGCTACCTTAGCTCTGTGACAGCTCAGGAGTGGGGCAGGGCAGGGCTGACCTGGTGCTTGGCCAGAACAGATGAGTGCAGGCTTAGGCTAGCCTGCCTGCCGTGCAAGGGGAGGGTGGCTAGCAGGAGCCCACAAAGCAGCCTGGGATGCCAGGGGACTGTAACCTAACTTGAGTCAGGAGGAGATCTTGCACAATCTTGTCCAGTCTTGTTTGATACAGTGGTCTAACCTAAACCGATTAAATCTAATAATCCATCCAGGTCTATTTTAGACTAGGTTCCACCATTTTTAAACCAGTCTCTGTTCACTGAACTTCTATTCTGTTATAGGTTTAGATCAGTTTCCAATCACTTATACTGGTTTATGTGTAATGTCCGTACTTAAGCTAGGTGTTTCTAGGGAACCCTTCTGATGGAAATTATCTGCCTGAGGATTAGATGTCTTTTAACACAAGGCAGCGAATGGGTTATGCCCACGATTAATATGAAGTACAAAGGTTTGTTTCTGTTATTTGTTGAAGGTAGACTGTCAGAAGATAGCACTGTGTTCTACTGTGCGATGTTATGCACTGTGTATAAAAATATTTCCTTTTCTGGTGTAAATGTGTGGTTTTTCAGTTGCATTAAGTGGCTGTGTGTGCATGTGTTAGTAGTATAAAAAGTGGTAAAAAGGCCAGCCTTATTTTTTCCTATAGCTACCTTTTGGTTGTATATATTCCTTTCTTGTACCCTGTTATTCACCCTCCCCCCTTCCCCAAGTTTCTGAGAGAACGTGTGGGGAAAGTGTGTTTTCTTTTTACTTTTGTGCATATACAGAAATTAAAAAAAAAGATTTAATAGGTTTGCAGGAACTTTATAACATTAACTTCCCTGGATTGAGGGGAAAGAAAACAAAAAACTTTAAACTCAGAGCAGTTTGTTTTGGAAGGTGCCCCTGAATAAAGGGAAGTAATTATAATGCAGACTAGATTTTGGTTTTAACTAGTGGTCAAACTATAGTGGTATAGGTAGATTATGTTTAAAACTAATGAGGTATCAAGCCACATTTCACATCAGCAATACTGTATACAGTTCTGATCTCAACTATTTAAAAGCTGAAGAAAATATAAAGGAAGGTAACAAGGCTGATACAAAGACTGGATATGAAGTGGGATTAAGGGAGCTATATTTATAGTCTATAAAGGAGAAAGCTCAGGGGGATATGGGCACAGGCTATAAATAACTTCAAGGTAACAATATAAATGAAGGAAGGGAATTATTTGTTCTCAGAAGATGGTAAAACATGGAATAATGGCCTGAAGCTGAGGAAAGAAATTTTTAGGCTAGATATTAAAACTTTTATCTAACTGCAAGAGAAATTGAGAGCAGTGACATAGATAACCAGAGCAGGAGTTTGAAGCTCCATCACTGACCGTATTCCACAGATCACACTTAAGTTTGAGCAGTGTTGCAAAATGCAAGGCGCTTGACTGCGAGATGTGAAAAGATTTTAATAGGCAGGGCCCCTAACAGGCAGCCCAACCTGGACTAATGGTTCAGTTGGCCAAAACTGCGACAAGCTCTATCTGGAAGCCCCACCCTGGCTGATGACCCAGCTGCCCACTGTTAGGGCCTCCTGATCTGAGGCTGGGGAGGGCAACCTCTCTATGTATGCCAAAAGCTTTGCCTGAAGCTTTGAATTTTGTTGAAGTCTTTTAGGGACTCGCAAAACAGAGTGAGAGAGAATATAAAACAAGACCAGAGAAACCAAATGCAGAAGATAGCGTTTGGATAATCTGAGTAATTATAGTAGTACTTGTTCAACCTTTATTAGTACTACTTATTATTAGTACACTGCAAGTCTGCCTAAATCTTTTTTTTCAAGATCTGCTGTGGTAAGCCTCACTGGGTCTTGTGCACTCTGGTTTTCTGGTTTCTGACCCTACTCAGCTCTGCTGTTGGACTGTGGCTTTTCGACCTCCATTCAACTTTGGCCCGTGGCTCTAGAACTCTTACTCGTCCAGTGACCCGGTCTCTGCCTCTGAAACTCCCCACCCCGCTCCAGTTTTGGTAATTTAGATTCCATCTCCTGTCTCTAGGTCTCGCCTGGTGCTCCACCCACTAGGCCATGCTGTCTGTGCTCCAGTCCTTACATTAATGACCTTATTTTTTATATTCATGTTGAGTATATTAAGCACTATAGTTAAAGTGTTTCTGTATGCATATATTGCAGTGGGTACACCACAGATAATTTCTTGTCTATCAAAATCACAATCTGTCCCCACCTTCCAACTGGGTCAAATTATTGCTCTCTAGCTTTCTACCTCTCTCCAATCTGATGTCAGTAATGTTGACACCTGAGAATGTAAACATTTTATTTTGTATATTACTTATCTAGGAAAGAGAAGGTCCAGTAACCCTTTGTTCTTTTTGGTTTGTACCTCCCCCTCCTCCCCACCCCTTTTCTATCTGGTTTAAGAATAAGATGAAATGGCTTAACATCACAAAACATAAAATCACAGAAAAATAGTGTTGGAAGGGACCTCAGGAGGTGATCTAGTCTCAACTCCCTGCTCAAGGCAGGATCGTCTCCATCTAAGTCATTCTGTACAGAGGTTTGTCTGTCTCACGTCTAAAAACGTCCCGGATGCAGATTCCACAGCCACTTGGTAATCTGTTCCAGTCCTTAACCACCCTTTGAATTAGAAAGCTATTCCTAATGTCATCCTTATATCCAAGCGTTACTTCCTGTTCTGTCCACTGTGAACTGTTATTAAATCCCCTCTATCTTATCTTTTCTAGATGAAATAATCCCAGTTCTTCCAAACTTTCCTCGTCAGACATACTTGGAAGAGTAGCGCAAGAAGCTGCAGTTACTACTAGCTGCAGTTAAAATAAATATGAGTGCTTTCTCATTTACATTGCTACAGGAATTATTTGTGTATCTAATAAAAGAGCAAGGACTACAGCTCTACCATGTGGGCATTGATACCACCAGAATTCCTAGCCTCCACCAGACCAAGCAAGGTCTATGGTTGAAAGAGAGACTTTCCAGGAAGCCAATTTAATGTCATGGAGAACTGTGCTGAGAAAGATGCTGTCTTTTAGATGGCCATCAGAAAGCCAGATACCTTGGAAAAAAAGGCAGATATATTAAAATATATATATTCATATGCCTGCAACCAGTAGGGAATAAACTATGTAGTACACGAGACAAGGATTTGTTTTGGGGATATCTTTTGTTGAAACAGGTGTAAAGTTTGGAGAGCTCCTAGACAAGCTTCTGAGCACAAAAAGTGACTTGAGGAAAGGCACATTGTGCCCAAAAACGTGTCTAACCTTTCTCCCAGCTATGCAATTGGCTTAATAAAAGATATCACCAAAATACTTTCTTTTGTATATTTTTGGAGTATCACAACTATAGCAGTGCTCAAACCTTTTTTACAAATATTCTGTAGTCTCTCTTTCTCTATAGGATATACCACAAAGTGTGCCTATTCCTGCTCCTTGGGTGTCTTCCGTCACCAATTCCTTGCTCTCTCGCGCTCCCTCCCCCACAGGTGGGTAAATTATCTCTCATGTCCTATCAAGATGTATTACACTATACTACTGCCTGGCAGATCAGTAAGGTACACTGAAGACCATGTTAGTCTCCTTCCTCTGGCTTCTCTGAACCATTCTGGCAAGAGAGCCCAAAGATTTATTTCGTCATATTCCCAGAACGATATTATTACCCACTGACTCAGGAAAGTAAGGAGAAAAGATTTTCTAAACTGCTTTTGGATGTTTTGGCCTGGTGAGTAAATGTAACATAAAAAATTAATTAGTGTTAGTGCCTCTGTACACTAAAGCTGACAAAATGCACAGGAAGCCCTGGGCTCTGATAAGAATTAGTTCCTAAACAAAAATTTAAACAAAAATGTTTTATTTCCCAAACATCTTAAGAGGGCACTGTCACCTAAGTGATGTTACTTCGTAAGTCAGAAAGGTGATGGTAAAGATTTCCAGTGAGCGAAAACAGCGTGAATATGAAAATCCAGTTATCTGGCACATAGCTTGGCGCATTTCAACGTTTAGTGTTTACTGCATTTAGAATGAGCTGTCCAGAAGTGTTTTCGTATATTTTGTCTGCCTGTCTTATGATGTAAAAATCGTTATCAATTTGTTAATTCCGTATTTTGATTGACAGTATCCTTGTTTACATATAGATCTTTCCAAAAGCCTGCAGAAGTGAAATTTCCCTTTTTTATTACTTTTTTTTTTTTTCTTTGCAGTCTCTCTCTTTTTCATTGTAGCCCATTCAAAACTATTGGTCTAAACATAATATCTTTGGAATGCTTGGATTTAACTTTGATGTATGTTATGAAATCCATCCTTGGGGGGTTGAGAGGGGAAAGGAACAAAAACACTTAAAAATAATGAGATTGCCCCAACTAGATCTAATCAATGCATTACAAAAATATAATATGAAAATTACACTGACATGAAGGTGAGGGGAAGGGAACGGGGTTTAATCTCCCCTCTCTCACCAGCACGGGACCCCAGCTGGGGTCTCCCTGGTCCCTGCCACACCCCCTGCCACTCAAGTGGTAAAGTGGGGAGAAACCTGGGCGGGGCTACTGCACCTCTTTCATGCAGACTGGCGGGGGTCCTGTGACAGTGGGAGAAGGAAAAGAGGAGGGATTAAACCCCTCTTCCTTTCCCAACCTTCAAATCAGTGTGCCAGCTAGGGGTGGGGGTCTGGGAGAAAAGCCTGGCAAGCGCTGCTTCCCACCTCCCCCTCCAGGCACACTTTGAGTGGGGACCATGCAGGCTGGGGTGGGGGTTTAAACCCCTCCCTGGTCATGCTCAGCAGCTTGCTAGGGCCTGGCCACCACCCCCGTCAGCTCAGCTGCCCTCCAGCCTTCTGGCCACTGCTGAAGGGAAGGGAGGGCTCGTTCTAGTGCCCTTCATTTTTTAGCCTGAGACACTGCAGGTATGTGGCTATATTTCGGGAATGAAAAGTGGATGTCTGTTCACTTGTTTTTTGGTTCAGTCTATGCAGATTAGACTAACCTTCAAAAACTTTTTTGATTTTAGCCCTTGCTTTTTGAATATCTGAACTTAGCCCTAGAAGTGATAAAACCCCTTCCTTAAAGTAAGAGAACCATTCTGACTTGACCATTCTTGTATCCCCTTAAAATAAGGCTGGTAGATTTTAACAGAGTTTAAATAAATATAGTCTTAATGAAATCTTCCTGAATTCCATAGAAACCACCCTAATGAATGATGTATTTATTATATATTTTGAATCACTGTATCAGCTTCTTTACAACTGCTGCTTAGGTCAGTCTTTGTGAGTCTTACTTGCATTAGTTACCATTTACTTTAATGTTAGTAAAGAGTGTTTAGCAAATTTTAGAACTGGGTTTATAATAAACTTAGGACTTCAGCAGTGTAGGATGCTTATTTATCACTTACCCAAATTACCGGTATGTTGCTCAAGCCATTCAGTTGGCAAAGAGAATTTAGGATACCTTTGAAACTGAGGTGGAAAGATGGTCAAGTTGTCCTCTTGGTTTTAACTAGCTGTTAACAGGAAAAGAATCAGCAGGCTTCTTCATGCATTTGCTATGGCAGTTTCACTCCTTTAGTTCAATGTATTTGTGTGCTTGCTGTCTGTTGCCCTTGGATTACAGCCATGCTTTTCATGCCAGATCTGAATGGAGCAGACATACGCAACAATAGTTGAACATGCTGAGGGTTACGTGTAAACAGCACTGTACTTGAGACTGTGTCAGACTAGTGATGTGCTATTGATATTTTAACACAGGACTCCCACAAAAAAGTTTGCAGTTAGCATGTGAGAGACTGCATTCATCACTGGAGTATGTGTTTTATTTAAACAGAAATACTTTCTTATAACCAAGGCGTCAACATTATTTGGCATGTTGAATGTCTGTCTCAGACTGTAGTACTACTAGTAGTAATAGTAATAATAGCAACAAAGGTAAAATTATATTATTATTTCTTCTATATTTATTTCAGATTAACAATCCAACCACTTCAGAGTGAAAGGCAAGGGGAATTTATGCTCTTTGTCCACATAACAAAATTCTGGCAACCTTTTATATAGAAAACTTTGCCTTCCTGTTTCAGATAAGAGACTTAAAATCTAGCAGGTGATCTTTTGTTAGGGAAGTGTCCTTTACGTGAAAATCATGACTAAAGTAGGGTGATAATCCATGTCAGTATCTGTGTGATGCTACAAGCTGGAACTACTTTATTCTTTGCAATTGTCATTGTTCAAAACCTGGGAAATATCACACAAAATATTAGAATAACATTATGACAATTGCAAAGCAAGCCTTTAGAGAGAGAAATTAGGGAAAGCTGGAACTAAATTAATCTGCGGAAACTACATTTGCCTTCATTCTGCATATATTATGATACGGACTTTAACTAAATTAGCAAATAACCATTTTCCCCATAGGACCCATCCTCACAGGGTTCATGAAATGAACAATTCCCCCTCCCCCCCCAATGCGTTTTGTTTTGTTTTGTTTTAATACCTTCAGTCTTCCATTTGTGATCTCCCACCCCCCGGCTAGGTACAGCCATTCAAAAAGCCTGAGGTGGATTCATTCTAAATGATGTGGTTTTCTGTAAGTGGCATAGTTTAGATGGGTAGTAAACAGAACACATGTTCACCCTTTGGTGGGGAGGTGCATGCAGGCTGCCTATCTTAAACTGGGTTCCACCATTTTTATATCAGCCTGTGTGCACTGAACTTCTGTTATCGGTTTAGACCAGTTTCTGATCACTTATACTAGTAAAAGTGTAATGTCTGTACCTAGCACCAGTGTGTTTAGTAGAGATTATTCAAACTGTGCTGTGAAAACAAAATTTTAATTTCCTTATGAGCTTTTCTGTGATGCATCTCAGTGTTTTCACAACACCCTCCATGAGTTGAGTGGAAGCATTATTGTCTCTTTGTTACAAATGGGAAACAAAGATACTGAAGGATTAAAATATCCACTAATGTTTATGCCAGTTTTGAGGCTCAGGAACTATTTCCTCCTGTTCCCCCCAAGTCCTTTTAGATCATATTGCACTTTTTATGTTCAAAGTACAGCTTGAATGCTTTATTTCACAGCATTAATAGTAGTCTTTCAAAATACTTTTGTTTGTAAAATATAAGCAACTTGTTCCTATCTGTTTTAAAGTCAAAATAAATCATATTTCGCCTGAGGATAACTTTATCAAGAAAAGAGTGAATGTTACCATAAGCAAGGAATATTACCCTCCTTCCACTCAAGTAGGGTTAAATATTATAGGTTGTTCCTGGGAGTCATAACACTCAACATCCTTGATTTGGATCTTGTTAAAGCCTTTTTAGGAACTCACAGAAGAGAAAAAAAGAGAGAGAATAAAAAAGAACAGAGAAAGCAAATACAGAAGATAGGATATCACGGTAATTATGGCAGTACTTGTTCAAGCTTTATGATTAGCATTTATTTTTCTCATAGCATTTCTGCAAAATTAAAAGGAAAACAAAACACTCTTTGCTGACTCGTTGCTCTAGTCTCAAAAAATTCCTTCAGACAAAAACTGTTGCTTTTTATTTGTGAGGGGGATTTGTGGCATTTTAGATTTTCTGCTTTAGTATTCAACTTTGACCTCAGTTACATAACCATGCACCCATGTGCTAAAAGAACATTTTGGTTGCAAAATCAAGCATTCAAAAAGTCAGGAAGTGATAGAGTTTAAGACCCTTGTGCAGATTTCTGTAAAGTATCCATTAATGTAAAGTTCAGTGTAGCAATGCCTCAAAGGGTCCTTAATCTCTTGAGTTTAGACACAATTTAGGAAAGAGAGCTCCTTCATCACAAAAATGAAATTATTGGACAATCTTTCAAGGGTTCTTTTGTAACAATGTAAAGGCTTTCTAGGGCATATCTTTACCGTCATAGTACTGCACCAGTGAGCAATACATTAAGGAATACCATATTACACATCTGTACTTGCTACTTCTTCAGTACATTATGTAGCCCCCTATTAATGTGGTGTCAATAAACTTGCCACTTGGTGCAATACCTTTGGGGGAGCTGCACTAAGGACAGATAAATTCCTTCCATTTGGGGAAGTAGCAAATGTGGAGCAGGTGTAGTGGGCCTCAGTGCAGCCTTCCCTGGTGGGTTACTAGTGTGGTATACATGTGCCCATAAAGGATTGCCAGCCTGCTTTAAAGCAGCTACTACAAAAGAGGAAGAGCTAGGAGGAAAGGCCTCTTTGTCTTGATTTTACAAAATGTTTTCCTGTCTCCTTCCAGACCTTTGGAGTTCTGGAATAGAGGCTCTGCCTGGTAGCCTCTGAAGTTAGGATAGTGGGAAAATCAAGCAGTTCCAAGGTACAGTCATAGAATGATGGAAAATTAGGGTTGGAAGGAACTTCAGGAGGTCTAATCCAACCCCCTGCTCAAGACAGGACCATCCCCAACTAGGTCATCCCATCCAAAGCTTTGTCTAGCCAGGTTTTTAAAGGCTTCAAGGATTGAGAGTCCACCGCCTCTCTGGGTAACCTGTTTCAGTGTTTTACTACCCTCCTAGTAAGAAAATTCTTCCTAATATCTAGCCTAAACTTCTGTTGCTGCAACTTGATACCGTTGCTCCTTGTTCTGTCATCTGCCACCACTGAGAACAGCTTAGCTCCATCCTCTTTTGAAACCCCCTTCAGGTAGTTGAAGGCTGCTATTAAATCCCCTCTGTCTCCTCCTCTCTAAACTAAGTAAGCTCACTTTTCTCATAAGTCATGCCCTAACCATTTTTGTTGCCCTCTACTGGACCCTCCCCAATTTGTCCACATCCTTTCTGTGTGGGGGAGGGGGGCGGCACACCTGAACAAGGTACACCAAATATGGCCTCACCAGTGCTGAATAGAGGGAGATAATCACTTCCCTTGACCTGCTGGTAACACTCCTACCAACGCAGCCCAGTATGCCATTAGCCGCCTTTGCAACAAGGGGACACTGTTAGCTCATATTCAGTTTATTGTCTACTGTAACCCCCAGGTCCTTTTATGCAGAGCTGCTGCCCAGCCAGTCAGCCTCCAGCCTGTACTGGTGCATGGGATTGTTCCGTCCTAAGTGCAGGACTTTGCACTTGTCTTTGAAGCTCATGGGGTTCCTTTTGGCCCTATCTTCCAATTTGTCTAGGTCACTGTGAATCCTAGCCCTACTCTCCAGCATACCTACTGTTCCCCCCAGCTTGGTGCCATCTGCAAACTTGCTGAGGGTGCACTCTATGCCATCTTCCAAGTCATTGATGAAGATATTAAACAAAACCGGCCCCAGGACCGACCTCTGGGCCATTCAGCTTGATACCAGATGCCAAGTAGACATTGGGCGAGCCATTGATTACTACTCTGAGCCCAATGCTCCAGCCAGTTTTCTATCCACCTTACAGTCCATTCATCCAGCCCATACTTCCTTAGCTTGCCTGCAAGAGTGTTGTAGGAACAAAAGCCTTGTTAAAATCAAGGTATGTCACATCCATTGGTCTCCCTGCATCCACAAAGCCAGTCACCTTGAAAGACAATCTGGTTGGTCAGGCATGACTTGCCCTTGGTGAATCCATGCTGACTGTTCCTAATCATCATCATCTCCTCCAAGTGCTTAGAAATGGATTTCTTGTGGATCTTCTCCATGATGTTTCCAGGGACTGAGGTGAGTCTGACTGGTCTGTAGTTCCCTAGATCCTCCTTTTTCCCTTTCTTAAATATGGGCACTATGTTTGCCCTTTTCCAATCATCCGGGACCTCTCCTGATCACCATGAGTTTTCAAAGACGACGGCCAGTGGCTCTGCAATCTCATTAGCCAACTCCCTCAGCACTGTTGGTTGCATCCCATCTGGCCCCGTGGACTTGTATATGTCTAGCTTTTCTAAATAGTCCCTAACCTGTTCATTTGCCAATATTGGCTGCTTACCTTCTCCCCAAACTGCGCTGCCTGGTGCTGTAGTCTGGGAACTGGCCTTGCCTGTGACGACTGATGTGAAGAAGGCATTGAGTACTTCAGCCTTTTCTGCGTCTTTTGTCACAAGGTTGCCTCCCCCATTCAGTAAGGTTACCACACTTTCCCTGAGCCTCCTCTTGCTATTGACATACTTGTAGAAACCTTCTTGTTACCCTTCACATCCCTTGCTAGCTGGAACTCTAACTGCACTTGGGCCTTCCTAACTTCATCCCTGCATGCCCAGGCAATGCTCTTATACTCCTCCCTAGGTGTTTGCCCAAGTTTCCAGTTCTTATAAGCTTCATTTTTGTGACTTGGTTTGCTGAAGAGTTCCCTGCTAACTGATCCCTGAATCACCTGAAAAAAATCAATAGTAAGTAGGGTAATTTTGGAGCTGCTGATTATGGGGCCGAAGAGAAGGAAAAAGCTGCCATGTTCTTCTGGAAGTCAAAGTTCAGGGACTTAAGCATCTAAACAATCAGGCAGGGAGTAGTTCCCCCCCCCCCCCCCAATTTTATCAGATTAAATTGTAGGGTTCAGCATGTAAACCTTATTGTTTACATACATCCAAGCCCTGCACAGTTCATATGTCTCCTAGTCAGGACGACCGCTTCACTAATGGTTCTTTCAGAGGTCACTGTACTGACAGGTACAAGAAGGGCTTTTTTGTTTGTGTGTCTTCAGTAAGCTAGTTGGCAATTTGCTGTTCCGTAAAGAGGAAACGCAAGTGTTATTTTCGCACTTTTATTTCAAGCAACTGCTTAATCAGAAATCTGAATCACCTTTAGAAGTGCTATTGTATTGCACAGTAATTTTATAGAATTAATTCTGAGCAAGTGAAAGCTGGCTTTATAATGATTTGGCATTCGTTTAAGGTTCCCTAGTCAGCTGCAGAGTTCCCCGGAGTGAGTCTGTCCCTTGCTTGCCTGGTGGGGTTAGGCTGTCATGTAAACAAAATGCTTAGTACATTTGTAGCCTTGCTCTTTATGCTGTTAACTTGTGTCAATAGCAGAAGCATGTATTAATACTGACATGTATTAATTAAGGAAAGGAAAGAAACAACATAATTTCATCCTCATTTTGCTCAGCTGCTGCCTTTATTTTAGTGTTGTGGTAAAAACACCTTCCTCTCCTTACAGTCTATGCAAGGGAGAGAGCTGACTTGTTTGCTTATTGGTTTTGATAATTAATGTCCTGTGCAATGCATTTAGGTAATAGGTTTATACCTGTTTTACCTAGAGCCAGAAATATGCCCATTTGAGTCAGGGCTTGCGTCAGTGGAAACTGAATGAAGTGTTTGTTCTTGTTTGCTAAAAATCAGGCCAGATGTTGATTGTTTTCTTCTGGTCTAGAGTAGCAGTCTTTTCTCTTGTGTCTACCCAAAATATTGTGGCGGACACAGAGCTAAGTGCCCACAGAAGTCTACTTCTCTAAATTCACTGTGCAGCCCAGAAAAGCAATAAGCCAAAGTGGCAAGATAAACCTGATTAATCATGTCATACAGTGATGATTGTGGACAAAGATTTCCAGTGACTTTTTTTTTGTTTTTGTTTTTTGAGCTGCAGACTTCCAGAAAATATTTAAATTAGCCAGTAATACAGAGTTATTCCAGGTAATGTATGCCCCAGTTCAGCACTTAGCATGTTCCTAATATTAACTATGTAAATAGCCTTACTAAAACCTGTATGCTGAAGCTCATTACTGAGCATTGGTTAAATTGATAAGCCTATGAAGGATTCTCTTAGATTTCATGGCAGAAGCACTCTAACTTATCGTGCTTTATCAAAGTGTGATAAGTTTATAGCAGGAGCCAACCAAACAGATGTTTGGTGTTTGGTGGGAGGGACTTGCAGCCTGCACGCTGGGGGTGGTCCCGCATGCCTTCCAGGAGGCTTCCAGAGTGGCCCCTGTAAGCAGCTGGTGGGGAGAAGATGGGGGGAAGGGGGAACAGAGCCCCCACTGTAAGACCCTCCCACAACTTGCTAGCTGGGGTGTCGGGGGAAGGGGGGATGGGCTCCATTCCCCCCACACCCCCCAGCCTGTGCGTGGGAGGCACAGCTCCATTTTCCCCTCCTCCCCTGCCTCTTGACAGATATAGCATAGAGCAGCCTGGCCAGGCTGTTCAGGCAGAGGGCTTTGGGGTCTGTGTCCCTGCAGCAGCGCTTGTGGAGCAGCACAGCAGCGCTGCCCAGTCTGGGCTGCTGTGGGGATGCAGACCCTGGGCACCTTCTCACCCAAGCCAAGCAGCAGCTGAAGCCCAGCTGGGGTGGCTGCCAGGAGAGAGAGACCCCAGACTCCTTCCACTGCAGCCAACATTCCCCCCCTGCCCCCACCTCATCCAGGCTCTGGTATGCCACAGGGCTGAGGCAGCTGTGGGGACAGAAACCCCACTTCTTCCACCCTCTCCCCCCACCAGGCTGCATGCAGGGCTGGGGTCAGAGTCTGTCACTGACTTGGGTCAGTGACAGCCGGGGGGCAAGGCTGGCTCCGTGCTGTGGCAGAACAGGTGAGCTGTCCCTAAGGCTGGAGTGCAGCCCTGTGCAATGCCGCCTGGGATATTAGCAATCGCACCCTAAGTTAACCCTCAATGGGATCTGGCACAGACGTTTCATAAAGCGCTCTAGCAGAAAGCACTTTAAGTTAACCCTGGATGGATGTGTACTAACCTAGAGTGGGAGCTGCCATTTTTGAAGCACTTTGTGGTGTGAACGTCTGTTCTGTTATGGCTGTAAAGCACTTTCTGCATACTTAAAGCGCATTAATTGTAACAACTGTCCCTAACCTGGGTCTACTGTTTTATTGGGATTGAAAGAATAAATTGGTTTTTAAAAGATTTAATTATTATTAGCAGTAGAAAGTTGGGCAAGAGTTGGCATTTTAACTGAAAGGCCGTTGGGCTCTCGAAAAATAGTGGGTTACCAACAAGGTTGTTTTTTTCCCAACAGCTTTGACAAGATGTCCTGGCAGTTCTGTCTCAGTTAATTTGCTCTCCTGTTTCATTGTACTTGGCTTTCTTGTCTCTCTCCAATTCTTTGTTTCTTTTTAAAATTTTGTCTAGATATACTTGCATTTTGAAGATAGATGGCTCTGCAGGATGACTTTACCTGGTACAACGTTATTCTACCGGCTATAAATATATCTGTTTATAGGCTGGTTAAGTATCTTAGCATAATTAGTAATGAATAGTCTGCCTCAGTAGGATTCATTCTATACCTTCTTAGAATTATCCTGGACCAGATACCAGTAACAGATCAGGAGACCTAAAAGGAAACACCATTGAACTTACTATTAAAAAGTTTTAGGGTTCATCTCTGTTGTTATGATCCTTTTAAGTTGCTTGTTCATGGGACTGGTTTTTGAGAAGACCATACAAAGTAATAAAACAGTGAAAGGTAGCAACTATGCTGGGCCTTTTTCACTGTTCTAGTAGTGATGTACAAATAATATTGTCATGATAAACGATTGTACTACCCTTTGTATCCTGCTCCTCTAAAAGAGAGCTACCTGATAGTAGCCAGTATGGTGTATCTTTCAGGCAATTTCAATCTAATACTAGTGTTAGGCTTCTGTAAGAAGATAGCCTATAAAACTGGAGTCCTGCTTTGCTGCATCAACATGTCTGTAGCTCATAATAAAATCGAGTTTCCTGCTTTAGCCATAGTTTGGTCTTAAAATAACCTGGAGAAATTATAGTTCTGATTACAGAGAAATTAAAAGACTTAGAATATTCTCCTAATACAGCTACAGGATGACATGAGAGTTGTCTACAGTCTTCCCTTTAACGGGCATCTGTAAGCGGGAATTAGAGCTTTGGAAATGGATCATTTGTTTTGCAATCACGTTCAATTATTTTAAGAACATGGCAAACTTTTCTTTCTGGCAAAAATGAATATCTGGAATCTAGCTAGGGGAGAATAAGTATTTTTAACACACATGAATGCCACACAAAAGTTCCATAGAAAAAAACCCAATGTCTCGTGGGGGGAAAAAGTGGTGTTTGAAATGACTGGAAATGTGTCCAAAACCAACTTCAAAGGATAGCAGCAAATTCAAAGTTATGATACATTTCCCTCCATCCCTTTCTTACTAATATGGTACTTTGGAAGAGTACTGATGAGCAAACAATGGATAATGACCTTTTACAAGAGCACAAGTAATAAAACAGAAAACTGTTGGTTGAAAACTGAATGAAAACTGTTCCTAAAACAACTGTTTGCTTCTGCCTAATGTGCGGGCCGGGAGCGACCCGAGCCCTTTTCTGCGCTGCATGTGGGCTGTGGCCAGCAGCCCGGGCACGCCGGGTCAGAGAGGGAAGGCCGTCGAGCTGGAATTAGGCACAAACGCGTATCGGTAGTTTTAAAGATTGTTTACTTACACCGAGATGGCAGTGGTGCAGGCTGGAAAACTTGATTGAGTTGCGGTTACAGACAGACAACACAGTCTCGTGGAGGTTGCTAGGCTCCACGGTACAGAGCTCCGGATGCCCTGGGTGAACGAGCCACCAAAATGAGAATCGTAGATACGTCTTATAAAAGTCGCGCTCAAAGACGGGAAGAGGTGGGCGGTGGATCAGGCCGCCACGCTCCTCTGGATCTCACACAGGGTTTCTATTACCCTGCCGTGTACCCAGAGTCCCCACGAGATGGATGTGGAGTCCTCTTCGGCTTGGGCGGAAACCGCTCAAGCCTTTTATACGGCTAACAGGCCAATCGCTTTCAAAAACCCTTTGTCAGGCTAAGGAAGTTTCAGCTCCAGGAAGAGCACACACCAACTGCTGAAACTTCCTTAGCCTGATGAAGGGGTTTTGAACCCAAAAGCTTGCTTAATAACTATTCTCCAACTATTTGGGTTGGTCTAATAAAAGATATCAAATTCACCCAAGGAACCTTGTCTGCCTATGTCCTTAGACCAACACGGCTGCAACCTAAACCCCTGCAACATTAACTGAAAGCTTCTTTGGATCTTCCCATCTCTTCTTATCTCTCTCCTAGCTCTTCTCTCTCTTCTCCTAGCACTTTTTACAGGTTATCCTTTTTGTTAAATTAATCTCTAAGTTTATCTACACTAGCTTCAAAATACATTTGTTTTTTAACTATATCATGGAGATGAAGGCAATAAAGAAGCCCATGTGAATCAAGTGAAGAAGCTGACCAATGCCTTCGTTCAGTCTGCCACAATTTAGACTTACAGAATTTGTCATTGGTTAAGGCCCCAATCCTGCATAAGGATCTCCACAGATATAAGCAGCTGTAAGATTCAGTACAACCCTAAACATCTCTTGCCTTGAAGGCTTTTGCAGGGTTAGGGCTTAAAGCTATTTTTGTAGTCAGAAGAATTAATGCTTTTACCTCACTTAAAGTAGTTTGTCTTTCTTGTTATGTGATTTCTTTATCAATGCAAAAATGTAGCAAGGCAACACATTTCTAATATGGCCCCACTTTCGCTCGCTTTTTTGCTAATTGCCATGAAGGACAATAACCACTGCATATCACATGTGTTATATAATGTTAACTAATGTGCAGCATCCATAAATTAAGTACTAAGGCTCTGGCACATGTTCAAGCACCTTTTCACGCTCATCTGACCTAACAAGTTAAAAGGATAGACTAGGCTGTCACTGGCTTGGGCATTTTTTGTGTGTGTGTTAGGTTTATGTAAATACAGGCTGATTCTTATCTTACATACTCAGTGAAGATTGAGAATAACTGGCAATGGTGTCAGGACTGTAGAAAGCCATTGCAACACAATAATTGGGCCCATCATTTTTTCCTTCAAATTTCATTATTTCTATTATTTCTCCTCTCTTAGGGGTTTATAAATTGAATACATTTTACTTTCTCACATATCTGCTATGCTGTTCAGACAAGGCGTCACTGCAGGATCTGGTTCCAAGGGGAGTGGTCTGTGGTGGTCTGAACTGTCCAAGCTTTGGAAGAACACATACTGAATTCCCATTGTACCCAGGAGTAATCCTATGACGGCAGAACGACAATAACGTTTCCAAACTCCTTCAGCTGGTGCCAAGAAGTTAAGTGACTGTTCAGAACTAGATGAGTAGGAGAAACAAGTTCCCACAAATGTTCACAAGTTCACAGTTCCCATGCATGTCTATTCCATGGGTTTAAAACGGCCCCTTAGCAATCTCCTTTCCAAAGTGAATGATGGACTAGCACAGCTCATGAGAGACTTTATAGTTTTAGGGATGGGCTGCTAACTTTACCCAGTGCCAAGAAGGAGAGAAGATATGAAATCCCATTCATGCCTGTTCTTCCTCACTTGTTTCTACTGTAGAGACTTAATTCTTTCTCTCTTCTCTTCTTCAGCCCCTTCTCTTGGGAACTTTCAAGACTCACAGCATTAGAGGCAAATTTGAGTTGAAGAAGACCTCATAGTACTTAGTGTAAATCCTTCTTGGGGCCTGTTTCAATAAATAGACTCAACTTCATCAGTCTTGCCCAGACCTCCCCCCCCCTCCCCCCCCCCCCCACGCGGATGTAGTATATAGTGTAATCCTTAGGAGATTTTTGTGGGAAGTGATTAACACACATGCAGAGAAGAGCATATTTCTAAGTGAAATAACTCGGTCATTTATTATTCGTTTTCTGCCTCCCTCCCTCTATAACTAACTGAAAGGCACCACTGCACTTCATCATTTAAATGGTTTGAAAGAGTATTTTATTTTCAGAAACACAGCCATTACTGAACTATAGGAGCAGATGGAAATAATCCAAAATCATAAAATGGCTATATATTTACATTCCCAATTTAAGAACAGAATACACCCCGTTTTGGGAGGCTGGGGAACAATATCAAATTTAGGGCTGAGACCTTTGAGCCAAATGTCATTTGGGAGCAAGTTGCAATGACTTTATAAAGTTCTGAAAACAGTGGGTTTACAATGTGTATATTGTTTAAAGTTGCAGCCATGGAAGCACAAAACCCAACAACCTAGGCTAAGTGGATGAAGAGCGTAACTGGGAGTCAGGAGATCCTCATTCTTATTCCCAGGTGGTCATCCTTATCAAGTCACCTAACCTACTTGTGACTTGGTTTCCTCATCTGATGGAGATGACAACAGTTATCCCTGTCTTTGCAAAGCATTTTCAAAGCTGGTATATGAATACAGAGCAAATACATTCATACCGTGTTTACTCAAATGCTCAAATACAACTGGCATGTGGGAAGGAGCCCTTTATCTTATAACTGCATACAAAGAAACCTCTTTAAATACATTGTCTAGCATTAAACTGCTTCCAAAAGCAGCATGTGCTCAGCAATGGAAACTAACTATGAAGTTGATTAAATGCAGCTAACACTGAGTGTGCCCAGAAAACACATGGCCCACATTGGGTTAACATACTGATGGAAAACTTTTTTTTGCAAGATTTTATTTAAAAACATGCTTACTGCCCTACAACTACAAAGTTTCACACATTGAGCATCCTTGTTTTACCAAGATTTCATATTGCAGAAACAACCACATATCAAAAGCATGGAACTACATATATTTAAACCTTTAAACAGCATGCATCAGCTTCCCACAAAAACCGTTACAGAACTCTTGTCGTCCTACAGAACTACATGAAAAACTTATTACTTCAATAAGCACCTGAAACTCTCCACCCCTCCCATCAGAGTCCTCTCTCTTAGTTCCATGAAACAAGTGTGCCCAGTCCTTTTTCCTCCACTTCTCCGATCTTTTCCTTGTCCCGATTGATGTAGTCTTTCAGTTCAAGAAGACCCAGCTTCAGGCACTCTTTTTCAGTGAAAGCCAACCTCTTAAAAACCCCAGACGTTTCTTACTTTTCATAAATGAGTTTTAAAACATGCTAACAAAGTCCCTAATATTGTTTCCTCTGGTCTGAGTCTATATAGTACCAACTCCCATGTTAACAAAAGGCTTATTTTTGTGACATTCAGAAAATAGTTGACTTTCCCACACCCCCTTTGCAGACGTACATTCCTGAAACGTGTCCTACCATTTTTTTCACCCCCAGCACCTCTCCCTTGGACAACTAGATGTGCTCGTCAAGCCCATCTGTGCTGGATTCTTGAATAGAATAGCTACTCCAGCTGCTTGGTTTTCATTTGTCCCTGACCACCAGGATTGTCTCCATTTCCACCTTTTCTCAAAATGCTTATGATCACTTTCCCCCATGTACCACATTTTTAAGGCAGATTATGTGTTCCCTTACTTGTTTTAACATGAGTACAATCTGTTCCCATCTTTTCATTGTTAATGCACTCCTCACATTAATAGTTGCTATGATCCATGCTGTTGTGCTTGTTTTGAAATGAATGAACCTATGCCTTTAAGGTTCGTTGGAGCTGCTGCTTATTGTGGTTGACTGCCCTTCCTCCAACTCTCATGCCTGTAGCTTCTGCAAGCTGCCAGATTTGCCTTTACATTCCGAAAAGCTTCCATTTTTGTCCATCTGCACTGTTTGCTACTTCCAATCTCCACTCCAGGCGGGGGCCAAAGGGAGTTAATGGCAGGAAAACTGCTCTCTGGCTCTGGCTAACTAATTCCCTCACTATCATGTTTCTTTTTCCTGATTTCCTTTCCCTGTGTTTTTCTCCCTTTTCCCATTTTGACTCCCAGGCTCTTCTACTTGTTCCACTTCCATTCCATCTGCTTCTTTAGTTTCTTCTTCTTCCTACCCCAACTCCATCTCTGTGCACTCTGCTTTCTCCCTCCTTCCCTTCTTATCCTGTTGTTTTGCTGCCTTAATCACAGCTGTCATACTCTCCTTTTTCCATGTTCCTCCCTCCTGTGGTGTCATCTCCACCTTTCCTCACCCCACCACTTCTGTCAGATTTACCTGCGGGAGCTGCTCTCCAGCCTGCCTGGTAGTCATGTGCACATGAACATGTGCAGCTCCTTGCAGGCTGGAACTCTGCCAGCCTGCAAAGGGCAGCCCACTGTTTCCTGCATTTTTCTCCTTTAAAGGAGAAAATCCAGGTTTTTCTCCTTAAAATGAGAAAATCTGGGTTTTACTGTGTATTGTCATTGCAAATGGAAAACCTGGATCCCCGATTATGATATCATTAACCACATAAACAGTGAAAAGAGATTAGACCACAGTTACCTTGTATTTATTCTTGCGTCCCTTGGAATGTAATTTACACTTACATAAGCTAAATTATCACAGCACTGGCTTTGAATTTGGCCCATTATCTCACCTGCCTTCTCTGAAAGCATATACCTTGGATCTATGAAAGAGTATTCGTGCTCCTTTGTGGATGAACATATGCACTAATGGCTGTCTGAAAGTTCTTGCTGGTGATGGTGAGAAGGCTACCAAGGATGATGGCTGTGGATTTGTAGGGAAATAACAAGTTAATTGGGGAACCTCTGCTGATTGAGCAAAATTGAATCTCCAGAGAAGTAGACATTTTTGAAGAAATGTGGGGATACTTGGAGTCATTCTGAAATGGATACTCTTCAGGAGAAAAAGTATTGTGCTTGAAAGGTTTATTTCATCATCTTGTACATACTTATATGTAATTTAATCAAGTTCTGTTTATGTTTGGTGTTCAGATTTCATTCCTTCACCAGGAAAGAACAGTGAACAACATTCAGTAACACAGCTGAATCTAGTCAGTGCTGGCCATACTTGTGTGGGGCGCAGTAGAGGAGCTGTTTACATTTCCCCTATACTGGTGCTGGTTTTGTGCTAACAAGCAGCATAATTAGAGCAGCCCAGAAGCTGCTTTTAAGCTATGAGTGCTTGTAGTGACCTTGAAGAACAGGGAGGGAAAGGAAATGATTTGCTTCTCCTACTTCAGAGGAAGATCCAACAAACATTTCAGAGAGTTTTCAGGGTTGTGTTTTTTTGTTTTGTTTTGTTTTTGTTTTTAAACTGAAATTTCAGAAAGACGCCAGCCTGGCTTGAGTATTGGGCTGTAGACCAGAGTTCCCCCATTAGCTTCTGGGATTTTCAGGACCCCATCTATGCTTAAGTCCCATAGATTTCAGTGGGAGTCAGGCATCTGACTTTTGAAAATTCCATTCTGTACCTTTGAATACTTGAATGCCTTTAAAACGTGGCCCTAAATGATTAGGCATTTTCTTTCTATTGCTGTGATTACTGAAGTAGAAATCTCATTTGGAGAATCAAATGCCCACATGTATATATAATAGTTAAGTACATGGCTCCTGCCAGCAGGCAGCTAGAGGGTAATAGCTGTAACACAGCTAAATGTTGCATAGGTAAAATCGCTGCTTGCTATTTGCATCACAAAACTTACTAGCAAAAGTTTGTGTGTATAATGGGGTCAGAGGAAATTAAAGTTGCCTTTGGCTCTTTATTATAGAAGCTCACGCTGAAGTTTGAAACTACCAGAGTAGCTGGGTAAATTCAGCAGCAAGGAAGCCTTCAATTAACTATATCAGTTCTATTTGTGGTACAAAGGATATGAATGGCCTACATTAGCTTAAAAGAAAGAAGGCGAACTAGAAATTAAAACACCCTGCATACAGCACCCTCAAATGAAAGCAGTGGGATCAGTCAGTCAGCAGTTCGAGACAGTAATGAATTCAAAGGCTAGGTCTTAGATTGAACTTAAGTCAGTTCACTCTCTACTCAATAAGACATCCAGACAGAACCTCGTTACAAGAGGTTGCGTAAACTGCAGCGCACACTATAATCAGCTGTAGAGGCAATCAGTGTAAATCAGTTCAGAACAGAACGTGGTAAAGGGTTTTTTTTATTTGTTCGGTTGGTGGGTTTTTACAAAGGGAATGGTTAGCTCAGCTCAGGGGATTGGTTACTTGCAGGGCACTGCATCTTTAAGGCAGTAGTTTGAATCTGACCTGGTTGTGACTACTGATATAGCTGGTAAAATATGTATTAACTGCACTTTAAAAGAAAAAAGGGGGAAATTGAAACATGCCTTGGAATACATAGTCTTGAAGAAATCTGAACCTTTGTATCAGTTTCTTTTTATATTGGATCCAGGCATCCAAGGGCTGTTAATTTTACAGGGTCATATCTGGAACTAGCATGCTTACAAAGTGGCTGGCATGTATACTAGAACCACCCTTCAAGGTTGGGCAGGAAAGAATTCTTCTCCTACTTGGAATTACTTTACAAATCCTACTGGGTTTTTGAAGGATGGAGGAGAAAGCCACAAACTACAGATCTACAGACACATACACGCACATTTCTATCTTCCTCCTGGGCAGTAGACAAGCAGGAAACTATTGGTTGGGGATCCGTGGAAGGAGCATGTGGGTCTTCTCACTTCTGCTGTTGCTGAGAAGGGCACTGTTTCCATCTGATGAGGGTTTTCTGTAGTTGCAGGGAAATGGGCAGAATTTGACTTACGGGGTCTAATCCAGGAACACCCACTGAAGCAGATGCCAAGATCTCAGAATTGAAATTTGGTCCTGTAAATCTCCAAAAATCAATTTTTGAATTAGTTTCTTGGAACTCCTGAACTGGTTATATTTATGATACAACTGCCATCCAGTTTGAAGGAGACTTGGAATTTTTCACCACTCAAAGACATTTAGAAATACACAAATGTAAGATATGAGAAGAGATGTGGTCTTACTTGCTGAACTTAGCAAAGGAAAAGAACAAATAACATTTTTACTAGATTTGAGTGGAGGGTAGAGGCTGGGATTCTTCCACCAAAGTGAAAAAGTGATTGGGGGGGTGGCATTTACTGTTTGATCTTAAGTTACACAAGTGCCAGCAGCCCAGTGCCATATCCCCCAAAAGAAAATTCATAAGCAGCAATAAAAAATACCAGGGAATAGTATATATAGGAATGTACAGCCCACCATCTGGGCTGGGTAGGTATATAGAATTGGTAAAATTCTAGAAATACAGAGCCCGCCATCTGGGGTGGGGATATAGAAGTCTTTAAATGCTGAAGTAGATACTCCACAATCAGTTTAGCAGCGTCAGAAAACTCGTGCTTTTTTCCTGGTTTCCAATTAATTATATTTTATCTGGCCATACATTAGAGGCTGGAGACTCAGCTGAGGTAAATTGGCAAAGCCCAATTTCTGTCAGCATAACGCCATCAAACAATTCATCTTTTAGGCAATTATAGATGTTCATTGATGTAACTAAATTAGATAAATGATAAATAAGATTTCAGGGTATTCAGGAAGAGGATAAGATAGAAATACATTGATACATGTGCATAAATCAACTCAAAATGAAAATGGTCTGAGAAAAGTTCAATTTTCTTTTTTGGGAATGGGAGCAATATTTAGTGCTCACTTAGTAGATACAGTTTGAAACCGTTTTGAATGTTTGAAAAATAAAATAATTTTTGTTTGGGAACATTTTGAAATCTTCCTCCATATTTTAGAAGCAGTAACATGGCAGGGGAATGTCAAAAATCATATTAAAACAACAAATACAACATGAAACATGTCCAAGTCCCTTTATTCCCTTACTTTCCTAATGGACAGAATTTGCAAATCATGGGTTTTCCTCCTAATGGGGACTGCCTCCTACTTTGCCTTTCCCCCCCAAAAAACTGTTAAACATAATGAAAACATGATATATTGTATTCCAATAGTGTGGTCTTCATTTGTTCCTTGCATTAAAGAGAACACCGATATCGCTAATCCTGGATCTCTAGCTGATACACATTGTTAAGCAATTCTTAGAAAGAAAGCTAATAGAGTTTCAAATAGATTTCAGAAGATGAAGTATTATGCATCTGTCATTGTATTCAGAGATCTTTTTATGTTTTTAAGTATTAAATCACTTCTGTTGTGTTTTACCAATTCCTAAGAAATACAGTAAAATATTTTTAAGTGAATAGCGTAATTAAAAAAGAAAAGCAGCAACTGGCAAAACCAAAAGGATTAAATAACATTTTATATTAATACAACATAGATAATTTATTAACGCACAATTATACAGTAAGATTATAAACACAGCAGGGAATTTTTTTTTTTTTTGGTTTCACTGTATAATACAGGAATATTTGTTTGCATAAACACAAAAGATTTGGCAAAAACCCTAACATTATTTATATGTATCATTCCAGGAGCGCTGAAAGTCAATCTTACATCTGGACCAAGGCAAACAACCTCCATATACTAAAAGCTAAAATTTGAAAAACATCTTTTAAATTTTTAGGAACACATGTTTTCGCGTCCTTTCAATTCAGCCTCAGTTCCAACATTTTCCTTCTGGGCTGAACACAGGTGATTTTTGCCTTCCGGTCCACAAAGTATCATAGTTTTTCCCCTGTACAGATGTTTAACTGGTTTTAATGCAATGCAGACTTTTCAACACATTAACCTGCAACTGTCTCCTATGAACCTGAAACCTCTGTGATGTCTAAGCTATATTCTCCTCTTAGTTATTCTTAGCCGTCCAAAAGTTTTGCACTTCCTTCCTGTTTATGGGTATGCTGCTTAGCCAGACACTCATTCACAACCATTCAGTTTCCCCATCCAAGAAGATTATTAACATAAAATGATCATGCAGCTAAATATATTATTATAAACAGCCACCCTATGCTGGTTAAACCATATTTGAATGTGGGTGGAATAAAAAGTTTATGAGGCTTTCTCAGTTTCTCTTTGTACAGGATTTCTCTCACTCTCTCTCTGGCTATGTACAGACAGTCAAAATTCAGCCCAAGGCTGAATCGATTCTATTGTCTCAGGTTAGTCTAAGTTGTGTAGATTGAACTGATAAGCAAGTGAACAGACATTCACTTTTGATTCTGAAAATCCAGCCATATGCCTGTAGTGACCCAGGTCAGAAAGGGGGGGGGGAGGGGGGAGGCACTATAGCAGGGGCGGGCAATTATTTTGGGCAGAGGGCTGCTTACTGAGTTTTGGCAACCCATTGAGGGCCACATGACAGGCAGCCTAGGGCAGATAAATATTAATTTTCTAAATTTTTTAGGGGCCCCGTGGGCCAGATAGAATGGCCTGGCAGACCGCATCCAGTTTCCAGGCTGCATTTTGCCCACCTCTGCACTATAGCATGCCTCCCTCCTCACCTGGAGCAGACAGCTTGGGCCAACAGTAGCCTGCCCACCCTGTGAGGGGTGGCTTGCGGGGTGGTGCAAAGCATCCTGAGATGCTGGAGGACTATGAGTTAACTGGAATCTGGAGGGAATTTTGGACAGAAGTTCAATAAACTGATTTCACCTCAATCAGTTAAATCTCATACCGCATTCATCCAGGTTTATCTTAAACCGGTTTTGTGAACTTGTGTCGTGTTATAGATTTGAACCAGTTTCCGATCACTTATATTGGTTTAAGTGTAACTTGTGTCCCTAGCCTAATAGTATGTATTCTTTATGGATTATTTTTCAGCATAATGCGTATAAGCACATTGGAAAAAACTATTCTGTTATTCTCGACAGTAATTCAGAAAATGAAAGGCAGTTATATGACATGGTTCACCTATAGAAATTCCTTTCTTGTTGAGTATTATGATTTGTTCTACATGTGGCAGCTGATCTGGCATCACTGAAGTTAACTTTTGCTACTGACAAAGTCTCCCTCTTGCAGATGAGAAGACTAACTGGTTCTTTGTAGTGAAATATCTTTGGAAGCACTTTGAGTTTGATCTCTCAAAATATGGTCTAAAACTATGGACAGGTGTTTGTTTATACTGTGGCAAATTTCTGGGAAATTTGCAGCAGTAGAAATCTTTCCATGAGAGGGAATATACAGGGGTTCCAGTCTGCTGACATCCCCAGGGGCACTCTGGTCTGGGGAAGGCATTGCAAGGAGCTGTTTCCCTGCTCTTTCTGGTTACAAGAGAAGTGTAGCTGTGGGGAGATGCCCAGCCTGTGGAAGGCATAGGGGGAAGCTGCTGTTCAACTCCCACTCTCAGGAGAAGCATACAGATATTCATTCTGGCACAAGAGACTCTTGCACAGGGAAGATCTTCAAAGTTGTAAAGTGAAAGATCTTTTTTTATGGATGTTTCCTCCCTGAGAAATTGCATGAAGGCCTGTACACTGGCAATTTCTGGCAAGAAGGTGACATTTGTTCTGCTAGTGCTCTTCTAGGACATATGGATGGGGAAAATCGAGGAGGTTTGGAGAAGAAGCTGGGTGGGGAAAGAAATGGAAACTGGGACTGGGCATCAGAATGGTGAGAAGCCTTGGTTCAATTGGGCACAGGGATTGGGATTGGGAGCTGGAGGGGAAACTGGAACAAGTTGGAAAAGGGGCCTGGGGCTGGGAGTAAAGAAAAGAAACATGGATGAATGGACTAGGAGCCAGTGGTAGGTGGAAGACAGTGTGCTGGAAAGGGAGAGGAGGGGAGTGTATTTTCAGTAATTACATTTGTATAATATGTACCTGTGCAAGGATTGCCTGTGTAATTTTTAATTCTGCCATTTCAATTTTGTGAATATTTAACTTTTGCATCCTTAATAACGTTCTTTTGACATAGGGTTGTATTTACAATATATACATGTGTGCTAATAAATAAACGTGCATACAAAATGATGTCAGAAGAATGCTATTAAGGATGCAAAGTATATGTATGAAATTGTAACCAAAACTATGCAGGGGTTTAGGTTGTAGCCGTGTTGGTCTAAGGATATAGGCAGACAAGGTTCCTTGGGTGAATTTGATATCTTTTATTAGACCAACCCAAATGGTTGGAGAATAGTTATTAAGCAATCTGCCTGGCAACTGACTCCCCAGCCCAGCCCAGCCCCTGGCTTCTTTAATTTTCATTCCATCCAGGAAGAGCACACACCAACTGCTGCAGCTTCCTGAGCCTGACGAAGGGTTTTTGAACCCGAAAGCTTGCTTAATAACTATTCTCCAACCATTTGGGTTGGTCTAATAAAAGATATCAAATTCACCCAAGGAACCTTGTCTAACCAAAACTATAACCTTTTGAAACTATTTTATCTTGATTCTGGAGCCAGGTTGATTTTTCAGGTTGGAATTCAGTATGCACAAAGACTACAAAATAAGATCCTGTTGTAGTTTCAGCCTGAATTGATAGATGTGGATAAATAAATAGAAGCCTGTATTATGCTGAATTTAAAAGAAGGCAGCATGAAACTGCTTTAGACATCAAGGGAACCTGATTTGATGGATAATGACTTCAAAATTCAACAGGTACTGCTGATTTATTTAGAATATTTCTTTTACATGAAGTAAATTGACTGTGCAATGGTTTCCAATTGGCAGCTGATCATTGCTAATGTTTACGGACTCTTGCCTTCCCTGTGTAGCAGTGTGCCAAGAAACCATGGCCTTGGCCACATGGTATGCTAGCCAAGTTTTTAAAACAGTATAAGAACCCATTCAATTTCAGTTCCTCATACAGTGGGGACTTCATGGATCACTCTGTATATGTATGTCTAATATAGCTAGCTAGATAGATAGATAAAATAACCTTGAGCTGATTTTAAATTTTCAAGCAGTAGATTTATTTTTCTGTTTATATGCTCTGGCTATAAATAGCAGCTCATAGTTTTGTGCGAGTTTTGAATAGCATTGTTACAAAACTATGGGACTCGAGGCTGTATACATTCTGTTTTGTTCACTTATTGTTGCAATTCAGTCAAGGAATTGAATCCAGATTTTTTTTAATCCTAGCTCCATGTCTTAACCTCTAAACTGGCCTTTCTCTCTCTCTCTCTTTTTTGTTGCCCCTTGAAAGGGAAATATTGTTCATAATATCACAGATGTATAGAAAAGGTAGCAAATGCTGCTTGCCTCATTTCTGAAGGAGAGCAGAAATGAGAAATCAGATGCTGACTGTAAAGATGAGCTGTAGCAACAGTAACCGAAGTAGTTGAGAGGAATAGGGGTTTGATTTTTGCTGACACGTGCATCTTGGAGAATGCTATGGCTCCTCCTGGTCTTTTCTCCTCATAACATTGAATCTGAAAGTTAAACGTGTGGAAAGAGTAGAGGGATGGATATGGGGTCACTTTTGTATTGCTCATTTAGGTCTTATGTTCCTTTTATGCATTTGCTTTACATAAAATAAGGAAGTGGCATTAAAAAGAATAAAGTGAGGCACAAGAGTTCTGTGCCCCATCCACCTCCTTTGAACATGGGAAGGAGTAGAAGGCAAGGTGCATGTGCTGTTCATATCATTGCGCCTTTTGCAAAAGCATTTGGTATCTTCTGAAAAAATTACAAGATCAAGTTTCTATATGATGTTGCTTTTCATTTGATGCAAAGGAGGTTCTTCATTAGCATTTCTGTCCTGGGATCACTACTCTTTGGGGACACTGTATATTCCTTTTGGGTTTGGAGTATGTGAGTGGTAAGAACCTGACTGCTCTAAGAATGGGAAATTAGTCTTCTTTATAGGATTTTTGTCTGTATACCTTAGCTGTGACCTGTGATGATCGATAGTGCATGGTCATATCTGTTTATAGACATGAATCACAAAACTACTTCGTACACTCCAGATTCAAAATGCTATTATTTCCTGACTTGTTCTTCCCTGGAGACATGGTAATATGTCACATGAGACAACAGAGCAGCATCAAGGAGTCATGCTGTGCTCTGAAGTGAAATGAGTTCACTAAGTGGTGGTGGCAGCTGATTTATATTGATGGAGCATTCCCACATGTTGAATATGAACACAAACTGTACTTGTGCTAGAACTCATTGGTTCCTACCTGCACAGCATAATTTATTACTCAGCCATGTAACCTATTTTTAAGTCTTTGTCAGACATTGCTAACATACAATAGTTATGGGGAAAAAAATGGAAGATCGCCAATAGAACTGCAGTGATAGAATATGATTCTATGAATAATATTGTTAAATCTTTCCATTTTATGACACATTCATAAAATAATAATTCTATGGATGTTTGTCATACATAACTTGGGTGGGTGGACCAGAACCCCCTGAATGGTGGATTTTTGGATTTTATACTGTTTTTGGATCTAGGATGCTTGGGACAGTACATGCTTCAGAGCTGTTGATTCAGATTCTTGTGAGACTCAGGCAGATACATGTTTATTGGTAGTATTTAGGTCTTTTTAAAAATGTATCCTTCACAACTAGAATCCAGAAAATTATGTTTTTCAATATTTTGGGGGGAGAGGGAGACTGCAGTAACATTTGGGGCTAGCTGGTAGCCATGGCTTAGCAGCAAATGGGTGGTCATTCAGGGCCCTGCTACACCTTCCAATTAAGGCTGGATAGAAATCAACTATAGATTGTCAAGCACTAACTTTTTAGCTGGTTCGCTCTTTTTATATCTGGATAGGCATTTTTATTGTGTGATAACTACTTTGTACATGTGGCTGGTCTAAATTATTCCACATTTAACCAGTTAATTGTGTGATAATTACTTTGCACTTGTGAGTGGTCTTACTTGGCACTTGTGGCTGGTCTAAATGCATTGTGCAGTTAACTGGTTAATTGTATAATATATGTAACGTGTAGCAGGGGCCTCAGACAGGGGAGTCAGGAAGCCAGATGTGGTATTGTTGACTAAGCCTGAATTACACTAGTGTAACTGAGGGGTGTGACTGGAGCAATATCCCTGGGCACTACCTTTGTTGGGGACACACAAAAGCAGCCATTGCTGCAGCAGTTCCTGGTTGTGCCACCACAATTGCCTTGGCAGGTGCCGGTGCTGCCCCAGGCAGCTCTGGTCCTACGTGCCACTTACTTATGCTCCAGCACAATATTTTGACCTACGATTCTGATGTAATCATATGACTCCAGGAGCTGGGACCTGGGCAAGGGTCTCCAGTGCCAAAGTTTATCCAGTCCTGTTCACAAATATGTTTAACTTCACAGGGTTCAGTGAAGCTAGTACTACAGATGTAAGGGTTGCTACAGTTGAGATATACTGTGTGGGGTTATTTTTGTTTGCTGCGGGTTTTTTTGCTAAGTTAAGGAATATGTACTGAAGTGGGTTTTCTTAGAATTCCTCAGATCTCGCTTCACAGTGTTATGATAGCTATGCAAGCCAGTGTTTCTGCAGCTTCGAGTCAGAACTGTATTTGTTTGCAACAGGTTTTACTATAAAATAAGCTTTCAAGAATCTTGCTTTCAAGATGCTTTTTTAGAGACAATTAGTGTGACTTTGAAAAGTAAATGACTATGTTTTAATGGAATGTAAAGATGCAGGGGAATGTAAATCATGGCAACCTTGTATTTCAAGAAACTTTCACTGGGTGAATGTGTGCATGTGTTAATGGCAGTGAAAGCTACAGATTCCAAAAAGCCTAATAAAACCATTAGGAACATACTGTGCTAGAAAATACAGGTATTTGGACACATTAATCATTTTACTCAGCAACTGTGGTAGTGTGTTGATACTTCTGCCCTCAAGAGATTGTGGTTCAGTCCCTGGTGCCCAGGGTCGGGCTGGGGATTGGAACCACAGTAATTTAGCAGGAAGTTTATACTGGTCTCAAATGTATCTTGGAATATTGCATACCCTGCTGTGGAAAAGGAAACCACAGAGAGAGAAGGAATTAAAGCAGCTCTGCACTCTCAGGCCAACGTATACTACTAGATCAATGGCTAGTACCCATAAGGTTTCACAGTGGGGGATGCCAACAAAGTTTCACAGTCAGATCAGTACCTTGCAATGTTGCCACTCTGATCCTAGGGATTAGAGGAGCATGAAATGTGAGGAAAAATTGTATTCAGTTAAAAAAAATCATACAGTAAATTGCATTGGAATAAATAACCTATTTAAGTCTTTGTATATTGCCACTCCGTTTGGCTCTCTCTACTGTTCTGTGTTGTGATCCTCTGTGTTGTGATCCTCAGATTATGTTTATTTGCATATATTTCTGCTCCAAATATTGCTGTATGAAAAAGGACATATGTTGTTTAGCTGGTGTAGGAAAATATTATACATACATAAAAAAGGAGAGCAATAGCTGCACACCAAATGGACTTCTACAGGAATGAAAGCTACTATGCTGTCTGTCTATCTTACCACATTATTTATGTGCTTATGATCTGTAGTGGGGGAGTTGTAACCCAATGTGACGTAATGCATGAAATGATGATGCAGTAATCTCTCAGAAAATACATAGCTTGCTCTGATGCTTGACAGGAAAAGCATAGGTGATTTACAGGATAGGGTGAATCCTGTTGTATTAAAGGAGGCAATGGTAAACCAGAAAATTATGTATATAGATTTATAGTCCCAATTATTTCTAGTTGGTTACTTGATCTGAAATGTGATTTACTTTTACATAATTCATTAGCTTTTGCAAGGCAAACTCTTCCCCTGCCCCCAGTCTAAGTAACTCTGCATACTTAAAAACAACAGCAAAAAAAGAAACCTGCTTTTAGGATATTCACAGCCTATTTTTCTTTACAGTGTCCTTCTGTTGTGCGTCATTGTGATTCTCATGCAGAAACAGAAAACTGAGATGTGCTGGGAAATAAACAGATCCCTTTTAAATAGCTGTTATGTTGGAAGGCAAAAGTAAATGAATTGTGTAAGTTCTTAGAACTGAGCAGAGTTAGGTTTGGAACAAGTGCAATTTCCTTTTGACATTTACTTCAGAAATAATAATGGTTATTTTGCCTTTCTTTGTAATAATGATAATGGGGATATTTGGGGTGAAAAAACATTTTAGCAAATTGCAATAGGAAGTTGTGTAAGGCAGATTTAAAAACAATTTTAACTTGTTAATTAGCTGTATGTCGCAACTGGAAAAGCCAGGAGAGTCTTCAGTTTGGTGAACAAGGAGCTGAGTCTTGTGGTAAGTGAGTCTGCCTGTCATTATCAGGATATATTATCTCATTGTTGTGAGAGTATTTTGAGCCTAGAAACACTTGGAACTTGACACTTAATGAAGAGAAGAAATATAAATTGGAAGGTTTTGAGCAGATGATTCTATTTATAGGACTGGAAGTCAGAGTGAGTAATTCCATATTCAATCTTCTTTTTATGGCTAGAGAAATGAACAGCAACACTAAAATGACCAAGTCTAGATAGAGAGGTAGAAGATAGTTTCTGAACTGTATCAAAATAAGTGTGAAATGACTGTAGCAATCCATCAAAGCATCTGGTGTCCTCAGGTGCATGTACAATTGGGTCCCTAGTTTGCGGCTGTCCTGAGTTGCATTGGTTTTTTGCATTGCTTTTGTCCCCAAAAGGTGTGGAAGATAACTGCATCTCCCAGGCAGTGTTCTGAAATGGTTCAATGTAGACTCATTGTTTTCAAGGTAGGTTGAAACCTGGTAGTCATATTGTTGGGGTGATGACCAACTGTTTGCTTAGAATAGGAGTAGCAACCTATATAGCTAGTGGGTTGCATCCAGCCTGCGAATAGATCAGTCCAACATGGAGCATTGAGGAGGTACAGCACAGCACCACATCTCCTCTACAGAGCCTACTGCTCTGCCATGTCTTTGATTCCCTTGCTTCAGAGGAGTCAGGAATCTGAAGCGTGAGGGTGGGTCCAGGCAGCTGGCTTCCTCAGAAGGGCAGAGACTTCAGGTCGTTAGCTAGGGTTGGGTTGCAAGCTCTGGCTCTCTTTGTCAAAAAGCTGCCAACACCGGATGGTATACTAGAATTCTTTTAAAGTGTAGCTCAGGATTGAATGCAATCACTGTGGCTAGGTACAGACATTCAAAAAACCCGAAGCAGAATCAGTCTCAAGTTATGTGGCATTCTGTAAGTGGTATAGCTTAGATTGGTAGCGAACAGAACGCACGTTTGCCTTTTTGGGGGGAGTGGGGGGACATGGCAAATCCTAGACTGGATTCTGCCTTTTTAAAGCAGTCTTATGTGTGCCAAACTTCTGTTATGGGCATAGACCAGTTTTGTGTACCGGCCATCTGTTGTGTTATGAGTGTAGACCAGTTTCTGATCACTTATACTGGTAAAAGTATAATGGCTGTACCTGGCCTTTTAAGAACTTTAACCCACTTGCAAGATATCAGACGAGTTTATGTCCATGATTCTTTTTTCACTTGTAAGCCATGTATATAGCTCTACAAATGTTGGTTATGGATATATGTGACAGAGTAAATGGCAATCAAATAGGTTTTGATAGGAGAAGGAGTTTTGATAACCTACCTATTCCAAGGGATACAGTATATATGATTACTCAACACTATGGGCAAGAGTAACATAATGTTGTCACTTGCAGTGATGCCTGAGCAGTAGTCAACCACCATTCTGTGTTATAAGGGCAGATAAATCTGTTGTCACTAGTCTTTTCTAGACACCGCTGGAAGTAGCCTCAATGTGACTCCTGATATATCTGTATCAGCTTTGTTCTGGTCTGAAACCAGCTTATTCCTTTGGCACGATGACCTCAAAGACAAAGATGAGAGGCCAGTGAAACCCTCTCCATTAATTTATGGGTTGTGGAGATGAGTAATACTAGGTGATAGCAATGTCACTGGTGGTTTTCCATGTTTGAGGAGGACTGAATGCCAGCTTTTTGGGGTCTTCCTCATCAAATGCATGGCAGTGAATAGGTCTGCTGGTCCGTTTAGTATTTAAGGAACTGGGGACACATGCCATCCTTGCATCAGCTTTTCTGTGTTTATTGACTGGTAGATCCTTGTTTATTTCCTCTTTGTAATATATGGGGATAACAGTGAAGTACCAGGGCTCTGTCAGACATTTCTAAATACCTCTTTCTGTCTAAGTTGATTTTCATTTTTATCATTGTTGGTGTTGGAGAAGGTATAAAATGGCGGGATTGCACATCCCTTTTGGTCAAGAGCTCCAAACTTGCAATGCTCCAGGCTTTGGAACAGGAGTAAGTGACCCTCTGACTTATCAGGTGACTAAAATGACTTTCTGTTGTATTTGAATCCATATCACCATCCATCTTATAATTGTTGAAGAGTGCTTTGTCTTCAGCAACCTCATCATAGGTGCAGACATTATGGTTTGGTAAGGAGTTGAATAAAGCAGATGTAGTTTTCAAGGAAATTCTTGCAATGGTAATATTCATTATCAATTCCTTTGATATATGCAACCCAGTTAACTTAGCAAATATGCCACTGTGGTTTTGGCATTGATTCAGTCAATTGATTTATTCAAATTCATGCAGAACAATGAGATGGTTTTTGCTGCAGAGAAATCCACATTCAATAAATGACCATGCCAGTGTGGAAGCATAGGACTGAGTACCTGTCAATGGTAAAGCTGGTTTGTAGGATAAAGTAACACTTTCTGATCTAAAATCATCAATAGTAAATAATCTCATCCTAAGTAAGCTAAATATGAATAGAAATAAACTGATTAGTAAAATTTCTTATAGAAATTCTTGAAGATGTTCTTATTTCTTATATTCCCTGTACCTACCTTGAAAACAATGACTCAGCTATGGTGTGATTTTAAAATAAAGTATAGCCACTATTGTTGTGAGCTCAGCAAGAACAAATGTTAACCTTGATTTTAATTCTTGTAATATAATTTTATTTTAATATTTCTATGAGAGCATTACAAATGTAAGCTACTAAAAAATACTTCATTTTCTCCTTTTAAACAGCCAGAATATGAAGGGAAGGAAAATTCATAATCCAGAAGGTCCATATAATCAAGAAATATATTTAGAATTTGGATGAGGGGGTGGCTCATGCTGTGTGTTTGGCTCTTGTTGCCATGACACTCCAGAACAGTGGCATGAGACTTTTGTCATTTACTTAAACCTTAGTTCATTTCCTCAGACTTTTGTTGTATATGCAGTTACCAAACTGCCTGGTAGTTGAATGTAAAACAGGTTAATATGCCTGAGAGAAAACTGGCTCCTCTTAACCAACTGGAGCTCCATTTGAGGCCCCGTTTGTCAAAAGAATCTGAGTGATCAGGAGGAGTTGGCTACTAGCCTGGAAAACAAATGTTAGTTTCCAGAAGTTATCAGACATGATTACTTGTGAAAATGAAGTGAAGACCAGAGGATTGGGTGGCTCCCAGGACTCACTTTTGACAATTCACCCAAAATTCAAACTCTTCATTGGTAAACTTTCCAAAATAGACATAAAAGGTTTCAAACTCTAGTCTTAACTTTTTTTGGATGTGGAACGGTACGTTCTTTGAGCCATCCAAAGAAAGCACATTTCTAAACAAAGAGGGCTATAATTGCAACTAATCTCTTGTAAAATGTCTGACTGGTGGAACTTTCATTGTAAGCAAACATTGAGGATCTAGAAGGGTTCATCTCCAAATTGCTCTCTTGGGGTTTCATGTTCTCAGCATGCTGCTGTTGCACTTTGTTTTACTGTGTGTCTACCCAGTCTGTCCCCCCATGGGAAGCCATGCTTTAAACTTTGCTCTCATATGCACCATCACAGCCCTTTAAATGATACAGGCTTCCTTCCAGGAGTTGCTTTCACTTAAATCTTTGTCCATCCCTGGGTATATACTGTGTTGATACCTCCATAAAATATATGCTAGTCAGATGCTGTCAGTTGCAAAATGATGTCCTAGCAGTGCCTAAATGCAGTCTCTTACCTCTTTCTTGCATCATAGCAGATCAGTAGTTAATGGACTTTCAAGGTAGGCTCATGACTTCAGTTAACAGTACAGTTTGTTTCACACTGAAATATATTAAGATGGATTCATCTTGCTGAACTCAAGTCTCTCATTCGAAGTTTTTAATGTGTTAAATATTTTCTCCCTGATTATGGGGGATGATTTAGTGATTAGGCTGGGAT
Organism: Alligator sinensis; assembly: GCF_000455745.1. NCBI lineage: Eukaryota > Metazoa > Chordata > Crocodylia > Alligatoridae > Alligator > Alligator sinensis. The sequence goes on from NW_005841917.1 coordinate 2,418,453, forward strand.
TTTTTAAGAAGACACTGTCTGATTCTTATTGTTTATACAAGGCATGCACCAAACCCCCTTGAAATCATTGAAAATCTTTTCATTTACTTCAGTGGCCCGAGGATTGTGTATGATCTATGGAAAAACCCTTTTTGGGGAGTAAAATCTCTACTGAGACACTGAGATAGCTGAGTAACTTGGGTGGCTGACGGGAGTACCCGCCATGGGTCCTGACTATGAGGGAGGTACCAGGATCCTCACTGCTGCGAGTCTGCCATGGCAGTGGCAGCCCTGGTTTATCTCTGCCTGGCGTTAGGAGCTGGGTTGGTCAGCACTGCATCAAGCATGTATTTGAGGAGCAGGGACAAGTGAAGCAAGCAGGAACCATCCTCACCTTCACCAGTTCCTGACCCCCCTCCCCAGGAAGCCTTTTAGCTCTATACCCAGTACGTACATATGGGGATGGTAGAGGAATGAATGGGGTACTAGCTCAAAGAGAGCCTGGCCACCCAGCTGTTGTTGCTGGAGTGGAGCTGATGATACTGTAGAGGAAATGGTACCAAAATCCATTGGCTACACTGGCTTTCTGGAAGCCAACTGAGAGGAAAAAATAGCAGCCAGGTATTTACTTATTGAGGTGTTGAGGTGCAAAAATCTTGTTAATAGGTAATAATTTCTGGGTGTTTTTCAGTTTTTCTGCATTGCATTTGATGTTTTACAGTACTTTGTATTTATTTCTTTTAAAAGGCCAGCCCATGTATATGTTTAGAAGCAACTTATTTGTTTAGTCACAGTAGATTATAACACAAACTTTGTTCAGTGCTTATTCCAAATTATAGTTCTACAAAATTTTACTGCGTACCTGGAAAACTGACACTGTCATGGAAATCCCTATAGTTTGTTTCTTCTGTGATGAAGAATTGCAAAGGCGCGTGTTTGTCAAACTGAATAGAAAATTCACATTCTTTCTCCTCCCTGCATCTTAAAATCATAACCCTGCTTGCTCACAAGAGGACTTAATCAGAAATAAATTGGAGACAGCCTGCTGTATTTACAGTTGTTGGTTGAGCTAGTATACATCTAAAGCAGTTGGAGTAAGTCATAGCAGTGACAAGTTTACACATACACATTCATGCATGTATGCATAAATAATATATCTGTATGTGTATGTACATACACACATGCATGTGTATTATGTATGTATGTTTGTATACATATACACATGCACACACATATAACTTGAAAAGCAATCTCAGGTACTGTCCTCACGAAGTAAGTTATTAAAACTTCATTCTTCTCTGTTTCTGAAAAACCTACTCACTCAAAAGTCATACCTGGGAAATATACTAATAGGAATTCCATTCTTAGGAGATATTTATCACAACAGCTAAAAGGTTTTTTTCTAATAGTATTGATTAATTGAATCTCCCAGCAAAAGTAAACCTTTTTTTCCCCATTGAATTGGCTGTACACATGTTTGTTGCTAAAAACTATAGGGGGGTTGTTTGCCTTTTCTTCTTCCTGGGTACTTTTTTCTGTTAACTCAGAATATATTTTTATTGACTTGAAAAACAATGTGGGCTCCCTCTGGTGGCTAAAATAGTATCTTCAGATTCCAATGGATGGTAGATCTGTTTAGTCTAGTGAATATGGAGTATGCCTACAGTTTTAACAGCATCTTTAGGGCTGCACTATTTAAAAAAAAAATCTTGATATCTTTTTTCCCCCCTCTGTTGGCTCAAAAACTTCTGAACATAATTCAACAACTTTGTGTGAAAGAAACCAGTAGACGCTATTGGATAAAATTAATATACAAACAATACTGGATTTAAACCATTTTATGTCTGCAGAGACAAATAAGGAAAGAAGAGTTCAGCTACACAGTATAATAGTGAGGGAGTTAAATGAATCATATAAGTGACTTGGTAGTAGAAGAAGACTGACTAAAAGTGTGACTTAGTCAGAAAGACCTTGCTGTTTACAGCCTTCTATAAAATTCTGATTTATTAGAACTCTAAAACTTGACCTGTCTCTTCCCTTCTCTATTCAGGCAATTCCCCATAGTCATCCTAAATAACATAATGAGTGAATCTTCCTTTCAGTGTGTACTGTAAAGGGCTGTGGTTTGAATTTGCACGCTGCAAAACCAAAACTGTCTACATGTTTGGGAAGCAGAGACGCATACAGTAAAAATCTGTGATGATTGATGGGTATTTTCTTGATTAGGCTTTTATAATATTTTTGTGTGTCACTTTATGCAGTCCCTCTCACTAAAGCACCTATCCTATAATAAGAATAACAATAATAATTAAAATGAAAGAATCAGCTCTTTTCTATAAGCCGAAGTTAGTGACAATTCAGGATTGTTCTCCAAAGTGTACACCAGCTGCAGCTGGGGACCCTCTCTCACATACAAAACTCTCCTGAGAAACTAGTCCCAATAAATTCTTCCTGTTCTTCATGAGGAACCATAGCAGCAGCCACCTCCCTTACTGACATCAGAATTCACCCAGTGATCTCTGTGTTATTTTTCCAACAGCTCTCTTTCCATTTGTTACTTGTCCCTTTCATCTTGATCCTCTTAACACTGCATACCTCTGCCTACCCAGTGCATCTTTTCACCTGTCTGACCCACTCTTTCCCCCCACCTTCCCATCTGCCTTCTCTTAAGTTTTCTCCTTTGGTTATCTGTTCGCTTCCCCTGTTACAGTAGTCCCTTGTGCTGCCATACATGGGTGCCTGGTGGGGTATGTACAAGTGTTACATTTCAGTAACCCCAGTGTGCCTTACTTCTAGCCCCCATCTCTCTTCTGTGTGACTTGGGCTGCAGTCTACTGCTGCAGCCTGAGTCACACAACCTTCTCCCCCTAGCAGCCAAGGGGCTTGGAAAGCCTAGCCCCTCTCCACAGCCCCCAGCCATCCCTTGGATTTTAAATGCTGCCCCCATTGCTGGGCTTCAAGCATGGGGTTTTTATATGGCAGGGGTGAGGGTGGGGGGAAAGATTCCCCCCACTTCCCCAGCAGCACTTGACAACCCCACACAGCAGCTCGATACAAGAGTCAGCAAGCCTGGTCTTTGATGTGCCCAGAGGAGGGATTTCCTTTCTCCCAGCACTTTGATAGCCTGTACTGCAGCCTCATGTACAAGGCTGAGGGGACCAGCTAGAAGTGTTGAATGGAGGGTTATTCACCCCCATGCTGTACATCAGTGCCCGGGTGCTGCAGCTTGAAGTGCCACACGGAGGGGATATATTTTCCACTCCAGCAGTTCAGAGCCCTGCACTTGCAACCCCAGGCATGGTATGTGGGCATCAGCTTGGAGTGTTGTGGGAAAAGCATCACTCCCAAGCAGCACTTTAAAGCCAGCACCTGTAGCGCCCCAACATAGAGGCTGCAGGTATGGGGCTCTTAAGTGCCACATGGCAGAAAAAGCACCTCCACCCGTACCACAGTTTCAAGTCCCACACCTGCAGCCCCATGCACAGACTGTGGATGCGGGGCTCTGAAGTGCCCTGTGGGAAAGTTACCCTTCTTCCCCTGCCCTCCCCCTGTCTGTGAAGGGATTGAAAGCCCTGATTTCTGACTGGTGGCAGGGCTTCCCACAGCCAGAGCCCCAGCAGCAGTGCAAGCAAAGTACCCCCACTGTGCCTAGAGCCCCAGCTTTGGCTGCAGTTGTGGGGGTGCAGCCCCAGCTACCTGCAGGCAAATCTTTTGGGGCACCAGACAGTCAGCCCTGACCTGTGTCTTTGGCTGCTATCATTGCTATCCAGGCAGGCAGGGGATGCTCAACACACCCTGGGATATGTGCTCAGGGTGCCTCTAGTTTGGCGCTTCTAGCATTTCAGGCTGCCTGCAGACAGCTCTTTGCCTGGATTTAAATTGGTTGAACTTCAAACAGCATAAACTAAGTGGCTGAATTTCAAGTGAGTAAACCGAGTGTGCCCATAGACATGCACAAAACACTGGCACTGATAGCTGCCATTATCCCAAACTCATTGTTGGCATGTTGTAAGACTTCATAGGACTCAAAATTGTAGGTGTTACCTGTAACAACCTGCAGGTCTGGACACAGTTGTAGTGGGGCTCATTTGGAGCGTGACATCAGAAAACTGCATGTGCGTGGATAATTTTTTAATAATGCTGCACCTCATAGCTGCAAGCAGCAGCATGGAGCACAAGGCACTTCTAATAAAGATAAAAGTTCTTGCAGTCCAAGTGAAGTCCCTTTATTATTGCACAGAGCTCTGTGCCTAAAACATTATCCCCACACAGAAGAAGGAGCTCTCTGGCCTGAACAGCTCCTGCTTTAAGATGAGGAAAGTCTCAAGGACCGGAAGATGGATACACAATATGTAATAAGAGCATGTCAATTTTTGCCAGTGAATATATTAAAAATATGTTAATAGTCTTGTGTTTTATGTAGAAGTGCTTTAGTCCTGGGCTAGCAGTCTCAATAAGTATTTTATTACCAGGCTCTGACCCATCCAGTACCCCATTGTAAAAGATCTTTAAAAGGTATTGCTGTCCTTCTGCTAAAATATTTTTTCCTCCTCTGTGGGAGGCTTTAACTCAATCCCTCCTCTTTTCTGTGTCTGTGATAAGAAAGTAAGTTTAGCTCCATGCTTGTCAAAGATCAAGGTGTTTCAAAAACAGTTATTAAAGGCAGTGAAATAATAATGTGTCCTTTTTAATTTCCTGGGCATAATGATTTCTTGAGAGGGTGTAAGCTCAGTGAGCTTTGTGGCCATGTTAAGTTACACCATGAAGGATGAAAAAAAATTACTACGTATTTTGGTATCTAAAAGAATGCATTGAGCTACAGGAATGCAGTGTGGAGCTTTCTAAATGTGGGTTTTAATATCATAGACCTAAGGCCTTTCCTATGTTAGTTTTTTCCCCTAACGTACAATGATGTCAACTCTTTTCTAAAATGTTTACTTGGGGTGTGCTGACTGTCTTGGGCCTCACTCAATGTAGCTGGCAGAAATGGATTGCTGAAACATTGGTTTTATTGGAGGCGGTTGGCAGCTCATTATATTAGATGTGTTTGTTTTGTATCACATGGTGCTGAGGGACAGATACAGCTACCAGCACTCTCACCAGCATAAGATTTCCTTTGAGTTATCCAGTCCGTTGGAGAATTCATTACCTCTCTTCTTCATTTTACAAACCAAGTGGTGCCAAGGATGTTGAGACTAGTTGCATCCCTTCTCCTTGGGAATAACAGCAGGTGTAGCTTTGACATAACTGCTAGCCTCTTTGAAGCCTACATACAACATAAGGGAATGCTAGAGGTAAGGGGGAGCATTCTGGTTAGGTTTTGGCACCATTACCAGCTAGTAATTACATATATGACTCAAGAACCATGTGCATGTGTGTGTATATAGACACAAGGGTGGGGAAATAATACTTGCATTCTCTCCTGCCCATTTTTTTCCCATATCTCCAGGGGTCAGGCACAATTTGGCTTTATCAACCACAATAAATTCAGTACAGCTATATAGAGTATTTGTACTAGCCTATCATGATATCATTATTTGTATAATCTGGATTTATTAGTATATCATTTATGTAATCTGGATTTTGGAGCTGTGCAGGAACTTCGACAGTTAGGAAGAGATCCCACAATTTTAAATTTATTCACATTTATCTTCAGCCTATATTTATCTTGCCTACAGCAGAAGTACCTGGAATTAAGGGCATTTAGATTCCCAGTAAGAAAATGGGCAGTTTCTGAAAAATAAATAGTATCCGGCCTTTGGCAGGTGGAGAGAATTTGTGTGTAAGAACTGTACTAGCTGAAGCATAAGTAAAAGTACATAGCAACCCAAATATAGCCCAGGTATACTTCTTTGATAGAGCCTTACCATGGTTTCGGTCTAATAAATGTTTAATTTGTTTCATAATCTAATGTAACATCTTATGCATATTTGCCCTTACTCTTCTATCCCTGCTGGTAAACAGCAAGAGTGTGGCTTGGTGTTTGCATTCAAACTGGCAAGCTGGTAAATGGAGGTTTTGCTAAGTACTTAGTGAAGTAATAGCAAACACTGCAACGTTTAAGAACTTCTTGCATTTTACAAATTAGGTGGCATTCATGTTTGTGTTATGGTTTGTTATGGCTGTTTAACTCAAAAGTATATTTGCAGAGAGGGAGTCTGAATTTAGTAAATCAATATAATAAAGCCTTTGATTTTGAAAACAGCCAGCTAGCTGTAACTTCAGTGTTAGTATTTCAAGGCCTCTCTCTGATATTTTAGAAGTTTGTGGTTGTCTGAGCTTCCTTTTTGGGCCCTTGGGAAATAAGAGAATGGTAAATCAAAGGCCAGATCACTGTTTGCATTTATTTTACTTCTCATTTATGACATGTATGCAAACACTTAAAAAGAAAGACTGAAAAGGTATAATCATAATAAGATTCATTTTGTAGAGCAAAGGGTAATATATTTCTAGTCTATTACACTATGCCTTGATACACCAAATAACCAGCTTATTGGGTTTGGTAGTTCATTAATCATTCTAATTTCAGGATAGCACTTTTAGAAAAATACTGTTTATACTTCAGTGGTAATTTAAGTACTGATTTCTGCAGAAAGACAATAGCTGGAAACTATATATTGTTTGTAAAATGCAGCTTTAATTTTAATTTTTTGTGCTTTCCAATCATTTGCAACAAAAGATTTTCAAAAGCACAAATGATTTTTAAGCCCCACTGTTAATTGAGCTGTCTGTGGCTCTGAGAATCTCTTTGGGATTTCCCATATACTTCATTTAAAATGCTTATAGAAAATATTGCCATTGCAATATTGCAAACCCATGTTTGGCTTTGCAGCTCTGAGGCTTTGCACTTAACTATAATTGTGACAGTAGATAACCACTGCTAATACTCCTTTTACATTGGGTGGGTGGGTGGGTGGTGATGGTGTCACTTTCAGGATAGCTAAAATGAGATTTCTTCTATCACTCTGGTTCTAGTGACTAAGATCTAATACCTTGCGGCTAGATTCTCATCTCATGGAAATCAGTTGCACTGCATTAACGTTAATGGTACTTTGTCCTTTTACAATGCCTGAGTTTCTGGTCTTAGTTGTGTTCTTGGATTGTGACTTAGCTTTCATCAGTCTCAGATTGTCTGCCTTGCATATTTGATCCATTCAGTACTTCTTAAAATCTCTACTTCTAGCCTCTATCTGCAGTGTTGGCTTAGTCTCCTCTTACAGTTTGCACTGAAGTCAATGTGTTGTGGTCCCAAACCTTCTCTTAGAAACAGGCCCCAAATAATGAATTATTCTGTAAATATTTTACATTGGACCTCAGCAACAGTTCTTTCCCCCTGCAATAGTTCTCTTTCCTTGGACCTTGGCTATTCAAAATAACACTGCTCAAATTTCCAGTATTCTCACTACTGACACATCACTCCCTTATTTGCTTGTTTACATTGGCTATGCAGTCATGCCATGCCACTTCATTGGCAAACCAGGGCTGCTCTTAGATCACAGGGAGTGCATTGTTCCTGTAATTCTGTTACCCAACAAAAAATGTCTTCCTCATCTAGCTCTGAACTACTTACCTCTTCTCTCTATATTCAGTCTCTCGCTGGCCATCTCTTCCCTTAGTTTGTCTCTCTAGTAAGCCTCGCTCCCAGTCATCTTGCCTTCTTCCCCACCTGCTTGTCCTCCACTCTGCCAATTCCCACCTATAGCCACGTACTCTTCTACCTCCACTCATGTGTCTTATTCCTGTAACTCTCACACTTCTTTTAGAGTTTTTAGTTTTTAGTTTTAGAGCTTAATTTCTTCACTGAACTATTGTAAATGTTTTCTGCATTCTAGTTTGAATGCTGGGAGTTTTAACATTGTATTTGTGGATAGTTCTGACTGTAACTTCAAGACAAGCTGTGATACTAACATCTCTCCATGATATTCCCTCAGAAAGGATTATCCATCTTTTATTGCTTTTATATATCTCGGTGTTATGCTGACATCCTGGAGAGCATTTCCCTTTCTTTTGAAGATTAACATTTTTTTTTTTTTAGGCTTAAAGGGATATTTCTGAAAATCTTCATTTCATAACACTAGTTTCCAGCCTTGCTGAATATATTTTCTGCATGTTTCCTGTGTAATGTGTAATGCAAGTTCAGCTTTTCAGGTGGTCTCCCTGCCCTCCCACAAAAAGAATCACTCCCCAGTACCGCCCTCTCCCCCAAAATCAAGTACGGTCCATCTCCTCGTTGCTTTGACTTGTCTTCTGCCACAGTACATATTCCTAACCATGCAATTCAGTGATAAAAGGGTTAAATTGAATGTATACACTTCTAGTGAACTAGAAGAGTTACTGTCAGAGCTGTAAATGCATTAAACAAGTTAAGCGAGCTTATTGGTTTTCTTCATTAAGTTACAAATAAAGAATGGCAGACAAATGGTAACCTGATCAGCCGATTACAGCATCCTTTGTGCAAATTCCTGTACTTAAAGATGACATAATTGTCGGCCAATGAAAGTAATTGCCGAAGAAAGGGAAGATTGCCCCTCTCATGAGAATAGAGTGGTCACTGCCATAAATTGTTTTATTTTCTGATGTTTTCTTATAAAAATGGTGATTCAGAATCTGTGAATACTCCAGTCAATAAAAATTTAAATTCCTGGTCACTGGAAATACAGTGTAAATGGTATCACTCAAGAAAGGAGCAGTGGTTGGTTGTACAGTGATGCCTGTTTCCAAGGGGTGATTTCAGGTGTTCAAATCTCAGTCAATTTAAAAACAGCTCTTTTGCATTATTACATATTGACACTATGTACTCTTCCTGCCTCCAAGTATACTTAGTTCTGTTCTGTTTTGCAGGTGTCACTTTTATTTTCCTTAAATATTTAAAGCATTACAGTAAATCCACTATATTGATTACAACTGACATGTAAACTGTTTGTTACCGTTGTATTATTATGGTTCACCATTAAGGCAACAGAAGGATGTAAGAGAAATAAGTACATGTGCTTTGCCATTTTCTGGTGGAAACTTTCCTCTAGGGCTTAGGCATAGTTCAGTGGTTCTCAACCTTTTTAGAATCAAGGTACCCCTCGTTAGACTCAAAAGCCCTCCTAAAAAAAAGCCATCTTTTAGTTTTCTTTTCTTTTACAATAGAAAAAGAATGTAGCAATTTTCTGTTGCAGAGAACTTGGAGGTTTTTGTAAGCGGTGTAGTTCGGATCAGTAGTGAGCAGACCAAACATTCACCCTTTAGTGGGGGAGGGCAAATCTTAGACCAGGTTCTGCCACTTTTAAACCAATTTGTCTGTGCCAAACTTCTGTTATGGGTACAGACCAGTTTCCAGTCACTTATACCGTTAAAAGTGTAATGTCTATGCGTGGCCATAAAGTTGTAAAACACTTCAGCTTTCTGTGCATTATCCATTATTAACTTTTCTTTCCTATTTGGTAAGAGGCCTATATTTTCCTTGGTCTGAAAGATCAGAACAGGTCAGAATAATTTTAACACTATGGTTCCTATTTGAAATCTCTGGGTTTAGCTTTTGAATCATGTTTGCACACCTAACTACTAACATTGCTTCGTGCCCCTGCAACACTTTTGAAAGGATCTCAAACCACCCCAGGATGAGGTGGCACTGTGGTTGAGAATGAGTGGCATAGTTCCTGAAATCAGTGGAGCTTGGTCTCCACTGGTAAACTTCTGGATATTGAATCTTAATGCATTCTCTAGTTTTTCCATTCTCCTCCTCCTTCAGGTACAGATTTTGATAAATCCTGATATAGGAGTCTTATAATTACTTGCTGTATCTGACCGTTTCCACTCCTTAGCTTAGTGATGTATAAACTGAACATCAAGTGCAAGCATGTGATACTTTAAAATGCATTTTTTAATGCGATGCTTCTGTTTGTAGCACAAGAAGCATGATGAAAATGAACATTCTTTTGTCTCTGACTTCACAAATGAAAATGGTCAGGGAAAGATACCTCAGTCATGATCTGTCAGAGCTCTGAAAGACTCAGACCCCGATTCTTTGCTCCGTTACCCAGTTGTTACACAGATGTAAGTCAGTGGGCTCCCTCTATCTCTTCTCTCATGAATTGGTAGGAAATAAACATAATGAAAATGACATGCAGTAATAGCACTATGCAATAGACAGTACCATAACCTTCAGGTTAATTGGTGATTGTAGAGCCTTTTATTCATCATCATCTCTGGTATATTTAGTTGCTGAAATTTGTTATTGCCAGATGCAATCTCAATATAATGATTGTTGTTAAAAAGTCAGTATTTACTATGTGGTAGTTCTCAGTAGTATTAGAGATAACTTGGTTGATTACAATGTTTATGGAAGGGAAGGGCTGATTATCCTCAAGTATTTCTACTTTTTTTTTTCACTGATGGTGACTGGGTTTCAAGTGTTGTGCACTGATTGACAGTCTCTGATAGCTGTATCTGCATACTCAATTGTTGACCGTGTGGATGGTAAGTTGAGTTTGCTGAAAGGAAGCCACCAGCATTTTTTAATCTATTCCAACTAAACTGCATTTCAGTCTTGCTAAGTTTTGGATATCTAGGCAAATACTTTTTTTCCATTTTTGGAAAATCTGTAGACTTTCTTCTCCCATCCAAGTATTGGTTCTAGGAGGATAGTGTGATGGGATTGGAGGTGGGAGTTATAAACCGACCTGAATCTCTAGGCGAACCTGGAGGGGTTGATTTCTAGCCAGGGCCTGCAAACTAAACTGCAGGGTTTGCAAACTCTATTGCAACCCAAACCTGCCAGGGTTTACACAGCTCTAGCTACTATTATTGCTCCTGGTAAGGCTTATTATTCTGTCATAGAAGATATAAGAAGATCCATCTCTCCACTTTAAACATGATAAGCCTTTGTCACCTACAATGCAATTAATGTTAAAAATAGAAGAGCACCTATGATAAGATTGTGACTTGCAAGCAGCGAGCCATTGTCCAAGTAACAGGGACTTATCTGAAGGCCGTTGGCCTGCACAGAACTGTCAGTTTGCTGATTGCCATTTCTCTCTGAGTTTGATGAAATATTCATGTCTTTGCTCTGCTCTCTGCAAGCACTATTGATTTCTTGTATAAACGCTGCTATATTTAGTCTAGACAAATGGAATGTGAATTGCTGCTGAATAAATTGGATGAAAGGCTGGGTTCTTGCCTGTTGCTTTTTCTTGGTCTGGGGCAATTATTTATAATCAAGAGTAGTTTTTGTAAGTTAAGGGTGATTTTTTACAATTTAGTGATTAGTCTCAGAACAAAAGCAAGCAGTTAGGAACAATCATTCTGTTGGGATAGCAGGTTAAGAAGTCAAATTATGCTTTGAGGTTTACAATCACTTTTGAGGGGGTAGAAAATGTTTGATGTTTCCAGTTTATTGACAGAAACAGAATATGATAACAAGGAGAGATTTTGGTGTCTTATATCTCCCTCTTTACATTTATTTATCATGTGCAAGTATACCCCTCTGGCTTTGTTGTAGGGTTTGAATTCAGCTGTTTGCTTCAGCTTTCACTCTTACTAATATTATTTGAAACATGGAAATATTTCTACTATATTCAGTTCCTGTCTTTCTTTTGAACAAAAGGAATAATTAAAGTGCATAAAGATAAAAAAAAAAAGGAGAGAGAACATGTATGGAAACATGTAATTCATATCTAGTCCCTTGAGGGATGTTATTTCCACTTACTCGTTCTGGGTTTCTATGGGAGTACTAGTTAGTACTAGTTAGTACTTCTGTATCACTGTCCCCTTGTGGATAGAGTAAGAACTGCTCAAGTGTATGTCCTAGACCGTGTACTGCTAACTACTCTTTTAGCACTATGGTAAGTGTTTCTATTCACACACAGACACGTGATATGAAAACAACTGTCCCTGTTAAGTAGCATAGTGAATTTCTTTACATTGTGTGTGTGTGTATATATGTATATATATGTGTGTGTGTGTGTGTGTGTGTGTGTGTGTGTGTGTGTATAAATATGTGCGTGTATATATGTGTGTGTGTGTGTGTATATCTATCCAAGTTATATAATATAAACATTAATTAAATTAATTATAAATGTATATAAATTTAATTCAGGGATTGAAGGGATTTTTCATTACTTGGTTTTATGTTATGCTAACAATATATTCTGTTATTGAAATAGAAACAGTCCTTTTAGGAAAACATTTGTGATGAGCAGTGCATAGAACATCTACAGTAGGCACGTGAATAGTCACTATTTAAAAATAAGTGCATCAATACTTTAAAAAATACATTTGTCCTTTTCTTCTCTCACATGGTATTGTATATTCTGTGCATTTCCTCTGTTTAGTATAAAGTCCGGCATGTTTGTACATAACTACATAATATAGGATATTTGTATAGGTGTAATACCACCTTCAGTCAGTCTAAAAGCTAGCTTTCTCCCATTAGAAAAACATTTTTCACAATCCAGGACTCTGGGGCTTTTACCTTATGTCAAATAATGCAAATACACTGAGAGTGGCCATTACCCAGTATCACTAACCAGTAATAAACTAAGTACTGCTCAGCTGGCTTCTGACACGATGCAGCATTTTCTAGGAACCGGGAGTCCTCATTATTCTAGAAGGGAGCATTTCTTAAAAGAACGAGAGGAAAACAGCAACTTGGTTTGGACAATCTTAGATTGGAAGTGGAAATGACTGGACTCTGTGTAATTTTCAATGAGAGCCATTTTGCTAGCTCTATAACAAAGGACATTTTGAGTTAAGTATGCAGGCTGCATATTTTTATTCTGTTGCTCCAATGAGCTTTTATTTTTCCTTTTGTTGTTGTTGTTCTTGTACAGTGGATGTAAAGTCAGAGGTGCCTGTGGGATTGGAGCCTATCACACCATTAGACTTGCGAACTGATCTCAGGATGATGGTTCCCATGGTAGACCCAATTATGCGTGAAAAGCAGCTACAACAAGAGCTACTTTTGATCCAGCAGCAGCAGCAAATTCAGAAACAGTTGCTGATTGCGGAGTTTCAGAAACAGCATGAAAAACTGACCCGGCAACACCAGGCTCAGCTCCAGGAGCACATAAAGGTAGCAAAATTTTTTAATTTTGTCCCTTTGATCCACCACAAACTGAGTATTCCCAAATGAATGCTGGGTAAGGGAGTGCTCCTGGAGGTTTTAGTGTTAATTAGAGATGGAGGTTTGAATGATGATGACTCTGCATGCCGATGATATGGAGAAGTGATGAAAACCCAAGCTGGACTGGATGGTGAAAACGTTTTCATGCATTCACATAGGTTTTATTAAAATATATTACTGTTCAGCCTAGAGAAAATCAAGGCATTCTAAATTGGAATACTTTTCTCCCATTCAGGTGACATTTCCATATTCATTCAAAGAGTATGTTTTGCACCAAGTTTGGCTGCCCTTTTTGTGGTGGAATTCATCTGGGCATAATAGCTGTGATTGCTTGTTTTTTGAAGCTGTTTGAGTTCATGCCCACAAATCAGATATATATATGTAGCAGCAAATATTTGCGTCCCTAAAACTGGACCCAGACTCTGAAAATTTGACATTTTGCTTGTCTCCAAGCTAGCTCACACAATGTGAAGGAAAACGATTTATGGGATTAAACCTGTCATGGGAGAAATACTGGCACAGTTTTTTCTTTTTGACTGAGCATTCATGGCCTTGCCTTTTTCTTTCTGAAATATCTTAGTCTCTTTGCTAATGTGGTGAGCTCTACGTGATGAGGCAGACTGACAAATTCAGTTGAGCATAGCAACCAGAGTTTGATGGTACATTGGCAGAGACTAGAGATACTGTGCAGGTATTCCATTCTTGGCAAAAGAGAAAGAGGCAAAGCCACTGCAGCTAGTTACTACTTGATATTAAAGTCATTTCAGTGAAATCTGATAATGTAGTATACCACAGAAAAGTGAGTTAAGAGGTTAAAAAAAAATCAAGAAGTTAGCATAGAGGGAAAGTACTGCTATTTGGTTATTGCGGGAGTTTATTTTGGCCAGCACTGACCTAGAAAACAATGCAAACTGCCCTTTCTCATGTCTTTTTCTTCTGTGCAAGTTACAACAGGAACTCCTAGCCATTAAACAACAACAAGAACTCATTGAAAAAGAGCAGAAATTGGAGCAACAGAGACAAGAACAGGAATTGGAGAGGCATCGACGGGAACAGCAGCTTCCTCCTCTCAGAGGCAAAGAAAGAGGCCGAGAAAGTAAGAGCCACTGTACCATCCTCCAGCCTATAAAGTGATATGTTCTGTGTCTCTATGCAGTGGATTATGACCACAAACTCAAAGCAAAATATTAGTACATGACATATTCAGCCACAGGAGTCAGAGGTGTGACTGCAAAAATGCAGACCCACCTGTTACTCCCACAAAGCCACAAGGTTAGGTTACTTGTGCAAATTGAGAGGGTTGTAGAAAAATCTGTTCTGCCATGCCTGGGAATCTTCTGCTCTGGTATCTAGCTTTCCATTTAAAAAATGAAAGGCTATGCAGTTAGACTGTAAAAAGTTTAATTTAAGGTCATCTCTTTCAGGAGCTGCTTTATTATCTCATTGAGAGTGCACTACAAAGCAGCAGACTTCTTTGCTGGCAAAGAAAGTAATTTGAACAGTGCTTCAAGACTGAAAATTTAATATAGTATTTAATAATTTCTCCAGCAAACACAACTGGCCACTTCTGTTTTTGTTACAAAGCTGTCTTTCTAAACTATCTTTTTGTTGTCACTGACAGTACTCCATAAAACATGAACACGTTTTTTTTCTAGCTTCCACAGGGCTTTAAGGCCAGTGGGGAAAAAAAGAAAGGACAGTACTCACTAGGGGGAGACAGACACAAATCATTCCCCTCAGTGAGGTCAGGTTAAAATCAAATAATTCCAGGGTATAAGGTGTGTTGTAAAGGGATTTGCAATGAAATGACCAAAGATACCTGTACTGGCACACTTAAAGGAGCATAAAGTGTTAGTTAATAAAGAGCAACCTGTAAGAGATCTGCAGAGCATACTAAGCCTTTCTTTTTTTAAGGAAAATTGTAGCAATTTAGCTGCAACATGTTCTAGGCTTTAAAAACCAGTGTTTCACTGGGACTCCAGTGAAACGATATACATGGATCTTTGCCTTTGCCTGTGCCCACTGGCTCTCACTCTCTATGTAACACATACTGAGAAAATGTTGTGTGGTCGCTTCATTTGTGCTTTGTAGAGTGGTGCTGAGCATACTCAATACCACAACACACTTTTTAGCATGCTTCCCACTTATACCGAGGAATTTCTTTTTTACCTAATGCAGAGTGCGCTAAAAATGGCAGGCTTGGAATTGCAGTAGAGATGCGATAGAAATACCCTCAGGCTCTCACAGAGACTATGATCACCAGGCTTTGATGCTCCCATAATGAGAGCAAGTGGACAGGGTATATTTGGTCCCAGGCTCATTTGGGAAGCAGTTGGGCCATGGTCTAAGAAAGCTCTGTCTCTTTCACAAATGAGCTTTAGAAAATTTCCTTGTCTCAGAGGAGTGAAGTTAGCAACTACTCCTTGTCTTAGAGCTTTAGTTAATATTTTAGGTAGCGCACAAGGCCAGATCATTAAGTATCTTAAAAATAAAAACTGAGATCTGGGGCTTTGCGATATTCTTTTGGGAGTCAGTACAGTGGGGAGAGGGGAAGTTAGATGCACTGTTAGCATTGTTTTAGTTCAGTGGAGATACTCTTCAAAGGGACTCAGATAGCATTATATTTCTGTCAGCATTTCTTTTTCCCTAATGATTTAGGACTTGATTTGAGAGCTGGGAAGGATTTATAGGTTATAGGACCTGATCCAAAGTCCATTGAAGTCAACTTAAATATTCCTTGGGCTTTCAATAGACTTTCAGATCAGGCCCAGAAGGAGAATGAAGTCATCTGCTGAGTAGCAATATAATTCAGACCTTCTTTCATTTTTGTTGTGATTTTCATTTTTGCTGTTTACATTTTATGGCACTTTCCACAACAAATTGTGTGCGTGTTAATATTATTTTGTTCAGTGCTGTACCAAATAGGAAAAGTTTAATCTCTGTGTGTTTCAGGGGCAGTGGCTAGTACAGAAGTAAAGCAAAAACTTCAAGAGTTCCTTTTGAGTAAATCAGCAACAAAAGACTCTCCAGCTAATGGGAAGAATCATTCCATGAGCCGCCACCCCAAGCTCTGGTACACGTATGTTCAGTGTTAAGCTGTTTTTATGCCTCGCTGAGGTATCCACTAATGGTGGGCATCAGGATTCTTCTCCAATGGAGATACTGGGAACCTGTCCAGAACAAACAAGAAACAAAACATCAACCAAAAAGCTTAACAAAGAAATAAAATAAAACATTTTGAGTTTTTTTAAACCAAATTGAGGAATGTCAAGGGGCCTTTCTTTGTTATTTCAGGTCATGTGTTACTCACCTTTAGTTTCACATTAAAGCCATCACCAAAGCTCAAAACAGAGCTCACTCCAAATGACAGGGTTTTGAGTCAGAATTTGAGAGTGCAGATGTGTCCAGGAAAACTGATGAAATCTTTTCAAATTTTCTTGGAATTTACAAGCTTGTGAGCCAGGCTTAAGTTCTGTGTTTGCAATGAAACTAGGCAATTTTTGCAGGATTATAGAACTGGTCATGAATTTGCTGTGGCTTTGTGTTGTACCTGCTTATGGAGGCCCCATACAAAAAAGCGGACGAGGCATCCCAATCCCATGAGGGAACCTTAGGTAGTAAGTTATACAAGCAGAAAAGATTTGTTCAACTTCTCTGAATTCTTAGTTGCCTGTAACCTGTGCTATTATATCCTTTATATAAAATTGCAATAGCAATTGAAAATCTGTTCTCTTTATACGTTGAAAATAGCCCTGGGGATAATTCACTCACATTTAGAAACAAGTAATTATATCGCCACATGTAGGGCAAGCTGTGAACCCATAAATTAACTCAATTGCTATTGTGAAATGAGAATGTATTTCTTCTAGGTGAAGTGTTGTTCTCCAGTCTACTGTTGTCTGTGATTAAAAAGAGAATTTGCTAGTATATTGAGAAGTGGTAATAGCTGAATTAACATTTTTTAACCTTCTCTTGGAGGTTGATGGCTCTTGGTGTCTAAGATTCATGTTTTGTGGATGTATTGACCTTAGTAAGAGTATGACAAGGAGGTTCTTGTATCACTAGGTAGGGATTTTGGTAAATGTTGCAATGTCTACAAAGGGTTTACAGTGGCCACCTTTCTAAATGTCAGATTAGAGGGGGTGCATTTTTTTGTCTGCCTTATCATAGCAGATGCATCAATATAATATACACCTCCAAACAGGAGAGTGACTACGTTGCCAAGATAGTTCAGCCCCACTGGACACAGGGAGATGCATGTAGTACTTGAGTCTTGCCTCCTTTCCAAGAATAGCTTGGAGGCCCAAGGAGCAAAGCCAGATAGTATACATGACCTGAATGGTATATTGGTATATATAAACAAGACTTCTAGATCCTTTAGCTAAACAATTTGATCTAAATTATTTTCTTTCAAGCAATATGTTTGACAGCTTTCCCCTGGGGTTTCTACTATCGGTTGCAGGTAGTTTGAACATTGCATGATCTAATGTGCAGCTATCTTTTCTTATGAAGATATGGTACTTAATAGGTTCTGTCACAATATGCAATGTTCTATTAAGTGAAAAACTCCTGACTTAGTATTTAAGAGGGAAACCTGAATTTAGGATCTGAATTCAGGTGAGAGTCTTCAGCTGCATAGGACCAGAATGCTCAGGTCCCCAGGGGAAAGGAGTACCTCATTCCCTGTTAGTAACTCCATGTGACATGTAGTGTCTTTAATGGGCCCTTTCCACACTAAAAGGAAAGTTACTGCAATGAGCTTTGAAGAAGGACAAGAGTAAAATGCCTTGTTATTTGAGGCTCTAAATTCCCACCCTTCCAGAAAAAGGCCCTGCAAATTAAGTTATATTTGTGCCAAGTGATGCAATTCCTCAGTGATTGTACAGCTCCCTTGGTTGGAAAGGCCTGTTTACAACTTTTCTCATGTTTGGCAGTTGTCGGAAAGAGGTCTCTTCTGCGGAACTTCACTTCCAACGCTAACTTCATATATTGCTAAGTAGCGCAGGCAGGAAGTTTTGTTTGTTGCCTGAACTGAAGACAAGGTTTTGCCCTCTTCACAACTCCTGACTAATTAGCCCACATTTTTCAAAGGGGAATAACAATCCGTTTTCCAAACGCTGGGTAATTGACAACTGCGTAGAGATGGCCATTTTCATGTGTATCTAATATTGTTTAATAAACAGAAACCAAATAACTTTTGCTTTGCTTCAACTGGTCAATATTAAAAACCAGCATGCTAAAATGGTCCGTTCCCCAATCTGATGACAGATCCTATTTTAGGGTCCAACATGACTCTTATCTTCTTTGACTTTTATAATGACTGCAAAAAGCATATTCTTGGGAATCCTATGCAGTTCCATAGCTTACTGTAAAAGTGAAATTGGCTACCTGAGCCTGTGGTTTGTGCACACTTAGAGTAAGAACATAAACACAGCTGAGACATGTGTACACCATGTGTAGATGGTTACTGCTGGTCACCTCAACGATTGCTAATTTGTGACCTTTCTGTGTCTGCTACAGGGCTGCTCACCATACCTCACTGGATCAAAGCTCTCCACCCCTGAGTGGGGCCTCTCCACCATACAAATACACGTTACTAGGAGCACAGGATGCCAAGGATGATTTTCCACTTCGAAAAACGGGTGAGTCAAGAGTGGTTTATTTTGCCCCCAAATTCTCCCTCACTTCTTTTTAACTAGGCTGTCCTTTAGTAAAATGCATCCATAACTTACCCGCCCTGCTCATAGTGATTCATTGGAAAGGTTCAGTATTAACTATATCTTCTCCAAAGTTAATTTATCTGAGGGTGGCAAGAACTATTATTACCAATGCTTAACCATACAGAATCCAGTACTGATATAGATATTTCCTAACTATCACTGTCCCAAAGGAACTTTCACATAATTCTGGGTTTAATTTGATGTTCCTAGCTCTCTCTTTCTCATATATAATATGTACCTCATCTATGAATAGGTTAGTCCAGGGCTATCCACCCTAAAGGCAACCAGATGCCTCACACCCTATGGGCTACTCCAAGGGGGATGAATCCTCCACAAATGATGCCCCACTACTGCTGCACCTCATACCCACACCCCTCCGTGCACTGCATACCTGCAACTCCCCCACAGTGCTACATTGCTCGTCCCCCAGTGTACTACACACCTCCAACCCCCCCTTCTCCTTCTGCCTCCACTGCACTACACTTCTCAGTCTCAACCTCAGCTCCCCAAGTTGTCATGCTGCTGTACCTCCTGGCAGTGAGGAGAGGAAGTGGCAATCAGGGAGAAAGGGGGAGCCCGGAGACCCCAGCTACTGTTGCAGCTGGAATGATGGAGAGAGCAACTGGGCAGGAGCCTACAAGCCACAGTCCAACCCCAGTTTGGCCTTGGTTTAGTCAATAAATAAACCACTAGAATAGATTTTACATCTATATCTAAAATATCTCAAGAGTCTCTCTCTCTCTCTCTCTCTTTTTTTTGTGGTGAAGAATTGTATAATTATTATATCAGGCGACTTTTTCTGGTTGCTGGAGCCACATATATGTTTAAAAATATCCTTTGGATAGAAATGTCATATATTTTACAAGAAAACTTTCCTTGGAACATTTAAGAATGTTCTAAAGGCTCCAGCAACTGAAGCTTATCTCCTGACAACGGTTGAACTGTAGCCTTGACTTTCTTTGCACCACAGAATATATTAAGGAGTTGGTGGTGGAGACAGTGTGGTTGTAGCCTTATGTCTATGACACAGTGACTGGTATCCCAATATGTAGGGAGACACTATGTGGAAAAAAAAAAAAGAAAGTGAAAAGAAAACATTAGATCCTTTATTGCATAAGGCTGCTGGCGAGTGATATAGTTACTTTCAGCAAGAAAGTCTACCACCCTGCTGTGCTAACTGCCTTTGAATATGCTTCAGCCACTGGGAGATTGAACCCTAAGTGCAGCCCTGGTACTAACATTGAAAAGACATGGCATTTGAAATCAGTATGCATCCAGAAAGGAAATACAGTATGCATCTAATACTTCAGGACAGACACTTAAAGTGCATGTTAATATCCCCTAATGTTTTCACAAAAAAATTGCATAGGGCTTGGTTTTGCAAGGAATGAAAAATAAATCATTTATTTTGGTAGAATATGGTGACAATGTAACCAGATCCAATGAAAGGCTTGCTCAAGCTATTCTGTTATTCTGTCATGCTAAGCTGTGATATAGTTCTGTCCTTAAGAGTATTGTACAAAATACATTTTCTGTGCTGATAAGCTGTACAGTTAGTTACTTTTTTAAACATAATAGTATACTCCTTTTCCTCAAAATAATTTTTTCCTATATTTTGGAAATGTAGGTTTTCTTTTTTCTTCCACATTTACATATTATTTTAAATAGGCTGATTGATATTTATGACATGTCATACTGCTGATCTGTAAAACAAAACATTTTCAGACACTGTAACAGTAAAGTTCTTGTGCAGCTGCTAATACTTTTATATCTCTGTGGGGGTTTGAAAATATTCCTTAATTCAGTTCCCATTGTCTGTATAAGAGGACTATAATATAATTAAACCCAGATGTTTTCTGTACATTATTCCAAATATTTGGGCATGCAATGCATCAGTTACAAATCGAGCTCATAACTAGATGACTCCTCTAAAAATTATAATACATATAGCATAAATAGACAAATAATGTTAAAGTCATTATCACAGTAGTTTTGTAAATCGAGTGTTGTTTGATACTTATAATTAATTATTCTTCTCTTCAAATAGAGATGCGTGTAGCATGTCATACTTCAGCAAAGAATTTTAATTTATAGTAACTCTTATAAATATCCTGTTTACATATTAATTGACTCCTTGTCATTGAGTCCTAATTTCAGGCTTCAGCAACATTTTCCACAAAGGTTCTGATGATTATTCACCAGGTTCAGAGCAAAGGCAACAGGAACCAGAATAACACCAGTCAAATGACCCTAAGCTTATCTGGGTGGCTGCAGGGCCATCCCTTAGGCAGAGGGGACATAGTGGAGCCTCTGTCATCCTCATGGGACCACACCAGACAAAGATGTCCCAGGAACATTCATATGTATGGACAGGCTCTATGCCTGCAGAGCTCTGACCTTTGCCACAAGGGGTGAACCTTTTTTCCTTTCCTTGAATGAATACTTATTGCTACTGGCTTCTAGAATAACCCTGTGTGTCTGAACCTGCACACAGTCAGCATGGTATGAAAACAAATCTTTATGATCTGTGCAACTTTAAAAAAGACTACCTAAATCCCAAATTAAATGTTAGTTTTAATCATCATTCTATTTTGCTTCCCACATTCTTTCTGATGCGCGTAATATAGAATTCAGAGGCGTCTTATGTCTTCTTTAAATGCAGTGTCCTTTTAGGATGCTTCATGATTGTGTTTGATTTGTTTTAATTCAGCCTAAATGAAAAGCAAAGCTGCATAATTCTATCCCAACACCTGAGCAAGATACAGAGAGGTTTCTCCTCATTCAACCCATTTTGTCAGATACCTAACTGCAAATCAATCATCAGTTTCATTCTTTCTTCCCATCTCACCTTCTCCAAATGGTGCTTTGTTACTGAACTTGTTCAGTTGTATTCAGGAGAGAGTATAAACTCAACTTTTAGATTCCACCCACAACCCCAAATATCTCAAGTAGCCAAATATTTTAGCCAAACAGGGAAACAGCAGTTTTAACTTTTATATATATCTTTGAAATTGGGCATCAGAGTCAACATAGCAGCAAAACAGAAGTGATCTTGGCCCTTTATTTACCTTAATACCATTCTCCCGAAGGTGTGGAGGAATCTGTCTGAAGTAAACATATTCCACCTCTGGTGCACAGAGGACCAGGACTGGGGTTTTTGGGTTAGAGGCCAGGCAATTCAGTTCTTTGCACAACTATTTCATTTAGTCTTCGTTAACAGGCTTAGAGAATAACAGAACAGAGGGATGGCTAGAGCTATCACTTTGTTGGCTAGATAAACATAACATATAGAGGAGATGTAACTTGACCAGAATTCGGCCAAAAATTTGCATGTCCAGATTTTCAAAAACGTCCACCGGCCAGCAGTTCCTGATATAAATCACGCATGATTCCCAGTGAGACTTGTGATCCTAAGTCACTGGGACACTTCAAAATTTCATCTAGTGGAAGCATCATAGTACAGAGCATTTTTGAAAGTCAGTATGCTTCTCCTAATGGGAGATGAGCTCTTTTGAAAATGTGATCCTCCTGCCCCACTCTTCTCCTTCACTCCATTCACCTGATCAATGGGATCTGTTGAGTGCTGAGTTCCATAGATTCTTGGGGCTACAGATATGTTCCAACACAACTTATTTGTTACCTTGTTGAAATGATTCAAACAATGTTCTGGCAGACAGCCAGGATGCTTGCATTTTCTCGAGCTGGTAACATTCCACTTTCTGTGATTCATGTTGATGTAATCCAGCAAAAACTATTCTAAATAAAGGTTATTCCCCAGCTTTAACTAAAGCAGTGTACTTTTTTAAATTATGTTCAATGTTAAACCCTAAATTTTGGACCCATCCATGTCCAAATTTACTTCTGGATGGATTTTTTCTGCCTTCATTTTTTATCACTTGGCTGTTACTGGATATAATTCCATAGAACATTAGCACAGATTGGTATCCTAACCTGGGAAACAATAAAAACTAGACTTTTATACAGCATACCTCATATGCTGTAGCATTCTAATACTCAGAAGATTCACAAAACTTCTTGACCCTCTACATGCTACTTTCATATCTGAACAGAGTTGCCAAACCAAGGCAATGTTTTTTTATTGATACTCGCAAACTTTTATTGATAACTAAACTGTTTTACTGACATATCCGTGATGTAATGTAGATGGAGCCTTTCTACGAAGCCCTGGACATGGATGGTCCAAATTTTAGGGATTAACATGAAACATAATTTTAAAAAAAAGTCAGTAAAAATTGGAAGAGTTGCAATAAAAAAAATAAAATTTTTGTGTTAGTACCCCTGCCTCACTGGAACAATGGTTTTATACTGTGGTGCCCCCACCCCAGAGGTCCCCTATTCAATCCCATACACTGATACCCTCACTGCATCCTGCTTCTCTTGTCCCCAGTTCATTCCCCCACTTCACCCCTGCTGGCCTGACTCCCCATCCTGGCATTGACCTATCCCACAGGAAGAAGGATTTCTGTCGGCTGACCAGCATTAGTGTAAAAGGACACAGCAGAAGCAGTAGCACAGGACTGGAGTGGGAGGGGCTACGGGCTACAAAGCCCTGAAAGATGCTTTCTGCAGGGTGTAGCAGTCCCACTGGGACAGAAGGTGGTGCTGTTGTGCTCTGTGTGTCATTCAACACTTGTCTCTTGCAAGGGATCATCAATCAAGCTCTGGTAGCTTAGTGTTTTTATGGATAACTCATTTTTAACAGACTTTACAAACAGGCATTTTTAGGCTTGTCCTTCAGTCTGTCCATAAATTTATGGACAGGTAGCAACCCTGTATCTGAATTGTGTATTGCTCTTTTACATTGTTACTTATGGCATTATTCTTGAAACTATTTGTTGTTGAGGGTAGTGACTATGTTTTGCTAGAGCTATTGGTAGTCTATGCTGGTAGTTTTCAACCTGTGGTCCATGGATCGCTGGGGGTCCATAGACTATGTCTAAGGGGTCTGCAAGAGATTACTATAATCAACTGAAAGTATGTGGATACCCACACTTAAAATTCAAAGGGGTCCACACCTCCATTCAAAAAATTTTAGTGGTCCGTAAATGAAGAAAGTCCACTGGTCCATGCCTAACCTGAATGCTACCTACAACTGACAATGAATATATTTTTCCACTAAGTATCATTTGCTCTTTTGTATGTTAGCCTGCATGACCATTGAAGTGCAGCATTGCAGATCAACATTTCTCTTTATGTATGGGGCTATCTTTGTTTTTTGTCTTCAGAGCCTCAAATTGCTAGTGGACTTGTGTGCAAAATTTTGTATTACTTCAGAGTCATACAATTCAGAAAATGGTTGCAATTCACAAGCCAAGTATGGACAGGTGAAGTGAACCACAGTATATTTAGTTAGGAGCAATGCAAGGTATTGTTTTGCTTGGTGGGTTATATTACTGCATACTGGAAAAAAATAAGATAGCTAAAGCAATTGGTTAATGCATGGTAGAAGAAAAAGGAGGGAACGGCATATACAGAAGAGTTCCAAAGAGAGAACCAATGAGCAATATTTGGAAGAGCACTTAGGAAGAACCGTATTAGGTTGGTTAGTTAGATAGTGGATTAACTACATCCCTTTCTTTATGGATGAGTAGAGGATTTCTGTATTAAAAACAGTATTTTTTTTAAAAGAAATTAACTAAAATAATTAATTAGTAACATCCTTCTGTGAGTAGCTATTTAGCAATCTGCAGGAGTAATTGAAACCTAGGAAAAAACATTTTGTATGTAAAAGACTGTTTCTCTTTTCCCCCTCTGACCCTCATCCCACTTAATTCTGCTTTTGTCTACATATTCTAGGAAATCACCCTCCTGTGAAGTAACATTATACTAAAAAGCTAAATTTGTAGGTTTCTTTTTGGTCTTCAATCACCCCTTGAAAAAAAACAAGAGGCTAAATCTTCAAATACAACATCTCCAGAGAAGAGACTTCAGGTTCATTTGGGATATACATAATTTTTCAGAGGTTACAGCAGTGCCAGGGGCATGTTAGCTATACAAACAGTGAAAGTAAAGCAAAAATACATATATCTCTTTAGTTGTAACCTGATTTTCAGATGCATAGATTATCCACAGCTCCTAAATGCATGTATTGCAGCTCCCAAAAATTGTGATCACCAAAGTAAGTTCTCACACACACACACACACACACACACACACACACACACACACACACACACACACACCCACCCCCTTTTGCAAAGCTGGGAGTAATAGTCAAACCCTCTGATGTGACATCTATTTTCTTCAGGGCTCTTCTCTCCCTACAACAGTTAGCCACCAAGTAGAAATTTTAGCCTCATTAAGTTCACCATCAATAAGTTTTGAGGGTACAATTAGTGGTAATAGGGTTGAGAAACAGAGGAAACTTTCACTTGTAATTAAAGAATTAATGTGAAGCAAACTGATGTTAACAGCTTCTTCCGGTCTATATAATGAACAGGGAAAAGGAAAGTTGCAACAATCAAAGGTCTTACTGAGGTCCAATGGCTCTAAAGAAATGTAATACTCTTGCTACTGCTACCTTGAAATCTTCTCAGGAAGCAACAGAATGAACATTAATAGTATCAAGTTAGGGTAGCGTTTTGAGAGTGAATACTATCTTGCTCCCATTCAGCTTGAGTAAAAAGGAAAGCATTTGCAAAATATAAAACAAAATTAGCAAGAAAAAGTTAAGACAAGCCTAATGACAGCATCATAGAGATTAGTTGCAGTGGGAATTTACAGGTCCTACAAAAGATCCTACAAAAGATGCTTGATTCTACAAAAGATGGAACCATGATTCAGTAGATGCATTTGGATGGCTCCTATTTTTGAAGTCCTCCTGTATTTCTGTTTCTCTTACCTATCCAGAATGAATCTATAATAGACTTTATTTTACACTCTACTTTTTAGCATATCAAACAAAGAAGGTTCCTTTAGATGACTCTTCTGCCCCACTTTCAATATGTTGTTTTCTTTTTTCCAGGTGATCAATGACTTTTCTGACTCTTTCAAAGAATTTTTAGGCGTTTCTTCTGACTCATTTTCAAGGTGGTGGGTTTTTTCCCAGGAAATTACTTTAAAAAGTTATTTCTTGATTTAATCCCATTACATATAGATACACCAAGTTATACTATGTTAAATAATTTCTCTACCACTTTAGTATATTCAGCATGTTGAATGTAGTATATTCAACCTTCTAATATTTTAGCTGATTACTGTGCCCCACTTAGAAGTAAGTTTAATTATGAATAATTAATCTAAATGATTTCTGTCTTATTTCTCCTTTGACTTGCTCTTGGCTTTCTCTCCTTGCTCTTGGCTGCCTATAATAGATGTTATAATTTGAGAGGCAAATCATATGAATCAATGCTGGTGGTGCTGCCTTAGCTGGTCTCATTATTTTTAGCATATTTTAAGTCAGAGGTAATTTAGGCCCTGATCCTGTTGACACTAATGCAATTACTTCATTTAATTTACATGAATAACTCCTCCACTGACCACTCTTCCACTGAATAACATTAAGCACATCTTTATGTGCTGTAAGAACCTGGCTCTATCTAATGAAAGGAAACTGCTCCATTCTGTGTTTGTAAAGAACCTATATGTGTGTGTGTGTGTGTGTGTGTGTGTGTGTGTGTGTGTGTGTGTATATAATGATGATTTCATCCTTCCAGCTTTGTGATCATTTTTATTACTCTTCTCTGAGCTCACAATAGTTCATTTACTAAATAGTTAATAAGATGTGAATGCTGAAGTCAAAATTGCACCTGTTATAGTTTATATGTATTAATTCATGTGATGCATGAAGATTTTATTATATAAGAGTTGTCAGAAGAGTTTTATAAATTAGTGTGTCCTCTCTATTTACCAAAGAGCAGGTCCCAAAGATTGAGCCACTTTCTTTATCCTCAGAATCTGTTCTCTTTGAAGCCAAGAGGAATTTTGCTTGAATAAAGAACGTAGAATTAGGTACAATATTGTAAGGGATTAAGGAGAACAAATGAAACTCATATTCCTAATTTTTTTGTGTGCTTTTGAAAATCTTTCACATTTTAAATGTGTTCTCAAAATTTCAAAATATTATGAGCAAAATCCTGGTTCCATGCAAATTAATGGCAAAATTCCCACACTTTCCAGGTAGATACAGGATTTTAGCCCAGTTGTACTAATGGCTGGGGAGAGTTGAAAACTTGTGAAAAAATAAATTAAAACATGTATAGGAGAGAGAAAGGTGAAAAGTGAAAGGCATATATTGTCAGACCCTCCAAAATAGAATGTACTGGTTACAAAAGATTACACTTCTCCAAGCTCCTACAAAACAAAATCGGTTCAAACCCACAATTCTAATTAAAGGTTTTAGTTGCCAAATAGCATGTTCTGGCTAAAGCCACGTAAATATTACAGAGCTGCTCATGAATAACGGTATAAGCTTTATACTTTGCTGTTGATTTTCTCATGGGAAAGTAATATAAATGAGTGTGATACCTCCCTGTTGGCTTTAACTGTTAGAAATGCAAAGCATGCTGAAATTGTACATAATTCTCTTCCAAAGGAAAGGAAATAGCATTTCAGTGGTTTTCCTCAGTGTCTTGTTGAGTTATGGTGGTGCACAATTATTCCAGTTAAATTACTCTACCAGATGGAAGGTTACATTTTATATTTAGCTAATTAAGTTGTAGGGGACTGACACTATATCCCAGAAATAAAGAGCATATCAGAAAGTAAACATATTTAAATTAAGTTCATTGTGGACATGCAGTATCTATGTTTAATTAAGACTCTTAGCAGGTGGGGTTTTTTATCCTCATTTTGATTAACAAAAGAAATCCTTTTAAAATTAGCACTGTGATAGAAGTTACATAAGTGCATGTTTCAAAAATCTTTCAGGGCCAAATTAATTTTCTTTGGTTATTAGTGGAGTTAAATCGTCTTCAACCAGAGCTGAATTTGGCTCAAAATTCTCATCCATTCTGAAATCAAGGCATGCTGCTTTGGGTGTTTAGTTTTCTTGGCACCTTAAGAACCCCTGTGTGTTGACATTCTGCCTTCCCTTCAGAACACTCTAGATAGTATGCCTAGATAATATAGATCTCCCCACCTTTCATCTACTAAGGAAATTGATGTCCTTTCAAATCTGGGGAAAAGGTGATGATGTTTAATTGTGGGTTTCTGAAGTTTGGCAAATACTATGATATAGTTTGTTCTTCCATCAAGTGAATTATTGTTGTTGGATTTTCTCCTAGATTAAAATCCCTAGGTCTTAATCACCATATTAAATAATTACTTCTTTTGTGGGGCCTAGGGAAAACGCACATGATTGTCTACAGAATATAAATCAAGAAAATCAGGAGTCAAACTATGGCTGTGCACAAGCCTGAAGTACAAGGTTTATGGATTACTTCTGATGCTTGTTCAGTGAAGAGGGTCATTTTGCCTGTGTAAAGTAGAATGACTCCATGGCTGTTGGGGAGATGGTGAGGGAAGGCACTGGGAATACAGCAGGGAGTGAGATGGGTTGCACCCAAAGGTGGTGTTCCCCTTATATCTTCCCAGCTGGTACGGTTTGGTGCATGCAGCAAGAGGTGGAGGTGATGCTAACATCTGTGCGGGCCGGCTCCTGATCTCGGGGGCGAGCCGGGCCTGTCTTTGTGCACACAGGCTGTGGCCAGCAGCCTGGGCACACAGGGCCGGAGAAAACCGCGGCGCGGTATGGTACGCTCGAGCTAGAATCAGTCACGGAGGCGTAATGGTTGATTGAAAAGATTATTTACTTACACCCAAGGTGGTTACGGTGTAGGCTGGTCAGCTTTCCAGGCACAGCTCC
>NW_005841917.1:2447146-2448035 GCF_000455745.1 Alligator sinensis
TCCTTAGGACAGGTATACGTCTGGGCTGCAATCGGCGACGGGGAGAGGCTAGAGGTTAGTTGCCTCGGAGTTGTTAAGGCTCCGAGGGTACGGTAAATAGGTTCCCCGGAGTTGTTGAAACTCCGTGGGTTCGACAAATTAAACCTCTGCTGCCCTCTTAAGGAAAAAGCTGGGTTCGTATGGATCAGCAGCGCTTAGAGATCTTCACGCTCCTTTCCCAAACTCCACGTGCTTTCTCTCTCTCCGACTTGGGCGGAAACTACCCAAGCCTTTTGTACAGCTAGAAAGCAAATAGCTAGCTGCCACGTGTGCCTATATTAAGATTGGCCAATAACGTGGCAGAAATCTTAATACAAATGGCGGGAACTCCTTTGTATCGTGCATCACTATAATGCAAAAGAAATGCACTATGCAAAGAAGGCTACAAAACTGGCAGGAAAAAGCTCCTGCACGCGGGTTCTTAATTGCAACAGAACACTCCACCGTGCAAAAGAGCTGCAATTTAGCGGGAACACAATTTAGCGATGCCAAAGTGCACACAAACAAAAAACACCACAACTTTGGGTTGTGACATCCCCTCTTGCTGAAAGCATAGCTAAATTATGCTATATACTCATATCAAGAAACTTGTCGTGAGTCGTCAAATGAGCAAACAAGCAAATAAACAAATAATCAAACATAAAATTCGCTGCCCTGGAATTGAGTTACAGAATAATCAAAAACAATAACAAATACAAACACATAATCAGAACTTTGGATTGGGATATCCCCCCTTGTTGAAGGCACAACTGAATCAGACCGCACGCTCGTCACTCAAGTTGTCACGAGCTCCCACTACGGGTTGCTGAGCTAAACGAGCAAACACAAAATTCGCCAACACAAGGAGTTC
>NW_005841917.1:2448350-2449017 GCF_000455745.1 Alligator sinensis
AATAAGCCAATCGCCATTGGCTTGCGTCTCCTAAGATCCGAAGCTGTTTCTTAGTGAGTCCAGTACACTGTAGGAGAAACCCAAACATGTATTGCTCCTCCAGGGTTCTCTGTGGTCGGTTGGACTCACGACGTCTGGTGTCTTGAGGTCTGGTTGGGTGTTGACAATCCTGATCAAGATATGATCCGGGCTCCATCAGGACACGCAGTCGCGACAACTGACAAAGGAGATTACTCACGGGTTGGTTTAAATTCCATGGCCATGAGATCTAGCCATGAAATTATAGCTTCATCAGGTTCCATCTCAGATTCTTTGTATAGCTGCTGTAACTCTGTGCAAGCACAAATGCGACTGGTGAGGACATCTCGCTCATCAGCTGCCTGGTCGACCGTGGCTGTAAGGCAAGCTTCTCTTTCAGGAGTTGATGTTGTCATGGGCTGAAATGCTGCCGCGGGAGTCATTGCTCCTGTTATTGCTTCAGGCAGGAGGGGTGGATGCACTCCTCTGCTTGACTCTCTCCTTCGTCGGCAGGAAGGCGTGGTCGGTAGAGGCGTCGCTGCGCCGCTAGGCAGGGTTGCCGGCGACGACGCTGCGTCGATGGGCGGAGTTGCCGACCGAACTCTCGCGGGTTCTTCCGAAGCTCCACCCTTCTTTTCCGGTTCTTCCA
>NW_005841917.1:2449289-2456482 GCF_000455745.1 Alligator sinensis
CCCACACCCGGCCCCTGGGCCGCATTTTGCCCACCCCTGCCATGGAGCCTTTCTAAACAGTAGTTGGCAACTGATAACGTCAGAGCTGATGCTGTCCTTCATGTTCTGTTGTCCGTGTACATAAATATCCCATAAAGCACCATTCAATTCTTCTCCATCTCCAGAAGCTTTAAGCTTTGAAAAGCATATGGATACCAGTGGGGGTAACAAAGCTAGAATTATTGTCAAAACAGTGTGCGAGCCCTCTCCCGATCCTGCCTGGGTCGCCATGTGTGAGTTCTCTCCCGATCCCATCTGGGTCGCCATGTGCGAGCCGGGCCCGTCTTTGTGCACACAGGCTGTGGCCAGCAGCCCGGGCACGCGGGGCCGGAGAAAACCGCGGCGCGGTATGGTACGCTCGAGCTAGAATCAGTCACGGAGGCGTAATGGTTGATTGAAAAGATTATTTACTTACACCCAAGGTGGTCGCGGTGTAGGCTGGTCAGCTTTCCAGGCACAGCTCCGCTTGAGTTCTCGGTGGAGGACTCTGATAAGACTCGGTTCCTTGACCCCGGAGTGGTTTAGGCTCCGTGGGTTCAACAATTCTCTCTCACAGAGCAGCTGAATCTCCGTGCGTTCTATTCGGTTCCCAGGTCCCCCGGAGCTGTTAAGACTCCGTGGGTTCAAAAATTGGGTCCATAGGATAGGGATACGTCTAGGGTTGCGGTCGGCGACGGGGAGAGGCTAGAGGTTATGAGCCTCGGAGTTGTTAAGGCTCCGAGGGTTCGGTAAATAGGTCCCCCGGAGTTGTTAAAGCTCCATGGGTTCGACAAATTAAACCTCTGTTGCCCTCTTAAGGAAAAAGCTGGGTTCGAAGGGATCAGCAGCGCTTAGAGATCCTCACGCTCCTTTCCTGAACTCCACGTGCTTTCTCTCTCTCCGACTTAGGCGGAAACTACCCAAGCCTTTTGTACAGCTAGCAAGCCAATAGCTAGCTGCCACATGTGCCTATATTAAGATTGGCCAATAACGTGGCGGAAATCTTAATACAAATGGCAGGAACTCCTTTGTACCGTGCATCACTATAATGCAAAAGAAATGCACCATGCAAAGAAGGCTACAAAACTGGCGGGAAAAAGCTCCTGCACGTGGGTTCTTAATTGCAACAGAACACTCCACCGTGCAAAAGAGCTGCAATTTAGCGGGAACACAATTTAGCGATGCCGAAGCGCACACAAACAAAAAAACCCACAACTTTGGGTTGTGACAACATCATGCAGACATAAATCAAGAAGTCCTGCCAGCCACAGTAGATTTACCACACCCCTAAGCAACAGAATAATGATTGCCCCTTTAGCAGTACATTGAAAGGTAAATGACTTTCTGGCCTTCTTCCCCCCCTCCTCGCATATAAAGGCCAGACATAATTGATAATAATCATTTTAGTTAATGGGTCAAAATTCCAATGGGAGAAAAGAGAATATGGAAATGAATTATAATATTTTTGTGATCTTGTCCCTACAGCTTCTCTCTCATGCTGTGTTTATTTTTTTTATTTACTATTTTTCATGTGTTATTTAATGCAGAGGGATCTTCTTTCAAAACTACATGACTTTCCATATTGTGCCATAGGAAAATATTCCACAAGCCATAATTAAATCAAACCTTAATTTATTATTCAAACCAATTTATTATTCAAATCAAAGCATAACTTCTCATCTAGGCTAATACCATAACAATGAGTCTGATTCTTGGAAGCATTTCATGCACATAACTCTTATTAGAGCAGACTCTCTTATTGTAGATCTATGAAGTGGTTGCATTTAAATTTATATGAAAGCCGTGTTCAAAAATAAATGATATAAATACCTAATTAATTGAATAAATAATATCCCTATCTCATCCTCTGAATTCTCCGAAGCCATGAAATGAAATATATCCAAACTGAGTGAGGTGGAGGGGGAGCGTAAGAAAAAGACCTTTGCTTTGGTAAGGTTAATTACTGACCTGGATTCAGGTATTCGTGTGCCTTGACTCCAGCAGACATAAAGCTCAATGTGGCGTATGCTTCCTACGTAATATTTATAAAAGCCCTGTGGATGAAATCAAAGCCATATTGAAGAGAGTGGGAGTTTTGCTGATACAGATGTAGGGCTCAATCTGGCATGGATGCACAAGCAGAGAACTCCTTTATGCCAAGGGATTTTCTGCTGCATATATGCAGTCAGCATCTGACCCCTTTATCTTCCAAGTGCCACAGAGTTCAAAAATCCATAGAGAATCATTTGGTACCTTGCTGACCTTAAAAATAAGATATAAAAATTGTCTAATTCTTTGAAAAAGGATGTAGGTCAGTATAAAAATCTATATACCTAAGCATTAGCTAAGCAAACTTAACATTTCCTTGCATAAGCAGTGAAATAGGTTTTACATTAATTTGGAAGGCTACAATGAATAACTGGTTGGAAAATTCTAAAATGCATGTTTGAAATTTAAAATAGGGCTTGAGGGAAGATTTTCAGTTTTGAACCTTCTTTAGGTGAAAAGCTGCTAACCTTATTAAATCTGCTTCCTTAGCCTGAAGAAAGCTAAATGACTGAGAGATCCCCTCTAATCTAATTAGCTGTTTTTTTATTTAGGAGTTGGATATTTACCTTAGCCTGAATAAATAAAGCATTTTACCTTTTTTACGAAACTAAAATAAAGCAAAGGGCTAAAAGGTTTCACATGTGACCAACATTCCCTTTAAAGTGGGTGGCTGTACAGGAAACAGTTTCCGTGTATGCTGAAAACACATTAGGTGATGCAAGCCATAAAAGTAAAGCATCTCCATCCTTCACCGCTGTATCTGACACTCCTGCCTTATTGGGACCACCCAATGGTTATGCCCAGCCAAATGGATGTTCCATGTATTTCTTGGAAAAGCTTTAGAGGGAATAGTGGGAATGGCTTTCTTTCTCATAAATCTATTTTAAACTTAGAATATTTCAAAACACCAGAATTAAACAGTATTTGAATGTGTACTATAGAGTAGTGTATGATGTTGGCGACTTCCAGTGCGCCAGCTGTGAGGAATACCAATGGCATCCACAGGGCTCATTCCTTATTTTTGGCTCTAGATGGAAAATAGGTTCTGCCCAGAGCACATGAAGGAGAAACAAATCAATCAGATTGGTCTTTATCACACAGACCATTCAAAGTTAATTGAAGTGGGTAACCCTGGCTCCTTAATGGAGCATCAGCTAGAAATCTCCAGGCCAAGCTTTTATCAGAACCTGATATAGCCAGGGGGAGGGAGGCAGGGGGCTCTGTAAGACACTCTGGCTATGTATAAACTAAACAACTAGGCTTAGTGGCCAGAGTGGGGGTTAATGCACACCAAACTGATGTAACTATTTCATTTGTTCACCCAGTTCCATGCTAAGTGGAAGAAGTCCATGGTAATTTTTGCAGCTGTTTCATTAAAGGATAAATTGTCTCAGTTTAACTTCCCCTTCCTTACTGTGGAAAGATCAGACAGACACAGCACTTAAAGAGGATCAGCTGGCATGCAGTAAAATTTTCCCAGCCCCTGCTAAGTTAGTATAACTGTTTCCTCTGCCTATGCTTTCTTATGAATACAGTAAAGGCAGGCCCGCTAATAGCTCTCCAGCAAGCCACTGAGGGATCAGGGAGCTTTAATGCTTGTACCCATCGTGGGCTGTGATCCCGTTCCCCAGCGCTCGGTCATCTTTGGAGCAGTTCAATATATTCTAGACTATTGGGGAGGGACATAACAGTTATTCACCATCCCCATTCTCTTTGATAAAGTGGGGAGGGACAGATCTTGTGCCCTCTGTGCTTTCTGAATTGTTAGAAAGGATCTTGTGAATTCAGGGCCTGTCCTTTCATACTGCAGCCCCCACTCCACAGCTGTCCAGCACAGATTTTGAGGATCATAGTATCTTCCCCCTCCATCTTTGATGGGGTGGGATGAATTCCGGCTCCAACACACACCTAATCTTAGACTCTTGACATAGTACAGGTAAAGGAAGGATAATCTATTTATTGTTACAGCTCCTAGATAACCCCAAAATGGATCAGGACCCTATTGTGCAATAGGCTTGACAAAAGAGAGCTATCTGTTCCAGAGAGATGATAATCTAAGTAAAGTATAAGAGAGAATACATGGCAGGACAAGTGACACTAGGAAACAAGGAGACAGTGGCACTAGGGCACAAGGAAACAGTGGTCATCTTGATAGTCACTTGGTCTCAGCCCACCAGCAGCCTGATCTTTCTCAAGCTGGAAATAGCAGCAAGTTCTTCTCCACCTGTCTTCCTTGAAGTAGTTGTGCAGCTGTCCTACCCATATTCAAGTACCCACTGATATTGAGAATTATCCAAGCCAGAATGTAGACTTTTATCTATGGAAAAAAAAAAAAGCCAGGAATTGGGACTTCTTTCTATATTGTGTGTGTGTGTGTGTGTCTGTGTGTGTCTGTGTAAATTATTATAACTGCACATAAACAAACATATATGTAAGACTTTCAAACAAGTATCTCCCATCCTGCTCCTTAATTTGGCTGCATCTTCCTCATAAGTATCTGCAAAGCTTCCTCATTATCTTAAAATTCTCCTTTTCTGCAGTGCCTCAAAAACCTCAATGGGGTTTGGTCACTGCTGTGCTTAGCCCATTGCCTATCATGCTAATCAGTTTTATCTTATTCCTTCCTTATACTCCCCCTGTCGGTCTTTTTCTGCCAGATGTCCCTGGTTTTATAAATTCTCTGGAATTTGTAAACTTTCTGGAGCACGTGCCGGGTATCTGTTTAGTGTTTGGGCAGTTCATATGACAATGAGTCTTTGTTCATGGTTGGAGCACCTAGTTGTTATGACTGCTGCTGCTAAATGCATCCTACCTATTACAAAATAAGCACTTGAAAATCTGATTTCCTTTTATATACTTCCTTATATACTTCTAAATAAATACAAACATTTTAGTACTATATTTACAGTCTTGTAGGTAATTTTAAGGAATATTTTGTAGCACCATAGAATAGAATTTTTGTCTCATTTCTCTCTGTGAACTCACAACATCATTTTAAATTACTGCATTTCTAAAAATGATTTCAGCAATAGTGATTGGAATGCAAGCTTCAGGGAGCAGGTTAACTCTCTTAAGTAGGATGCGTCAGCTCTTGAAAATATACAGAAGCTGCAGCATATTAAATAAAAAAAATTACAGTCACCATGGCCAAATTTAGTATCAGGTACCTCTAAGTGCTCTATGATTTTCCAAACCTGACCTCTTAGCTAATAAAATGAAATGTGTTCACTTTAGAGCCATCCTAATCTTCAACAAAAGCTTGCTTTCTGCTCCGCAGGTTTCCTATATATGGTTTTAGCCTCATGATGAGGACCTACTGACCATACACTCTATCCCATTCCCTATTTCCTGCCAGGGTTCATTAAATGTTGATTTGGAATTGGGACATATTTTTTGATACATAAGTACTAAAGTATTCCTGGCACCAAGAGAAAGCTGTGAGCTGGTATCTTTTTAAAAACTTTTCTTTTATAAGGCTTTTCCATTTTCAGTTCCTGTGTGTGGGAGGGTTTTTCATCTCTTCAACGGGATTTCTAAGACTCTCTGTGTGTGTGTGTGTGTGTGTGTGTGTGTGTGTGTGTGTGAGAGAGAGAGAGAGAGAGAGAGAGAGAGAGAGAGAGAATATAATTAAAGGAATAGTAAGCCACGGGCTACTTAAATAATTTCAGCCTCTTTTACACATTTGGAAGCAGTCCAGCCCCTGGGCTGCATTCTGTAATGCCACTATTTGTAAATTGTTAATGATTAAAAAGGCTGGAATATATGACATCTTGATTTCAGTGTATTTTCTTGTCTCATGCTTGTCTTTCAACCTCACACTGTGCTTGAGATTCCAGCTACTTGGGATATCATGCAGTTGACCAATAGGGGTGATCTCAGTGAAATCTTTTATATGTACGTAGTGCCACAAATTCTTTATTTTTAACAGTATAGGAATTTTGTTCATTGTTAGTATGCTGGCTACATACTAGTGCATTGGACTTCAGTGTGAACTTTCCTATGTAAAATCTAACCACTTGGTGTGTTGCTGTGTACCCAAGAAAGTATCTTCCTGTTTTTCTTATGGTAAAAGAGGTGATCAGCCACAGTCAAATTGCCAAATTCAGATTAGCAAGTTGGGAAGTAGTTTCAGATGTGACTTGACACTGAGTGATTCCCTCGAGTGGCTGGCAATGCTCCTACAAATGCAGCCCAGGATGCCCTTAGCTTTCTTTGCAATGAGTACACACTGTTGGCTCATATTCAGCTTATTGTTCATTGTAACTCATAGGTCATTTTCTGCAGAGCTACTGCTCAGCCACTTGGTCCCCAGCCTGTAACAGTGCATGGGATTGTTTACTATCTTTTGAGTCTGATGACCCAGCCAATTTTCTTTCCACATTACATTAATCCATTCTGTACCTCCAACCTGTACCTCCTTAGCTTGCTTGTGAGAATGTTGTGGGAGACCACATAAAAAACCTTGCTTAACTCAAAGTATATCATGTCCACTGCTCTCCCCACATCCACAGAGCCAGTCATCTCATCATAGAAGGCAATCAGGTTGGTCAGGGATGGCTTGCCCTTCATGAATCTGTGCTGACTGTTCCTAATCACCTTCTTCTTCTCCAAGTGCTTAGAAATGGATTATTTGAGGATCTTCTCCATGATTTTCCAGGGACTGTGAGGCTGACCAGTTTGTAGTTCCTTGGCTCCTCCTCCTTCCCTTTCTTAAAGAGGGACACTTTATTGCTCTTTTCTAATCATCCAGGACCTCTCCTGATTGCCATGAGTTTTCAAAGATAATGGCCAGTGGCTCTGCAGTCACATTGGCCAACTCGCTCAGTTCAAAAAAGTTACTTCTTAGGTTATGTATGTACATTGCAAGGCAGTGCAAACCTGACCCAACCCTGTGTGCGCTAGCTCCAGAACCAGAATCAGCATGGCTATGCTAATATGGTACCACATCTGGACTAATTAGTTTTGCAGAGTAGCTGTACTGCTTAGGGTTTCAGAGATTGTACATGCACAGCCAGCTCTCTGCACAGAGTTGCCTTAGGGGGTTTCTGTCTAAGAGAAAAATTATTGCACAATAAGCTAACCTGAATTTAAGCCACAATACAGTACATCTTCAATTATCTGAACCG
>NW_005841917.1:2456513-2456972 GCF_000455745.1 Alligator sinensis
GAAAGATGCTCAGATAGCTGAATTTGTTTGTGTAAATGAAGCTGTAACTAGGTCCATGAGAAGTGCAGGAGTTTCCATTCTGTCTTTATAACTGCAAGGGTTGCTTTCCTTTTTCTGTACTACTCAGTTACAATGCTTATGAGGACCTGAATTTTAATAGATCCATCATTTTTCGTTTCTCTCCTACTATTATCTTTCTTTTGTGCTTTCACATTACTTTGCTCATCGCTGCTAGTTATCAGGGCATGTAAAATACCATATTTACTTGAATATAAGATAGTTCTGACTATATGACGACCCTCCAATAATTAGGTTCTATATATGGAAAATTTACAAATTGATTGCAATTTTCCAGGTATAGAATCTCATTTTTTGAGGTTTGCCTTGAATTTGTTCCCCTTCCACTGCTACAGCAGGGAAAATAAATGGGGGGGGGGGGGGGGGGGGGGCCTTTTGCTG
>NW_005841917.1:2457003-2458417 GCF_000455745.1 Alligator sinensis
GGCACGGAGGGAAAAAAAAAGGGGGGGGGGGGGGGTCAGGTGCCTTTTGCTACACCCCCCACAATTTTTCCCTTGCAGCCCCTTCCTTGATGTCAGACCCTGTGCTCCCTGAGCACATGGAAGAGAGAAGCAAATCTGAAAACACTGACTTAGAAATAAAGATACCTGTACTAACTTGCATATAGAGAAATTACTATAAATACCCATAGACTTAGTTCATCCAGAAGTGATGCAATTTACCTCTTTTGAAATAGCTGCAAGGTTTGTCTCAGGTGTTCCATAAACATGCTTTTAACTAGCACTTTTGTACCTACTTGTTTATAGTACATTTAAAAATATATATATTTTGGTTCAAGGGCCCAATAGTGAAGTTCCAAAATTTGACTGAGCAGAGCTCAGTCATCAAATCTGTGTGGCTCTACTACCAGGCAAGTGTCTTCCCTCCCAGAACTATTGGTCTGGGGCTTCAGATATTCCCCAAATCTAGGCAGGCATCCTATGTGCAAGCCTGAGGCCCAGATGCCACCATTCTTGCAGGACATTAGTCCAATGCCAAAAGGCTCATGACTTAGCATATAGTTCATTGGGCTGGGCCCCAGCAGAGACAACTGCATTTCAAGCCATGGCGGTGACCCCATAGCTCAGCAGTGTTCAGTATATGTGTCTACTCTAGAGACATCCCACAAAGGATCCATGTGCTAATTAGACCCCCACTCATGTGACTAGAACCAGGTGTTTGTCACATGTCCTGGGAACCTCCAAAAATGTATATGTAGATGAGGTGCAGGGCAACGTGATCTGGCTCCATCTCATAGAGTGCATGGCCATGCCAGTCATATGCAACAGGCAGAGAGAGGGGGCAACGGAGGGATTCTGAATAAGCTGTTTGGGGCCCAGTTCATAGATTTCATAGACATTAGGGCTGGAAGGGACCTCGGAAGATCATCGAGTCCAGCCCCCTGCCCAAAGGGCAGGAAGTCAGCTGGGGTCATAGGATCCCAGCAAGATAAGCATCCAGTTTGTTCTTGAAGGTGTTCAATGTAGGCGCTTGAACCACCTCCAGTGGCAGGCTGTTCCAGACCTTGGGGGCTCGGACAGTAAAGAAATTCTTCCTTATGTCCAGCCTGAAACATTCTTGTAGTAGTTTATGACCGTTCGACCTAGTCGTCATCCCTTGGGGCGCTCTGGTGAACAAACGTTCCTCCAGATACTGGTGGTCACCCCTGATAAACTTGTAGGTGGCCATCAGATCACCCCTGAGCCTGCGCTTTTCCAGGCTAAAGAGCCCCATGGCTCTCAGCCTGTCATCGTAGGGTCTGCTTCCCTGACCTCTGATCATGCGCATGGCTCTTCTCTGGACTCTCTCAAGCTTCTCCACATCCTTTTTGAATTGTGGAGCCCAAAACTGGAAGCA
>NW_005841917.1:2459042-2487098 GCF_000455745.1 Alligator sinensis
GGCCAGTCCCTTAAGGATGGCCTCTTTAATAAACTTTTCTAAGATCTTCCCCGGGATAGAAGTCAGGCTGATGGGCCTATAGTTAGCCGGATCCACTTTCCTCCCTTTCTTGAAGATAGGCACCACATTGGCCTTCTTCCAGTCTTTAGGCACTGGAAGTTCACTGATGTTTGATAGATATTTATGGCTGGTAAAAAGCAGGACTCATTGGGAATGGGAAAGAAAGGTGCAGCTTAACTCTGGGAAGAGGAAGTAAAAATGTATTCAATGTAGTGGCTCACCATGACTTGAAAAATTCCTTCTCAGTGTTGACTCTGAGCACAGTAGGCACTACCATAGGTCTTATTCAGATAGGTTAAATTAACCTATTCTTGTGGGTTCCACATATGGGCTATGTGTTTTATAGTCATGGTCAGTGTTGGGTGCATTTAATTAACTTTACAGTCAGGGGTCTACCCAACTCAAGGCAGTGGCTGGACAATTTCACAGGCAGATCACGGGGCTGGCTGCCATTTTCATGGGCTGATCATGGCTGCCCCCCCCCCCCCATACCTCCAATTGCCCAATAGACATTGGTGGCCCTGCTCCCACCACTGACTGGTGTCCATCATATGGCCCTGCCCATCATTACAGATTGGCTAAGGGCTGTCCATGTGGCCCCTCCCTTCACCACTGGTTGGTGGAGAGGGATGGAGCCATTTGACAGGCAACCCTCTTAGCCAATCACTGGTGAGGGACAGGGGTCACAGCCATCTTGCCTGCTCACTTTCCTGTTGGCAGCCCTTTTAATTCTGGGCTGTGCTGCTGGGAGGACTGTGAAGCCAGCACTTTATTTTTAGTAAATCCCCCCCCTGCAGATTTTGTGGAGATAGCTTGATTTGTTATTTCCTCAAAATTGCAAATTGAATAGGTCCCTCTTTATAGTTGGTTTCTATTACTGAGCACATGCTGCTTTTGGCAGCAGTTTAATGACGGACAGTGTTTTTTGTCAGGTTTTCTTGCATGCAAATGTAAGATGAGGGGATTTTTTCCCCTATGTTGATTGGAGGAAAAACCTTATCTTATATATGAGTAAATATGTTAGCATTAAGTCAAAATGCAGTGATCAGCATGCTGTTCTGATAACTGAGAGTGTACTGTATTTACAGCATTCCACTATGTTCCCCTGTAGACATTCTTATTTTGAGCTAACAAAACCATTGGGCATTTTAGCTGAATCCATTTCCAAAGTAGATTAGGTTAAACTAGTTTTCCTAAACTGGACCAGGAGTGTGCACAGAAAGCTAATCCCAAGGTATTTCCCTGTAGAGAAAAACACTACAAACCAGGACTTAAAACATCAAGCTAAATATTCTTTTAAAATCTAGTCCAGAATTTTAAAAATAATTTATTTGGCAACTTCATTTGAGTTCTTATAGAGATATTAATTACACAGTTTAGTTTTTAAAAAAATCCTTATTAGTTAAGAATTTCAGAGTTAAAGCATTTGCAAATATAATTTAATTTCCTCTATGCTGTTTACTCGTTTGCATTTCTTTTAGTTAAAATATTTTCTTCATTAAA
The DNA here is from genome assembly GCF_000455745.1 of Alligator sinensis. Taxonomy (NCBI): domain Eukaryota; kingdom Metazoa; phylum Chordata; order Crocodylia; family Alligatoridae; genus Alligator; species Alligator sinensis. The sequence goes on from NW_005841917.1 coordinate 2,460,606, forward strand.
TAATAACTTCTTCATTAAAATAATTTGAATTCAGTACATTGTTTATAGTCATATTGAGCTTTGAAAAACTTTTTTTTTAAACAGAAGAATAATAATAAAACCTATAATTGGACTGCAAATTACCAGGGAGTGTCTATTAATAGTCAGAAAATAGCTGAGAATGAAATATAACTATAACTGTCATTCTGTACATAAACTGAGATATATAAGTTTGTTGGAGAAATGCTGTTGAAATATATGGGTTCTGTCATAGACTTCATAGACTTCAATTTTTCACCCTGTGACTTCTCTAAGAGTCAGTGGCTGAGCCACGATTAGAAGCTAGAAATCCTGTTTCCCAATCCTGTGCTGTAAGCATCAGACCATACACAATAATTATACATATATATTTAATTCACTGAAGTCTCAGTTTTCAGCTCTCACTAGCAAGAGTCCTGTTTGATGCAGTACTCTCATCTGACTGCATCTCATGCAGAATATTGGAGCAAGTCTAAACTTCATAGTCCTCAAAGCTTTACTTTTTGTCTCATTTAAAGCATTGAAAACCTGTGGGTTTCGCACACCCCCCTCCTTTTCATTTTAAAATTAATTGTTTTCATTTAAATAATGATCCTTCATCTTTTATGCAAGGGTTATCCTCTCAGCTGGCATATAAATTCAGACATCCACATAAAAGACTGCCTTCTCTGTTTGGATTGATTGAAATGCAGAGTGTGATGGGAATGTGGTAAAAATAGAAATGCAATCAGTGTAACTGGGCACGAAACACATTCATATACAAGTGGAACTTGTCCCCAGTGGATGCTGAAGAGCTCTTTCTCTGAGCCCAGAGGATTTACATTGCATTATTCAGTCACTGATATGGAAGTCTTCTCCTACAGCTTGGGAGTATAGAGAATTATAAATAGAATGAACCCTAACTGAAACCTGAGTCAGTACAATAGCTGATTAACTTCACTTCCGAAAGAAATTATAACTAGGTAAGATTCCTGGTCAGAGCATACATACATCTACATAGATATTCCTCTGAAAACAGTTCAGAAATACAGCCACCCAGCTTTCTGCAAGTAGGAACAGGCATGACAAAGGCAGGCAGGAGGCACTGCAAATCCAACTGCCTCAAAATTCACAGAATATTTTGTAGCACTCTTGGAGCAACTTAAATTCACTATGTTCTTGGCTACCCCTTAGCTCTGTCTCAGGCAATGCTAATGTCCGCATAGTAAAAAAATGAGACAGGAGGAAACAATTGTGTTCATATTGCACAAAAAGACAGGTTTGAAGTTAGAAGTCTTCAATGGATCTAGGATTTCGCCCTCTTCCTATTTTGTCCATCTGTGCATGTGCGTGGAAGTGAGAGAGAGGAAACTGATCCCAGTTTCCAGCTCTGTACAGCTTGAGATATTGATGAGCCAAGATTTGTGGCCAGACAGGGAAATATAAACAAGTTCTACCTTGAACTTAACTGTCATTAACCATCTGTTAATAGAGTTTTACCTAGTAGAACAGACAAATGGGCAAAGGATTTTTTTTTTCATACAGAAGTGACAAAAACAATATGCTTGACAAAACTTGGTCTCTAATGTTCACATTTAAAGACTGTGCCTACTTAGTAAATGAAAAAGGAGATGGAAGTTGTCCAAGATGCATTAAATATAATCCTAGGATTTCTGGGATTCGATCCTATTTCTTTTTTTCAGGCTAAGCTTATATTTTCATGTTCTCTGGATTTAAATGTTCTCTAGATACTGTAATAAATCTGTTTGTTTTGGTGCAGTTATTAAGAAAGTAAGGTTTCAGGCTCTGAACTGCTGACTAAGAAATATTCAGCCAATATGTTCTGACATAAGTTATATTTCTGTAAAATATCAAAAGGCACTAACAGAAAATTCTTCCTGTTTCCACCATCAAACTAAAATCTAAATGCAAATGGGGTTTCTAAGTATACTGTTATCAGTTTTCACCTATAAGAGATGTAAAAATACTGTAAGATAAGGCTTTTCCTGGCTCCTAAGCAGGTCTAATAGCAAAACAGCATATTAGTAACTAAATCTGTTTGATAGGCCTGCAGAAAATATTGTCAATCCTATCTGCCTTGGTATTGCATAATTGTGTGGAGTTGTAGATTCTAATTTCACCCAGTTAATTATAAGGGCTAACTATTAGTTGCCTAAGTGTAATCCTGTTCCACCCTGCCTCAGTCCCTGAAAAACTTTGATAGAAAAGGTAGAGGGGGCCTCCTCCGCTTTGCTGCTTTTTCTCTCCAGTCCTCCGTCCCTTCTCTCTCTTCCTCTGGCCAAGTAGGAGCTCAGGGTAGAGCACACTAAAGGGAAGACAGCACTGCTGGGTAAACAGCTTTTTAATTGTTAATGATATATTTTCTTCCCTTGATTCCCAGCCTCAGAGCCCAACTTGAAGGTGCGTTCCAGATTAAAACAGAAGGTGACAGAAAGGAGAAGTAGCCCCTTACTGAGGAGGAAGGATGGAAATGTTGTCAGCTCATTCAAGAAGAGACTGTTTGAGGTGACAGGTAAATAAGAATTAAAGAGATTCTGTCTTAACTGCTGCCATCAGCAGACATGTTCAGAAGCCTCAAAAAGTAGTTTACTAGAAACATAATTGAGCATCAAACAAAAGCTTGGAAGGAGTTTCTCTGTCAAAATTAAAACTATATTAAAGGTATAAGAACTCACAAGATTCTGTTCTTTATTCTCTTATTAAAAGGACACTGTCAACCTGAGACTCATACTTCCATTTGAACATTTTTCATTGCAATAGTAAGTACAAAAGCAAGCCATTCGTAGAGTTGTGGAACAGAAAGAGATCAAAAGGGGGAAAATATATTTTCTTTCCTAGTCTTTCTTTTGGATGTCCGACATCATTTTGTTTATAGTCAAATTTGACCAGTTCATTGCTAGCCCTCAGATCAGTCTCATTTACCTCTCTGCAGAGAATGTCCATGCTCTTCACATAGGCTCTACAACAGCATGGGCCATGTAGTATGTTAGACTTAGCATACATTCAATGCACTTAAAACACAAGTGACCCTGCATTCAAGCAGTAAAACAGATACCAAGTGTGCTCATATTGTGGAAAGTTATGACTTTTTTTTGCACAAGGAATATCTCCAGATCATAATAGATAACAGGTGTCCTTATTGTCAGACTGCTCCATGGAGATAATACAAGCAGTTTGTGGTCCTCACCCAGCTGTGACGTCAACCAGGGACCTGTCTACTTTACCAAGCCTCTAGATGGGATGAGGAAAGCCAGACATGTCAGGAAGAATGATCCTGGACCTTTCACTTGACAGGTTCCTCCAGGATAAAGTTGAAAGCCAGGTGCCCGCAGTCCCAGCACTGCACAGGAGCTAGAACCAAAAATCAACGAGCTATGCATGTTAGATTGTAGTATACATTACCATTAGACTGCTCAGAATGTATCCTAACTTCAAGAATGCATGCATTTAGCATGTAGTAAGTGTCATACAGGGCCCTTTGTTTTCTAGTAGCAGCAAAACTAAAATAAAAACCAAAAAAGGAAATGCTATTCATAAAGGATAAGGAAGAAGGAATGAGCTCAAGCCTTATCCAAAAGACAAGACAAATTGAAAAGGCAAGAAAACACTCATACTGTTTAAACACTTGATAGTTTAAGATTGATTATCAGAAAAACAGAATTAAAATAGCTACTTTTAACAAGAATTTCAATCTCTGAAGTTGAATAGGAAATGGACAGATGAATGAATGAATAGCACTTGTCGTATTGCAAGCTAAGTAGGGACTGTTAAATTCAACTTAATGTCTTCAGGGAAAAGCAAAGACATTTAGGAATGTGGGGTATGAACAGCATACGGATTCTGAGAAACCTGAGCCCTAATTTAACAAGTCTGCAGACAGCTTTGAAGCCCATTATGGCCCTGATCCAGGAAAGCACTTGAGCACATGCTTAAATCTGATTGACTTCAATGAGTTTTAATACTGCTGAATACTGTTCTGAATAAGAATGCTCTCCAGAACTAAATCAGGCACAAGATAGAATATTAATTGCAACAGTGCTTTTTCCTGAGCTCTTCCAGCCAACAGGATCAGAGTTAACGTTTAATCAATGCCTGTCTAAGAAATGCAGAAATAATGGTGTCATGTTGCTGACTATGCAAAACACATACGTTATCTATAGTATCAGATGGAAAGTTTCACTAAATTTTTGGAAAAACTTCGTGTTTTGGGAAAAAGCCAAAGCAATTATATCTTTATATATATATATATATAAAGATAAATATATATATAATAGAATTATATTTTAATATATATATATATTATATGTGTGTGTGTGTGTGTGTGTGTGTGTGTGTGTATACATACACATACATACATACATGTGTGTGTATGTGTGTATATATGTATATATATGTATGTATAATTATATATTTATACACAGCTTCTAATACCATAAAAAATTCCATGGACAAGTATTTGGATGTGATGTAAACAGATGCCACAACAGTGCAACAATATTTGAAGGTGCTTTCAGGCACTAATTGAAACTGCACCAGTATCCCCACTTTATATGTAAAGTTGCATGCTTTCATGGAGACGCAGTCTTCAGTATATACACACATGTACATGCATGCATTCAATCAATCAATCAATCATTAAGGGCACTAACAGAAGTGATGTTTTGTCACATGATCAGCCACTGAAAGTGCTCTACAGCCGTGCCCTGGCAGAAGTGCACAACTGCAGAGCACTTTAAAAAGTGTCCAATCACACAACAAATGAACCTTCATAACTTGAGGGTTCAGATGAAGGTGCTTCCAAGTGGAGTGCCTTCATTAACTTGTGTCATCCCATGGTGAGAGCATGGCTCAGCTGAAGCAGCTCCTAGACCCACCCCAGTGCTGTCTTCAGGATGGGAGCGAGGGAGGGAGTTCTGATTGGGGTTTGCCCAGCCTGTGCCAGAGGGTGGTGTGTGTGTGTGAGCTGGGGAGGGCTCCAATCCCCCTGATCCCCCCCCCCCCCCCCCCACACACACACTCCAGTGCAGGCTGGGCAAACCCCAGAACAGATCTCCCGCCCATGCTGAGACAGCATTGGAGCTGGGAGAGGGGGGAGTGGAGATAGAGAAAGAGGTTGCAGAGGCACAGCCTCTCTCACTGGATTGGCTCCAAAGTGGAGCTCAATCTTCCACCCTCCCAATCCAACTGCAAATGTCTGTTGGGTCAGGAGGGTCAGTCTAACTCATGGTGCTTTTTGTGAAGTGCCATGAGTTAGACCAGAGAGCTGCATGTCTGTCAGTGCCCCAAGTGAAGAGGGAGACTACAGTGCAGTCCGAGGTAGTCATTTCTACAGTCCAGTCTCAAACACTCGGAGCTAGTAGTATAGACATTCCAGAGGCATTGGCAGTTGAAAAATGTAGGATGTATTCAGTACCTTAGAAGCAGCCCTTTGTAAAAGAAAGGAGGTAGAAGACTAGCAGCAGTTAAAAGAACTGGACTTCAGTTCACTAGCAGCTGCTGCTGAAGAGTGAGTGGTCTTGAGTGAGACCTGTAGTGTAGGAATTGCAAATAGCACCAAGACTTTGAAGAAGGCTAATACCTCTGAATACTATTCCACTGAAGACAATGAAATTTCACCTGTTTATTAGCCTCCCGGGTTTCCTGGAGAACTGGGAGATATACTGTGAGAAAAGGCTTTCCCTCTAATTTCCAATTATCCTATAGCACTATTTTTTCTTTGTCATAACAACTAAGTTTCTGTTATGATGAGCAGACTAGAAAATGTAACCTGGTTCTTTTAGAACACATTTCTCTGTGTTGGATGTTTTGCCTTGAAATGGGAGATTATGAGGAATTTAAAGCCATATGTGCATGGCTTGGACTAAAGGCAAAAGATGAGAACTGCTTGTCTTGCTTCTCTGCCCATTTAGAAAAATCTTCACCTGATTTCAAAGGAATATATTTCTCTGCTGCATGGATCTCATATATGAAGTCTGAAGTCTTTGAAAGAAACTACTTGAATTCAGGGTAACCAAGAGCCCTTTTGAAATCATATGGTTGACCACTCCTACTGATAACTCTGTTTGAAAATGTCAGCCTTACTTGTTTTTGATTTAAGAGCTCACCAAGTTATTCTGTGATATACAGACCTGTTTAAATATTTAGTGATGTATTTTCAGTCATAGCAGACAAGACTGTTGTTAATTAGAAGAAATATTTAACAGTTAAGAAAAAAATTCCTACTGGGTGGGGGTGAGAAAAAAAACCAACCCACAAAGTGAAAGCTTTGAAGTTAATTAAAATTGTTTTGAATTAATTTCTATGCATATGAACGTAGTGAATGAGAGGGCAGTTGTCCTTGGATAGCAAACATGCATATGATATTAATACCTAAAGTGGTAATATGTTTGGCATTGTTGAGCCATTTTTTACGTTTTACTGAAGAATTTTTACTAAACTTTTTGTCTTGAATTATACCCTCTACAAGCATATGATACTGAGTCATCTTGAATGCACAGGGGTAGAATGCTTTTGGTGCTTGTTCCATTGACTCAATAGAAAAAAATGGTGCCAGGCCATTTATCTATACAGCTGACCTGGTACTGCTCAGTGCTCACCCTGTAGGCATAGCACACAAAGTACAGTATTAACACATTCTGTTCAGTCTCGCATATGTAGTTTTCAGGGCATTTCTCTGCCCGTGTGTCTTCAGGCTTCAGGGTTATGATCCAGGTGAAGAATATTTCCTTTTTTTAAAAATTTGTGGAACAGCTACAGTGTTTTCCATTAAAAAAATCTGCTATTAGGCTCAGATATTTTCAAATTATTTCACTGCTAGTGATATAAATGCCACTGTTCAAGTTGTTGGGGATCTACCAGTTGCTATCTATTGTCAAAATCTTCATTTCCTATTCATTTCTAGGATGGCCCATTCCTTTCTATGATGTGTACGCTCACAATTTAGATGCAAAATAAAATACTAATTATTTTAACAGGATAGCTTTACCATTTGCCATAGTTAAAGTAGAAGTAGGAAAGGAAAGGAAACTTGTATTCTGTTGTTGTCTCTGATGCTGGCTTACTCACAGTGATTCCTTACACCAGAAAATAGTTTCCCTGGATTCATTGGTTTGTTTGTTTTTTACTGATTGTCATTGGTGTGATTTGTTTCACTGTGTTTTGTACATTTTGTCCAGTGATTTAAAAGTACAGGTGATCAGACTTTTCCTGACAAAGCTTTTCTTTTGAAAGAAATCAAACAATAATAACAGTTCCAGAAATGGGAAAATGAGAATTATCATTTTGGAGGTTTGCATTTTTTGTATGAAAAGCTGAAAAGTTTCTTTGCAAAAACATATCTTGCCTAGATGTACATTATTAGTGTATTGACTCATGACAGTGAATTGCAGAAATGTATTCTAGTTGGAACTGAAACAGAAGAGAGTCTTAAAACCCACTAGTATAACTCGCATTATCTCAGTGACAGTAAGAGCGGGGAGTAAATTGCAAGTGGGTACAGAACGTAGAGAATATAGAGTTGGCGATATCTAAAAATGTCCAGTTTGGCTAGTGATTGCTGGCTAACTGAAATTATTTAAATTTTCTGATGCACAGTTTGTATAATGGCAATATTAATTATTTCTTGTTATCTTTTTCTTTGTTCAGTACACAAAACTCTCATTTTAATCAATATAGACTTAAAGAAGTTAGATTGACAAAGACCTAGTAAGTCGTCTCACTACCCTTCATCTTGACCAAAGCTCCTAGGTACTTTAAACCAGGACAGACTAAAACAGAGTCCTCAAAATGCTGTTTTAAGATTTTGCATGCTGCAAGTATTTCCTCATACTTTGCTGACAGAGGTATATTGTAAATGGTGTATTGTTTTTTATTGGTTGCACAGATAAAGGTTAGTTCACAACAGAATACTTCACGGCCCTTTCCAAATAGCAAAGGAATGGCAGTAGGCCTCATGAATTGATGACATGTTATTTTGACCTTTGCAAATCTACTATCTGTCATTTTGATCTCTCTGAGGCAGGAGACTATGCAATAAAAAGTGCTTCCTTTTCTTTTTACTCATTAGCAGTTCTGTTTGCTTGCCACTGAGTTATGTGCCATCTTTGCAGAAAAGTCAAGTAATAAATTCACCCTTTGTGCACCAGAGGTGTCAAGAGGGAAAAGAACAAGAATATCTGTCTGTTTTAAGTGGCTAAACAACTGGTCTCCCTTAGAAATGAATTGAATGCTCCATTCAGTATAGGTTCAGCATTCTTCATATGTATGCTGAAGGAAGCATAGAATGTTTATCATGAGCACAGCTGGACATATCTAATTTAACCCTGGTTACATATCTGCTTCATCTGTTTTTCAGAGTCCTCAGTCAGTAGCAGTTCTCCAGGATCAGGTCCAAGCTCACCAAGCAATGGCCCTACTGGAAGTGTAATGGAAAATGAAACATCAGTTTTGCCACCTAATTCTCAAGCTGAGGTAAAAATAACATTCTTGATCCTATTGAGCTAAGTACAGACAGTCAAAAAGCCTGAGGCTAAATTAATTCACTCTTTGCAGGTTAGTCTAAACTGCGTAGATTGAACTGATAAACATGTGAATAGACATTCTCTTTTGATTCTGGAAATGCAGCCACATGCCTGCAGTGGCTAAGGCCAGAAGCCAGGGGGCACTAAAGAATGTCCCTGCACAACTGGAGCAGACAACTTAGGCTAAAGCCCACCCACCCTGTCAAGTGTAAAGCATCCTGGCGTGCTGGGGGACCATGAGTTAACTGAAACTGGAGGGGATCTGGGACAGAAGTTCAATAAACTGATTTAACCTAAATCAGTTAAGTCTGATACTACATCCATCCAAATTTATCTTGAACTGGTTTCAGCCATTTTGGCTAGGGACAGACATTACACATAAACTGGTTTAAGTGATCAGAAACTGATTTAAACTTGTAACAGAACAGCTGTTCAGTGCATATAAACGAGTTTCAAAATGGCTGAAACCAGTCTGAGATAAACCTGGTTGAATATAGTATCAGATTTACCTGATTGAGCTCAAACTGGTTTATGCAACTTCTGTCCCAAACCCCTTCCTGGTTTAAGTTCAAACCAGAGTCCCCCAGCATCCCGGCATGTTCTCTGGGCTGTGCTCTCTGCTCCAGTGGAGCAGGGCTGGCAGGGGTGGAGGCCTGCAGGGCTAGCTAGAGCAGGGACAGGCAGGGGTGGGGGCCTGCTGGGGTCTTATCCTGCAGCTGTCCTGGTTCAGGGAGCAAGTGGCAGTAGTCAGGGTGGGGAGACACTGCTGTGGTCATAGTTTCATAGTTTCATAGTTTCAGGGTCGGAAGGGACCTAATAGATCTTCTAGCCCGATCCCCCGCCAGGGCGGGAGAACAACCCAAAAACACAAACAAAACCACTCACCCTAAAAACAAAAACGGGACTCAAATGAGTCCAGCCAGGTAAGTATCCAGCCTCTTCTTAAAGATCCCCAGGGTAGGGGCCAGCACCACCTCCCTTGGAAGTTGGTTCCAGCTCCTAGCCGCCCTAACTGTGAAGTAGTTTTTTCGGATGTCCAATCTGTACCTCCTCTCCATCAACTTGTGCCCATTATTCCTTGTTATGCCAGCAGGGGCTAGGGGAAACAGCGTCTCCCCCAAACCCTTCTGGTTCCCCCTAGTGAGTTTATAGACGGTCACCAGGTCCCCCCTCAGCCTTCTCTTGTGGAGGCTGAATAGGTTCAAGTCCCGCAGTCTCTCACTGTAGGGTCTGCCCTGTTGTCCCCGGATCATGCGGGTGGCCCTCCTCTGGACCCTCTCCATGTTGTCCACATCCCTCCTGAAATGGGGCGCACAGAACTGGACACAATACTCCAGCTGCGGCCTGACCAGCGTCGCATAGAGGGGGAGGATCACCTCCCTGGCTCTACTCGAGATGCACCTGTGGATGCACGACAAGGTCCGGTTAGCCCTGCCAACCATGACCTCGCATTGTCGGCCCATGTTCATCTTGGAGTCAATAATGACACCAAGATCCCTTTCCGCCTCCGTGCTCTCAAGTAGGGAGCTCCCCATCGTATAAGTGTGCTGCTGGTTCCTACTACCCAAGTGCAGCACCCTGCACTTGTCCGTATTGAAACGCATCCTGTTCCTGTCTGCCCACCCCTGTAACCTATCCAGATCCTTCTGCAATCTCTCTCTCCCTGCTAGCGTGCTCACCTCCCCCCAAATTTTGGTGTCATCAGCGAATTTAAACAGGTTGCTCTCCACCCCAACATCAAGATCGCTGATGAAGACATTGAACAGCGCAGGGCCCAGGACCGAGCCCTGAGGGACTCCACTACCCACCTCCCCCCAAGTCGAATATGATCCATCCACTGAGGGTAGAGAGGGTGGAAGGGGAAATAACCCCCCTCCCTGCCCCCTCTGCCTCAGGGGGCCATGCCAGCCAGTGTCTGGCTGCACCCCTGCCTCTGCAGCAGCAAGGAGGGAACACCCAGCAGACCCAGCTCAGGTCCATGGGACAGGGAGCAGGGAATTAAACCCCCTCCCTGGCCAGTTCACCTTATGCTACTGTTGGGCCTGGCCATGCCCCGCCCCCGCCCTCCCCCCCCAGCTTCCCTGCAACCAAGGGTGCGTTCTAGTGTCCCCCAGCTCCTGACCCTAGGCGGTTGCAGACATGTGCCTACATTTTCTCTCTCCAGAGGGAATGTCTGTTCAGTTGCAAACTGGTTCAGTCTAGGCAGGTTAGAGTAACCTGCAAATATTCAATCAATTAAGGCTCCAGCTTTTTGAACGTCTGTTCCTAGCCTTTGAATGTGATTTATGTGTACTGAACTTCTGTTGTGTTACAGCTTTGAACCAGTTTCTGATCACTTATACTGGTTTATGTGTAACTTCTGTCCCTAGCCTTGTTGGCCAGGTAATTGCTTAGTCTAAAAAGGAATGTAAAGGCTCTGTTTGGAAATCACGTTATGAACACGCGAAATAGGGGCTATCTTTTGTTTGAGATTGCAGAGATTAGATGGTGCCAAGATGCACAGTGACACAACTCTTCTGATATACCATAAGGAATATTGGCATCATAAACTTAATGAAATTCTGTGAAACTTCTAGTATCTCTAAATGTTAGTGTTAATAATAATGATATGTGCCTTTGCAGAGTCTGTTGTTTTTTAATTCTACTTGGAGCAAGTGATATTTCAGTAAATATTTTGTGCTTCCAAAGACGTGTATATATAGTTCTAGATTCATTAGTCTTAGAGCTTTATTAGCCTTAGAGCTTGCCTACAGATGGACTTGTTCTGGAATAAACATGTCCACTGTGGATTTAATAAGGAATAATAACTCTTGTATAAAAGGACTTGCCTATCTTGAGTATTAACTTACTCCTTCAGTATTCTGTTCCAGCTCAAAGCAGAGGAATTGAGGGAGGTAGAATCCCTTGAGGTACCAGGAAACTGATGGCCAAATATACCTGGAAAAGAGCCAGGACATAGAAGATCTCTCTGTTGCCCTTTGGAAAAGATCTCCGGTGATGGCAGAGGTGAAGCAATAGTGTCTTTGTCAAGGCCAGGGAGAAAGGTGTTGCAGCATAAGGGACGTAAGACACCAAGTGCCTGGATAAGAGTTTTGGTTGCATGAATGGAGAGAGAAGGTCAGATCTTGGAGATGTTATGCAGAAGTCATTGGAAACCCTGAGACAACCTAGATGTGAGGACCTAGGCGAAGTGAAGTCCATGCAAAAGATGATGTCAATGTTATGGGACTGACAGGCAGAGTGATTCTGCTCAGTGATTGAGGAAAGAAAGTTATACAAGAGGACATGTGAAATGAAGATCAAAAATCTGTTTTAGTTATGTTGAGGTTGAGATAATGACTAGTTACTACAAACAATGTCAGAAATACAAGCCAAGTTTTGGACAAAAGAAGACAGGTGAAAGGAAACTAAATGGAAACAGAGACACAGCCACAGCTGTTGTCAGAAGGGTGAAACACTGTTATTTAGTCCCATTGACATCTTAGGGACTACTCATGCATTAATTACTGTGAGCAAATGTGACAGAATCTGTAAATTAAACTATAACAACAAGAGTAAGTTATCAGACTTAATGGATAGAGTGTGTGTGTGTGTGTGTGTGTGTGTGTGTGTATGCACAAAAATACACAGTACACAAATGCGTGCATGCATACATACATACATACATTATATATACACTCCCCCAAACATACGTATGTATACCCCACCCACCCACCCCATATATACATACATACATAGGTATACCCCCCCACCCACCGTGTGTGTGTGTGTGTTTTCCTAACATAACTGCATTTAGCATTATCACTGGATGTCTCACCTGCTGCCCACCCACTGATTGATCCTTTAAATCCACTTTAAATATTCTCAATCGCAGAGGGACATCAAGAAGCTGCCTGTGCCTTTGCTAAACTTTCCAAAGAAATTTCTTTCTTCCCAGATATTGAAGTTTTGTCCAAAGATCGCAGTGGCCCAAGATCCAAATAGACAATATTGACTCAAGATTAAAGTCCGGTGTCCGGTATCTTCTTGTGCATTTGACTAAGGAGCCAGTCCTTAAAGCTATAAGGAAGAGGAAATTCCTAGCTGCTTCATGGGCCAGCCAGCATATGCTGCTAGTCCTGGAAAGTCCTAAAGCACCTGACAGAAATGTCTTGACAAGGTCTAGGGTTTTGGTTAATTAGGGCCTCAAATAGTGGATGGAAATGTGTGTGTGTGTGTGTGTGTGTGTGAGAGAGAGAGAGAGAGAGATATTATATATAATAAAAAGGTTCCCAATGCACTGCACACCTAAAGGCTCACACATGCAGATTTTTGAAAAACTTAATTTACAATGAGGAGAGCCATAACTTGCACTGTCTATTGAACTAAATTGGTTACTAGTCATTATTAAACATAGAGGAGCTCTGTTCTCTCAGACTTCCTGTGACCCTTTTGTGTGCCTCAGTTTTCCTATCCCTACCATTGCTAATGTGTAATGAGGCTTCATTCACTTTTTTTCAAGTTATTTGGGGTCCTTGGATGGCAAGCACTATAGAGGTACTAATGATGTCTTCTCCTCTCTCAGTCTACATGCTTTCTATTTTACAGTATCAACATAAACAAAATGGGCATGTAATTTAATGCTGTTAAATGAAGAGAGAGAGAGTATCCAATGCCCATAATTATAATTACTTTTAAGTTTTGATGTCCTAGCTTGCTGATGTTTGTTGTTTTATACTGTTGGCCAATTAGAAAAATAGCATAAGGAAATGTGATTTAACAGAGTTTGAGCTAATGGAGCTATTTCTCCAGGTCAGTGGCAGGACATTCACCTCCAAAAAAACTGCAATGGCTAGTTCAACCTCCAGCCCTGACTTTTCCCCATAATGAATTAATTGTGTGTGTGAACTATGATCCAAGGGGCAGGTGGCTGACCTCTGCACACTGATTACTAGCCTCTCTATGGCCCAGAACCACCCCCCCGCCCCCAAAAAAAGTTGCATTGATGGCTAACATGTGGTCTTGCCTCATGGTCCTGCGTGTGGGATTGCAAGGAAACTGACTGTGCAGAGAAAGGTACAACAAAGTTAAAATCAGATCACAGGTTTGTCAAGATAGTGGAATTAAATGGGTATATTTTAATCTCATTAAATATGTATAGGAACAGAATGTTATAATATGAAGACATGAATGCCAAATTACACAGGAAATCATATCAAATTAGTCACTGTCTTGGCTTGAACACATCAGTTACCACTATAAAAAATCAAAAGGGAATGATAATGCTTTTAGTTGATTTTTGCAGTGCTTGGTTCTTTGAATATTTTAGTTCATGTACAATTGTTTCACATCTTTAAACCAACACATAAGCAAATAGTCTGATGTGACTGGCATTGTGTTCATGGCATATCTAGGAAGACTGCAGCTGCTAGAGAAGTGGAACTGTATTCTGTGTATTAAGGGAGCACTGCATTGCACATCATCTTCCCTTGCTATTCCTGGCATTGTTGGTATTAGTCTCTTACTATCACGAGCACTGAAATGAGCCCAAAAAGCTATTTTAAAAGTTGAGCTGGATGTGCTGGAGCCAGTCACTCTGCTCATTGGCAGAAGACTTGGAAGCTGAAACCACTGGCTTCCATTTCTGGCTCCAATCAGAGACTTCTTTACCTCTCTGGTTACTTGCTTGTTAAGGCTGTGGTCCTGCGGGCTCAAACATTTTTCCATAGATCTCAACATCAGTACATTTTGATTTCAGTAGGATTTAATTTGATTGTTTAATAGTAACCAAACAACTGAATGTTTCTTCCCTACTTGTGCATTAGATGCCAGCTCTCAAATGCCATTTATCTAATCAATTTTTGTCAGATACATAAAGTACAGAAGTTTCTAATAATAGGTTGAGTATTCTAAAATCATCTGAAATGTCACTTGTTTTGCCGTAATCCTGCATGACTCATGCTGCTGTTGTTTCATAATTGTTGTTGTGACATTTGCAGTAAGTGTTGTGTTCCCTTGTGAGTGGGTGTATAGCTGTGGTTTTCATGGCAAAAATACAGCACTTTTTTCTGGGGCAAATACAGGTTGTTGTGATAGAAGAGCCATTTACCAGTAAAAACATGAGGCAGTACCGTAAATGTTCACACTCCATTGCACAGACAGAATTATGGAATTATCAGTAATGATACTTCGATTTAAAAAAAAATGAGAAAAAACATTTTCTGCCTTCATCATTTAAATAACAACTTCTTAAGTGACTTGCATGTGAAGTGGGGAGTCTGGTAACTATTCATTTTATTTTTTGGTGGGCCACAAAGGTGCACTGTAAATAAGAACATTTGTAGATAATCCCTTGCTATCTCAGTTCCTCTAGTGGGGCTTTCAGTGTCTGCTCTGTTAAAATACTTTCTCTGATGATGTGAAACTTAAATGTTAACTCTGGATTTTAATTGCACCTTATAAATAAAAGTTGTTTTTATTGGACCCAATTGTCTTCAGTAGTATCAAAGTTTACTGCAGCAGCTATTTATCTGTTACAGCATACCATACACTTTTGAATGACATGCTCTGCATAGGCTAAATACTGCTTGCAGGGACAATGAATTGAGTGGGGACAGCTTGCTTTGGTGATATATAGTTCAACCTTGTGTGATTATTTCTATGTACATGTGAGCCCTCTTGAAGCCAATAGAAATATTCCATTTGGTGTCAGTGAGGTTTATTTAGGTCATGCATGTACAGAATCTATTTACATTTGTTATACAGCATTTTTGGACAGTGGCATTTTTTTTAAATGATTATATAATCAGAAGGTTTGAATTTAAGGGGCATAGACGGACACAAATCTTTCTCTAATGCAGCCCCTACTCTTATTATGTTTATAATCCTCAGCTTAATGGAGTTGTCTTTGTAAGACTTCCAGGGTAAAATTAACAAGTTTCTAGCTCGTATATCATGACTGTGCAATCCTTCCCAAACATAAAAGAAATTATTTTCATTTTTAAATCTCAAAACAAAAAATGTAAAATGGTACTCTGAAGTAATAACCTAATTCATTATGGACTTTCAAGGCCTTGGCAATCTTGGACTGTTTTCACAACTTGGTAGGTTTCAAGTCCTCAAGAAACAGTCCCTTTTCCTTCATTAATGTGTGCATGTGAAAACCTCTGCATGTGTGTGCTTATTCCTTTTTCTCAACATGTCCTGGATGAGGTAAAAATAGGCAGGAAGACCACACATAGGTATATCTAATTACTATTCTTCCATTTTAAGAATTAAGCTAGCCAGATTCCCAGGGTCATTTCTTTGAAAGGCACAGAAAGTAGGGAACTCCGGCACACCACGTGGATGCTACTGGACACATACTGTTTAGCTCAGTGTATTGGCAGTAGTGGAACAGGATCAGTTCCTCTGGGGAATAGTTGCCTGAATACATAGATAGCTCTAACCAGGTAGGTCCCTGGGTCCATGTAGAATTCATTTCTGGACAGGGATCTTAACGTGGGGTTAATATAACAACTATCAGCTGCTTCTTTTAGGAGAGCAACTACTTAGGAGATCTGCTGTCTTTGTATTTGGGTATAAATGTACTTATTAAAAATAGCAATTTATTATTATAACTGTCATGTTTCATGTGTTGAACAGAACTGATCTGGGCTAGATCCAGTGTTAACAGTCGTGCATTGCCTAGTTCATAAGGGAATGTGTTTTACTTTATCCTTTTGTTCTTGTTTCCTAATGCAAACCTTACAGTGAAGCATCATAAAACCGAAAAGGAAATACTCATTTTTTAAAATGTAGCACTGTGTACCTGTTGTAGCCAATGCAGGTTGATGATGGTTGAGGATTACAGATTTATAGCATCACATTTGGTAAGATCTTTGTAGCATTTCACAATAATACCTCGTATTCTAGCCATGCATTGTTTTAATAATATACAGAATGGCATGTTTTTAAGGCAGTGTCATGTTTCTGAGAAATTAATGTATTTTACAAATAAAGCAGTCCCTTTACTTGTATTTCAGTAGAGCCCTTATCACTTCTGTATACTGTCTTCTTGACATTCCCAAGTCACCAAGAAAAAATTACACGTATAGACTTCTACCTTTGTCGTCTCAGTGGATACATCTTATCTCCAAACAAACTGTATGTGAAAGGTTATGTTTTGAAATAACATCCTGTATTTTTGTGCTAAACCACTTTTCAGTGACAGTCACATTGTATTAGCACAAGGCATTTTCCAAAGTTAATTGATATCCCAGGTTTGTCCAGAGGAAAATCTACAACTCCCCACAACATGCTTGACAAGTTATTATATTTACTTTAGTCAAAGCCCGAGTGTGCAGTATCCCTCTTGGAGGTGGTCTATTATTGGAGTCCCATATGCTTTTTGTTTGGGAAGAAAGCAGTCACTGTGTCATACTGTTACACAGGGTATTCTTTTTCAGGGATGTTGTTCCCTTGGGGACCATGTCATGCCAGAGTTCCTAAGTCTAATAAGACCTTTGTAGCTTTTATTGTGTAAAAGTTCTGTAAGGAAAGCAAGAGTTAAACAGAAAATGTAATTCAAGCAACTCTACTAGACCACACGTTGAAAAACATGACTGTTAAAGCACAAAGACAGAAGCTTCAAAAAGATTCCTCTGAAAATAAGCATGTGACAATGTACCTTTTTAGACTTCTTTCCAGTGAATGTAAAGCGGGTGTCTCTGGGCAAACATTTTAAAAAGCCTGTTTCTACTACAGGGTGATTACAAATATTGCATCAGAAATGTGATGTCCACTTAGTGAACAGCTGTATCACATTGCTGCAAGATGCTGAAATTAGGAGGCAGTAAAGCAGATTAAGCACCTTGAAAGAGGGGGGGCTTAGTACCAGATAATGTGGGACATATTTTTATTGTTAGTAAAGATTTTAAAATACCCGTTTACCATTATTTGACCAACTCTGGCATTTTTTCCTAAATTAATTTTACTCAAACCTTTCCCATTTATACTAGTAAATGGTATAGCCCAAAAGAATCCCCTTTCAATTAGTGGCTCAGGATTATGGTACATAGAATGAACAGTGTTGAATTACAGAAAGTTCTTCTCTTTTAATGTAAATAGCTCATATCAGTGGTACTCTGTAACTCTAGCATCCCCAAATGATGTTCAGTGGCATTGGCTGTGTATTCAGTATGAACTGCAGGATTTATCTTGGAAACCAATGAATATTCACCTCCTAATGTATATAAAAATATACAAATTAGGACATAAATAAATAAATAAATAAATGCTTACTCAGGCAAAATTATGATTAACCCTTAGGAAAATTATGTTTGAGCCTTAGGAATGAATGTATTTATTGGTTGGAGAACAGATACTGAAGGATAAATTGCTCAAGATGTCAATCAGGTTTGTATCAATATGCATCTGAAGACAAAAATCTCAGATTAGTATTGGGGAAATAGCAGTAGGTCCCAAGGATGATGCAGCTTTCTCCAATATTTGATGCCTCAGTGGATGCCAAAATAATGTAGCTTTCTTTGTAGCAGGGCAATAGAAAAAGGTAATATGGGCATGGAAGTTATGTGTATATTTTTTTTCTTGTTCCAGCCTCTGGTTTCACAACAGCACATTCTGATTGGTGAGGAATCGATGAATCTGTTGAGCCTGTATACATCCCCATCTTTGCCCAACATTACCTTGGGACTTCCAGCAGTACAATCCCATATCAGTGTAAGTGACTACTTTAAAGGGTATTCTTACTGTATTTTAAGGGTTTCTCATTGAGATCAACCTTGCTTGTCCCTGCTTTCTTAATCATCGCAACTTCTTGTTTCCTTCTTATAATACAAGCATGCTCTGATCTTTTCACTTCTCAGAAAGCGTATCCTCTATCTTGCCTTCATTTTTATTGTATGTATCTGACAGCACTGGTTATAATAGCTGTACTTAACAATAAGTAAAGAAATGTAAAATATAATGCTCATACAATTATGTGCCAAATGCAATTTCTGAACTACAAATACAAGTGTCCGAAACCAGAGCTGTGGTGAGGTATGTGAGTGGGTCATATAATTTGACCTTTTAAATTACTTCTTTACCAAGTGATCATTCCATGTTTGAAAAAATATCTTCCAAAAGTACTGTATTAAAATCAGCAGTTTTCAGAATGAGTATTAATCTCTCTTTTGGTGTCCCTATCAGTAGATTTAAGGCTGTGGTGCTCAACCCCTGGCCCATGGGCCAGATCCAGCCTGTGGAGTCATATCACCCACCTTGCAGGGCTCCCCTATCACCAAATTTCCAAGCCTACTATGGCTGAATCAACCCAATACAGGCGATGCAAAAAGATTGGGTCCTGGCTATGTCCCGGATAGGCCAGCCTTGCACAGAGGCTGCCTTGCACAGAGAGATTGGGCCCCAACCCAGTCCATTCCCATGCAGAGGGATTGGGTCCTAGCCATGCCAGTCCCCCATTTGAGGCATTGGATTAGGCTCCAGCTGAAACCACCCTGGATCAGGCCCTAGCTGGGCCATTCCCCTGTGCTGAATTCGGCCCAGGGACTGGAGGTGGCCTGAGGGTGGACCTGGTACCATTCTTCCAGTTTGCAGAGCCAAAATGTTGGGCACCAATGATTTAAGGTATATGCTGTCAGTCATTGCAGATATAAATGTGATGTGTGTAAATATAATTGATAGACCAAAGAACATTTAGTAATTTAATAATTGTTTGCCTGCCTATTTACTTGGCCTTTACTCAAGTTGCAGCAATTGAATTTGTTTGTAGCAAACTGTTGGATTAAGTTTATAAATGTATGGATTCACTATGATTGATAATTCACATTAGCTGTTAAAGATCATAAGTCACAGTACTACGGCAGGGGAATTCTAGTCCTTCGAAGTAAATGTGAGTTTCTAGCCCCACGGGGCTAGAATTTTACCCCAGTGCTTCCTAGTTTATTTTACCTAGAAATAAAGGTTTGCATTAAGCTTTATAAGGACTCCATAGAGTATTGCAATGTTATAGAAATGTCAGCAACTTTAGATGTAATAAAATAATATGAATTATGAATTTGGTACGAAATATAAACATTCTAGATGTTATAAATAAATATTACTTTACAGTATATATGTTTCCTTTTAAGTATGTGCTTTATTATGGAATGCTGTAAGGTGGTACTTAACTTGAATGAGATTTAGTATTGAAATTTTCATGTCATTTCTAGTCTTTTTTACTATAATATAATGTCCTTTCTAGAGAAATATTGCTGTTATCCAGGTCACTTCTGAATGGGAAAGTTCATAATTTTTTTAAAAATCTAACATCAGGAGAACAAGAACATTTTGTAAGCACTAAATACATTCTCTACAAACCTTACACCTGATGTACGTAACCAAATTGTTATTTGTGAAGAAGACTGCAAATAGACTTTGCCCATGTGCCACTATACATTTTTTTTAATAGTAGCACACAACCCAAGCTAGCAGATCTCCAGGCCCCTTGTTAAACCCCAAATGCCCCAAAATTGGGTGTGCAAATTTTTAGTAATATTTTGTGCCTCCCTTTTGTGGCAGATGTCTGTTCATTTATGGTGCAAGAGCATGGGTAGGCTGGAGCTGCCTATGCTTTCCAGCTGCCAAAGCAGGTGTTCAGAGGCCTGATGCCACAGTGCAATAGCCCCAGGTACCTGGCCACAACATGGGGTCTGCACATGTGGAGCAGGGCCCATGGGTTTCCCTACTCCATGTAGACAAGGTGCCTGTGTCCTTAGACCAACACGGCTACAACCTAAACCCCTACTCCATGTATGCATCCATGCACCACGGAAATTCCCAAGGCTTGTGTTTGAAGGATGGAGCATGGAAACCCAAGGGTTTCCCCATTTTGCACCTGCAGATGCATACCCTTGTGTCAGTGTCCGGCAACCGGGACCACTGTCCTGCAGAATCGGGTCTCTGAAGTCTCAGGAGCACCTGGCCCCCACCTAGGCTGCATGTCTGTAGGTTTGGGGTTTCTCTCTTCACATCAGCAAATGTATGCCCCGGACCAGGACGTGGAACTCAGGGCCTTTGTCCCGTCCCTCAGGAGCAGGCCCCAGTGGCCCCAGGTGATGCCCGTCTCTGCCCATATATCACATCAACTATGCCGGGACACATCCCAGCATAGCTAATCCTGCCACAGAGACGACATCCAATTTTAGCCTCAGAGTTAAACGTGTTGCAAGTAATACTAAATAATATACCACCTTTGAACAGTTTTTCCTTTCAAAGTGACTTACCTAACTGCCAGCAAGATGTAAGTAATGTCTAAGTATCTTATAATATTAAAAAATTTAAAGAAATAAGAATGCCCTTTAATTACAAACAATGCCCCGTGTAATCTTCAACTGTGGTCAGTTATTGCCAAATGCTGTTTTTGGTATCTGAACAAGTCCAGTGTGTAATTTTTGCAAGGTAACATTTATAGCAGTTGCTAGAATAAGCCAATGAAATTTGATTTTAATTGGTATTTGTTTTTCATGGGAAAAGGGCAGTAGCAGGGTGTGAAGGAAGGTTATGCACATGAAGTTTTAATGAAAACCAGTTAGAGCGTGCCTCTTTAAAACATCTGGAATTCAGATCATTAAAGGATAGGGCTTTTTTTTTTTGCCATGACAGAACGTGAATGGTAACCAGGCACAACTTGGAAGTCTGAATAAAATATTTATTACTGAGCGGCAAGGATTTTCATGGGTGATATCTTTTATTGGATCAACTGCATGGTTGGCATAAACTGAGACAAGCTTTCAAATGCAGTCTAAGGAGAAAGCAGGCACAGGGGAATTAATATTAAAACCAATTCTTTCGCTGTACCCATTTTCCCTCGCACCTGAAGAAGACTGCATTTGGAAACTTGCCTAAGTCGATTCCCAAAAATGCAGTTGGTCAAATACAAGATATCACCCACAAAAATCCTTGCCTCTTACATATTTCCTGGACTGTCACAGATACATCACTCTAACACTACTACATTTATTGCTGCTATTCCTTGTATTATTACTCTAATCAATACATAAAATCTACTTTATATTTTCAGTAAAACTGTTAGCTTGAACACAGACAACTAAGGCAGACCTTCATTTCTAATGGGCCAAGATTTTCAAAATTGGATATATAAAATCAGGCCTTCGGGTGGTTAAGCCAGGGGCCTTTAAAGTACCAAACGTCTACCATCTCCCATTGACTTGAAATTTGGCTTCATAAATCCATCCTGATGATGTACAGTGCACAATTGCACTGTCCCAGGAGCAGCCCTGGAAGGGATTTATTCCAAGGGAACCATTGAGCACCAACTTTTTCCCAAGCATGGTTAACTTCTCACATTCAGTATTGACTCAGTTTTCTGATTGGTGTGCTGCATGAGGGATGGTTGTGTGGAAAGCCAAGGATCATCTGCTCCACAGGAAAGTTTTGCAACCCCACTCCTCCTGCCACCCCCCCAGCCTTCCCTGCTGGAAATGTGAGTCTGTGTGGGATACAAAGGATCCTGGAAGAAGTCTTATTCAGATGCACAGTTTTTTAAGAGCACATTGAAATCTTGCCTCTTGTGAACAGTGCAAGATGCAAGGATTTTAATGGGTGACATCTTTCATTGAACCAACTTTGTGGTTGGGCATATCACTCAAACAGTAACACTTGTGAATAACGTTTGTATTGCAGGTTCCCTATGTATCACCATCTCTTCTGTACTGTCCTCAAGTAGTTCCATTGTTTAGTTTTCCTACCTGTTTAAGATTAAGAGATTTTTTTTTTCTCTATTTTCAGCCCACAGGCACGGGGTAAGATAGAGATTTCCATCCTTGTCAATTGCTGGCCTGTCTAATTATGTAGTAATCTGATTGTCTAAGTCAGTGAAGAGCAGTAACTATGTCTGTTGTTTCTTGGCACAGGCTTCATCTTCACTCAAAGAAAAACAGAAGTGTGAGACACAGACACTCAGGCAGGGAGTGACTCTGCCTGCACAGTACGGAGGAAGCATCCCTCCATCTTCAGCTCATCCTCATGTTGCTCTAGAGGGAAAGCCTAACAGCAGCCACCAGGCTCTCCTGCAACATTTGTTATTGAAAGAACAAATGAGACAACAGAAGCTTCTTGTGACTGGTAATTATCAAGATTTCAATGTGCTTCAATCTTCCCCTCCGGCTTCCAAATGTAACTTGATGTAACTTGGAAACCCAAATTATTCTTTTAGTGCTGTTAAACTTCTTATTATGGCAGGGCATGTGATAGGAGATCCATGTTATTTATGCTACTGTGATGTTCTGCAGTACATCAGGTTTTCTGAGCCTCTGCCTGCCTTTTTCCTGAAGCATTTCTTCTCTGTTTTGAGCTTCCTGAATCTTAGCAGTCCTCACATCTGAGTGAAATGTTGTTGTTTTGCAGGAGGGGTTCCTCTCCATCCACAGTCTCCTTTAGCAACAAAGGAGAGAGTCTCACCCGGTACAAGGGCTGCCCACAAGTTGCCTCGTCATAGACCACTGAATCGAACCCAGTCAGCTCCTCTGCCTCAAAGTACATTGGCCCAGCTGGTCATTCAGCAGCAGCACCAGCAGTTTTTGGAGAAGCAAAAACAGTACCAGCAGCAGATCCACATGAATAAAGTGAGTTCCCAAACAAATGCCTTCTTATTAAAGGTAAAACATCAGAAGCAAAGATAGTTGGAGTATTCAGTGAATGCGATACCTGAACAAATGGGCATCCCCTCCTGCACACATTATAGAACACACACTGAGTGCCCATGTGAATTAGTATAAACCTCTCATTTTTATCTTTCCTGAAGATTGTCCAAAGTTGATTCCATGGACAGGAATGTAACAGCAGTCATGTGCTTTTGCAGTTTTAAACTATCATTTTGAATTAGTTGCCTATTGAATAGATAAGCAATTCCTTATAGAGTGTTGAAATTGTAGCTGATTTACCGGCATTTCATTTTCTGTTTCCTGTGTCGATTCTGTCATTTCCAGTGTTGGTTCTGTGTAGCTTCATATTTTAAGCTTACTCGCTATTTGATGATGAGCAATACATTCATAGTTCTCCAGAACCAATCTCCTAATTGAATTTATTTCAAATTTCCATACTGAAATCCCATATAAAATTGATTAGTAACATGAAAGCAAACTTTCTGTGTGTCAAGGTAAAAATTAATACCAAAGGCATAAGTTAGAAGAGAAATAGCTATTGCCATGAGTGCAGGGGTTTTCAACCTTTTTAGATCATTGTACCCCCATTGGCCAGATGCGAAGCAGTATACCCCCAGCCA
Organism: Alligator sinensis; assembly: GCF_000455745.1. Lineage (NCBI taxonomy): Eukaryota > Metazoa > Chordata > Crocodylia > Alligatoridae > Alligator > Alligator sinensis. The sequence goes on from NW_005841917.1 coordinate 2,484,408, forward strand.
CCAAGGTGGGGGGTGGAGGGGTGGCGCATGGCCAGATGTGGAGCAGCGGCAGCTACCATGTGTGAGCTCCCTCTGCATCCAGCCGGGCAGGCGGCGCTGGGCAGGGTGTTGCATGGTGGTGCTCCTTCCTCGTTTGCCCAGGTGTATCCCCTAGGGCCATCTCAAGTACCCCTGGTTGACAACCCCTGCATTAGTGAAACCAAAGCCCGGTTTTGCTTTCTTGTGTAGAATAACATCTTACTCTGTGAGAAACCAGCAAGTCTCCCACTATAAATAAAGGGCCATAGAATCTGACTGTATTTATAATCAGAAAGTATAATTTTACAAAAACAGTATCCAGAACTTCCACAAGATGTAGGTTGTAGCCATGAAGATTGCTGGTCTGCATACTCTAATACTGAGCTGTGTGAGTACTGGAATAATCTGATCCCTGAGGACTAATGAAGAATTTTCTCCTGCATTTTTCAGAACACATTCTTCAAACTTACTGATTGTACCGAATTCATTTTTAAGTTGGAGTGAAATAGATGTTTGTAACACTTTGTTGGATAACTCTGACACATGTGATTCATTGCATCTTTCTTTTTTGTGTCTTATTTGAGGATTATTTGACAGTCATACATACCTGGGAGCCAATCATGTGGAAGGGGGGGAAAAATGAAAAGCAGGAGTGTAATTCTTATATATCAGAGAATGGATCAATCCACTTCACTGGTGAACTTCTCCTATGGGGCACTGATTTCTTGGATTCTGCTGAGAATTCCCAACAAAATTAGAAACAAACATGAAGTTTAATTACATAGTTTTTACAGTGGTTTGGTTATTAAATCTTGTCTTAATTAGGAAAAATGAAGACCAGAAAACTTCAAAGTTCAGAGCTGATCCTTGCATGTTAACCCCTCTCAGCTTGGGTGTTTTGATTACTCAAGTAGGACTCCAGTTGGCTTTTCTTTGAGTATGCATTCCATATGTTTAATCAGGATGGCATATATATATCTTGTAGCCTCAAGGTTTTGAAAGTATTTCACCTGCCCTCAATTGTCTGAAGAAAAGAGAATTTTTTATTAGTGTTAAGGATGGAGTTTTTGTGTGATTACAAGTTATTCACGGCAGACAGCAATCAGCTACTGTTCATGCATTCTTCACAAGGCAAAAAATCAAAACTATAGGTTTATGACAGATAAATGTGATGTATTCATAAATCAGGCTAAAGCATTTAGCATTCGTGGTATGCACTGTAAGTGCTTATGTCCTGAATACCATAATTAAAGCCAAATTAATTAAACAATTGATTAATTAGAATGGAATGATTCAAATTGCTAGTCTTTCACTTTTGCCTAGGAATACATTGCAGCTAATGTGAACTGGACTGGGTAAGGTACCACAAAGGCTGCAACTGATCTGTAATAGTGGTAGTTTCAGTGTGAACCTTGGATAAAATGCTGTTAAATATAATTTGGGGGAGTACTCCTCTTTTGAGACATACCTTAATTAGTCAGTTAATTAGATGTTGCAGAATAAATGACTGATACAATATCTTTGCTCCAATTTATCATATGTAAAGGGTCACATGTGGTCAGTGAGGTCAGTCAGCAGCTTTTTACCACAGATTTATATCAGATAGAACATAGCAAAATTAACCATCTTCAGTGGCCTGCTATCACATGGAGATCTTTTTTAGGCATGGTTTTTGTTGGTTAAATGGGCATAAGATATTGACCATGATTTCTGGGTCACCAGTCTTGGAGCAATACATCTGGTCAAGTACATATAGCAGACCTTACTGAAAAATGTTTAGTCATGTAGTTAGTCTTCGCAAGTCTACATAAAAAGTAAGTGATGGTCCATATATTTAAAGTTGGTCACTTTATTGGGGGGGGGGGGGGAGAAAATTTATTAGAGTAGCAAATATGAGAATATAGATGAGATTAGAAGAGAGCCTGATTTGTTAAGTATTGATTACCAATATTGTTTTTATAAATGTTCTCACCAAAAAAAAAAAAAGGATTAAAAAATCCAGGGTGCTGAAGATGATTGCTTTGCTCCTTATTGATTCAGTCTCCTACTCAAATAATGAATTGGACTGCAGTTGCTCTTTTTTTTTTTTTTTTTTTTTTACATTTGCAAAGGCAATAAATATCCTTATTTTTCAAGTTAAATATGAAGGGATACAAAACTGAGTTTAATAGTTCTTTAAGCAAGTTGGTGATCTGGATTATGTAGTAACAAAGCAATCCAGCTTCTTCTCATGATTTGAGATGCATATCGGTCCTCGGACCAGCGCTGTTCAACATCTTCATCAGTGACTTGGATGGCAGTATAAAAAGCACCCTATTCAAATTTGCTGATGACACTAAGATGTGGGGTGATGTGAGCACGCTAGAAGGGAGGAACAGGCTGCAATTGGACCTAGACAGGTTACAGGGGTAGACAGATGAGAACAGGATGGGTTTCAACACTGACAAGTGCAAGGTACTGCACCTGGGGAGGAAGAACCAGCAGCACACCTACAGGCTGGGGAACTCCCTTCTTGTCAGTGCAGAGGCAGAAAAGGATTTTGGAATCATTATTGATGCCAAAATGAACATGGGCTGACAGTGTGGGGACACGGTCAGGAAGGCCAACCACACCTTGTCATGCATCCACAGATGCATCTCAAGCAGGTCCAAGGAGGTGATCCTCCTCCTCTGT
>NW_005841917.1:2487398-2494815 GCF_000455745.1 Alligator sinensis
GGCAGGGGGTCGGACTTGATGATCTGCTCAGGTCCCTTCCGACCCTCCCAACTATGAAACTATATACATGCAGGGTCCAAGCTTACACATGAATCCAGTGCTTTTTTCAGCATTTCTGTAGAAAGGATGTAAACAGAAATGTTCTGAAATCTATAATTTTGGCTTCCATGGATCTTGATGTTGAAAATGTGCTTTATCTATTAAGAAGCACTCAAGCACTTTTAACCGGGAAAGCCAAGAGAGACATTTTAAGAATGTAAGACTCAGACTTAAAATGATCACGTGGTTATGATAAAAATGGTCACTAGGACAAGCCAATATTCCCTTTTTCTATAACTTCTTTATCTATTCTTCTGGACATGTCTGAAAATGTTTTCTTCTTTTTTTTTCTAATTGTGGGAACACTAAATCATTGTTTTTACTTGCTTAAGCTAAAACCTTTTATTTGACATTTCAGATGGGTATATGTTTTTATGGGAGGGTATAGAACACCTTGAAAATTATAGGCTCTTTATCTGTAACAATGTGGGAAAATTCTGTTAAGAGTGACAAAGGAAAAACAGTAGCTGTACAGGATGAACTTCTGATGCATTAAATCGTGCACATGATACAAAACTATGTTTCAAATAAGACCAGAAATAAGATGTAAATTCCTTTTCTTGGATCAGGGATTATACTTCAGATGATGATCAACCAGTGCTGAGATTAATGTGCTAATGAACACAAGCACAACCTAATGCAGGGTAGGGACAGAGATTTCCCCGGGATCATTTTTACTCTAAAAAGAAATAAATAGTTGATCTGAGAGGTCTGCTTCTATTCTCAGTAACAAAGAGAAGATCCCCTATAGATTCTTTCTGGTAAATTGTCAGATGCTAGGTTTTTGATGTGGGAAATAATATACCGCCTTGCTGGAGGCTGACACTTATACCTATGGGATCTAGTACATTGACCTTCTCAAAACATTCCAGCTGAAATGCAAATTTTGACATCCCATCCAGAAGTAGGTAGAAAGCCTTGCCCTTGCTTTTGAAAAAATGAATGTGTAGAAACCTGAACTGGGCTTTTCTTTGGGAAGATAGGCTTTGCTGTTGTCAGATATAATACAATTCTGTCGAAATGACAGCTTGTTTCCTTGTAGAGTCCTTTGATCACCATTTTAGAACTTAATTTTGCCCAGTAAAAAGAATAGTATTTCTAAGAACACCAGTTAAACATATTGTAGCAGATAGTGAAAGACCAAACCTGTAACAAAAATCTTATTGTTTAGCTCCTGATGTTATTTGTGTATCTCTGCATCTAAAGAATATTGACCTTGCCACTTAAGATGCAATTTTGGTATAAATAATATAAACACAAGGCCACTGGCAAATGTCTAAACTCAGGAAAACCATAGCCAATTATATTATAAACCAATTATATCGATGGGGGTAGTAAATATACATAGTTTGTTCCTTTAGAAGTGGCTTTACCACAATGCAAAAAGTGGTCAGAATCCAAGGCCTGTTGAACCTTGAGCCAGAACTTGCATTGGTTTCAGTAGAAACAAGATTTCATGTGATTGATAAAGGAACCTTTCTTTGTGTTGTTACAAAATTGTATTGATATTTTTCTAACAGTTAGCTATGATTAACACTAGCCATCTCAGTTGGCTAATGATAAACTTTGTATCAGTGAGGTAAACAATAGCCAAGTTAAAAGACAGTTTACAGTGCACATGAATATTCCCAGTGCTACTTTACAATGTCAGGATTAAAGGAGAAGGCCTTAATCCTCATTTTTCACTACAGGCTGTTAATCTGTTCAGAAAGTCATTGCATGAAAAAAGCAATAGGCATAACTATGAAGTGAGAAAAATATCTGGGGAAGTGAAACACATGGGGGCTTTGGCTCATGATTGTAATTGACCTGTAGTAAATAAAACAGAGGAAAATGATGTGGATATATCCATTCTCGATATAAATTTGTTGATAGAAAGGGGGAAATTAAGTTTTTTCAATACAAACTCTCAGTGTGGGCAACTGCTTCAAAAATCAATGAACAGCTTTTATTGAATCTGCAAGCCCCTGGACTAGACCTTCAACTGCAGTGAACTGTTGTAGCTCCATTGAGCTCACTGTAGCTGGATATCAGGTTCTCCATCTTCTCTCTGTGTGTGATCCCCATGAGCAGCAAGTATAGGGTGAGGAGATGCCCATAGCACATTTCCAATATTAAACATTCGTACTCATGTGTTTTTTAACAAGGTCATAGCATTCAGGCCTGTGAAACCTGGAATTTCCATAGACAAAGTTCTTACTGAGAATTAGTACCTATGCTTAGTTTGTAAAGGGAATGATTTTGAAGGGACAGTCCTGACTCTCTGGGAATTTTGTGGTGAATGTATTAAATAGAAGACATTTTAAAAAATACAGGCATACTGCTTATCCAAACACTGATAGTAGCATGGTTAACTAGTAACATGAGAAAACTAGTTAAAGTGCATTGGCAATTAGTTGTCAGGGTGGTCTCAGAACTGTTTGCTCAGCTGATGTTAGACTCTAGGGGCACTTGTACATGTGACAGGGTTTAGTCCTCAGAATTTTATTCTATGCCCCCTAAATTGAAACAGTGGGGCATAGAATAAAACCCTGAGGACTAAACCATTTCAATTTTTCTGTCATGTTACGGCAAGGGACCCTATACTTTTTTTTTTCTTTTCTCTTTTTTGGAGTCAAAGTCTGCCTGTGGCCTGGGGGGGCAGTGAAGGTGCCCCCCGGAACCACCCCGGTGGACTGCTAGTAGGCTGGGTGCTGCCCCATCTTGGAGACGGCACCTGGCCTGATCCAACTGTTCCCTGAGCCAACCTGAGGAGCATCACCCAGCAGGACCAGGGCCGCCTGCAGCTCAGGGCCCTCATGGGCTGCCAGCAGCTCATGCTCCGGCCGTGGGAAGGCTGTAGGGGGGCAGCTGGGTTAGCTGGCAGCTGGAGAAGGTGGCGGGGATGGTGCATGGAGTGCTGTAAAACACAGGTAGGCTTCAAGCTGACAGGATGCTGCCCCTGCTTAGAGGCACCCAATCCAACACTTCCCCAAACCCACCTGGCTTTCCATCACCCCATGCATCATTCATTTCACCTTCTCCAGCTGCCAGACACCCAGCTTTCCCCTGGGGCAGTGCAGGGAGGAGGCAGAAAGGTGGCTGTGTGTGCTAGAGAAGGTGACGGGGATGGTGTACAAGGTGCTGGAAGCCCAGGTAGGCTTGGGAAAGCTAGGAGCCCACCTGGGCAGCCCTGTGCCATATACACCATCCCTGCTGCCTTCTCTAGCTAAAGGCAGAAGCAGTGAGGGGCCCAATTATTTTTTTTTCTGCAGAGCCTTCCTGCGTCTCCTTTGGCCAGGGGGCAAGCTGACAGCTGCATTGTTGCAATTTGCAATGTTGCAAACTAAACTACATCTGGATATAGTTTAGTTTGCAATGATGCAAATTTCTCTAAAACTGCCAAAACTGGTGCATTGTATTGTGTGACGCAGTTAAGCCACACAAATAACATTTTCCTCACGTGTACCTTGTGACAACCGTCACATGTACAAGTGCCCTAGGTGATAAGAATAGATAGGGAACTCCTGCTTAGAGTCAGAAGTGCCCTAACCACTAAATTATACTCAGGCTCCCTTTTGCTTCCTCCTCTTCTGGCACCATTCCTCTTGCATTCTTGGCTGCAGTGGGCCAGCTTCAGTAGGAGAGATTTCCACCTAGCTTAGGCTATAGCTTGGTGTTTAGGGAAGATGGGAAATGGGAGGGGGAAAATGTGGGTTTGAATCCTCTTGTATTTAAGCCATTCAAGTTCTGGAAGCAATAAATGTATGAGACGGTACCTTCAAGTTCACTCTCAGTGCTGTGTATGTTTATACAGACATTTCATTTAAATTGACTCAGGAAATTTTGGATTTTACAAAAGCTTTTCATTGTACAGGATACATGAAAGCAGTACATGCAACTGAAACATCTATAAAAGGCCTATGTTCAGTGGCCAGATTATTTACTCACTCTCCCATCTTCCTGTACAGCTAAGCAGGTATGATAGTCTTTGATGTCTTTTCTGGTTGGACTCTTGCATTTATACAAAAGGGCCTATTTCTCTAAATATTTCCTCTCCTGCCACCACCGTTTACTTTGGCTCATGTATATTACTTACAGTTTCATTTCCTGAAAACAGAAGAATAAAAATAATATGGGTTCCATTAGTTTAAAACCATTCTCTGAGTAGCTATCAATTGGAATAAACTATAAAATGTACATAAGCTAGTTTTGAGAAAACCAGTTGTACAATTCTTATTTATTCATTGATTTAAACATGGTTTTATTATTATTTTTAGTCTCATTAGAGATCAAATAAAAACTTCTTTTTTCAAAACTAATATTACATGTTCATACCAGAAGAAAGTCATATTCATTCTTTGTGTCAATATCTACGTGTTTGACTGTAGATTCAAAAACAAAATTATTGGGCAAGTTGGAAGTCATCTGGATGACAGAAGCAGTACAGACATCTGTGGAAAAGACACAGATTTCATTGGGCTTTGGACGAGTTTCTGTTTTCTGTGATATGAACGCAGCCTTAAAGTGAGAGGGTTCAGATTAGAAATATGGTGTGTAACCCTGGTGTCATTACAACGTTCATAATTATTATAGTCTGAGGTTTTTGATGGTTTGGAGAATTTTTTCAGGGTAGTACCAGGAAGTATCATTTATTTATTTATTTTTAACGTAAGTGGATTGAAGAGCCGTAGAGTAAATGTAGCGCATAAGACATTTTCTAATTTAATGTGTTGGTACCAAATTGTCTTTCACCACAGTGGCAAAATGCGAACAGGGGGAAGGGGCACAGAAAGATGGAGAATGGGCAACATTGCTAGCCTAATAGATTGGACACATCTAGGAGTCAGGGAAAACTTGTTTTCATCCTTAAATCTATCATCACTTCACGATGTGGCTATGGGAAAGTTATTGCCGTATTTTTATTTCTTCATAAAAAAAACAGTAATGCTTTGTGACACAAATAATACATTTCTTTTTTGAGTGATTATCCATGCACACATTCTCAACCTGGTTGCCTCAAGTGTTTGATTAGAAACGTTTTGCCTTAGCAAAAAAAATATTCTTAGAAGTTTCTTCTTTGGGCTTGAGCCCTTTCCGGCTTTCCACTGCTTCAACTTTTACCATACCACATGCCACTGCCATCTGGGGGAATCATCTTCCCTTCACTGGCTCCCCTTTTGGGGTATCAAAAATGAAAGCCTGTTTTCTTTCTTTTACTTTTGAAGTATCCATGCTGTGGTTTCTTCCTGCCCTCCAGGGTTTAAACTATGCCTGTAACCAGATCTCTTTGGTGTTTAGGCGAATGCCTGGGAAATACTGCACATGTAGATTCATTACATCCAGGACATGCCAAAACTTTGAGAGAGAAATCAGGGGAGGCTGTTTGTTTTTTGTGATATCTTTAATTGGACCATCTTTTAGTTGACGAGATGTTAGGCTAGCTTTGCGGCATAAACTACCTTTCTTCATGTCTGGGAAAGCAGCACATGCAAACTAAGTTAAACAAAAGGAAAAAATTGGCTTGTATTTAACTCCAAGTAAATAAAAGCAGTCACTTAGGCTAGGGACAGACATTACACATAAACCGGTTTAAGTGATCAGAAACTGGTTGAAACCTGTAAGAGAACAGATGTTGAGTGCACATAAATCAGTTTGAAAATGGCCGAAACCATTTTGAGGTAAACATGGTTGAATGAAGTATCAGACCAATTGATTTGCATCAAACCACTTTATGCAATGTCCATCCCAGACCCTTTGCTGGTATAAGCTAAACCAGACACCCCCAGCATTCTGGCATGCTCTCTGGGCTAGGCAGGGCTCTCTGCTCCACAACAGGGCTGGCCCCTCCCCTCTGCTCCCTGTCTGCAGCTCCAGCAGAGAATTGCAGGCACAGCAGGGTCTGCCTGGCTTCTGCATGCCCCCCTCTCACCCCGCCTCTCACCACTCACTGCAAAAGCAGATCCATTCCTCCTATCTCCCACAGCACAGACTGTAGCTAGCATGTGGTATGCTAGCTAATGCTTTGCAAGTCAGATTGGACAGTGTCTGCTTAGGGCTTTTTGGAGGCAATCAACAGCTCAGATGGTAGTGTCCCAGCATTCCTTCCTTTGGAAAAGGCTGACAAGGTTGTTTGGGTAAATCTGATATCTTTTATTAGACAAACTAAATATTGCAAAGATTGAATCAGTTCAGGCTTAGGCTTTTTGAATGTCTGTCCCTAGCCTTAAGGATTGGAAGATGACTGTGAAGTGGAAGCTTCTCTCTTTCCTTCTCAGACCTGAAGCTTGTCTAACAGCTCTCCCAACTATACAGATAGTCCAATAAAAGATATCACAAAAAAACCCTTGCCCCTCATACATTTCCTGGACCCTTGTATTTACAGCAGTGCTCCAGACCTATTACAACTGTAAAACTCAGTTTCATTTATACCTCATGAAGAAGTGCCCAAGATCTGTTTCTGACCCAGACCTCAGAGACTTGGATGGGTATTGCATGTTTTCCAGCACAAGTGTTCACAGAGGTCTTGCATTTCCTCATCTCCAGAGGGATCAGTAGCAGGCTGTGCCTCTAAGATTGATTCCTAAGAGAAGTCTGTGGTCCAGGACCTTTTGAAGGGAAGCATACTTCTTCCCTGCCTTCTCTTCCTAAGTCTGAGACTGGGGCCCCATTAAAATACCAGTGAAGCTTATGGAGGCTTCAGCACAACTGTTCTAGCACCATCTTGTGGTTCCATTGGTGGAACAAACAGATACCAGAGGCAAATGACCTAGATGCTTCTCTGAATTTCATTAATGGAGCAGTTTAGTGGTTCCAAATTCAACTCCTGTACCCAAATCCCTAGCTTTATACAGTCAGGATACTAAAGGACTGCCTGCAGCATCTTGCTCCCATTTTCCAACATTGTTATTAGGGCTGTGCGAAGTTATGGGTGCTGATTCGATTTGGAGGAAATTCGGCCCAATTCAGTGGCCGAATCCCCAAATCCGAATCAAATAAGGGCACCAATAAAGAGGCTCAAATTGATTCAAAGCTCTCCAAATCTTCAGAAAGGATTTGGAGAGCTTCAATAATTTGGGCAGCCCCTGCCTGCTGCAGCAGGGAGCTGGAGCCAGACACCATGCCAGTAAGTAGGGGGCGGGGGAGGGGGGCTGGAGGGATCACCGGGTGCTGCTGGGCGCGGGGGTGACCCTTGCTGCCCCCCACTACCCCACGTAGCATGGGGGGCTCTGCCAACCCTACCCATTCCTCCAGGCCCCCCCACAGCTGCCCCGCCTGCCCGACATCCAGCCCTTTAAGAAAAAAACAACAACCCCCTCCAACAACTGCACTCACTCGT
>NW_005841917.1:2494985-2498485 GCF_000455745.1 Alligator sinensis
GACAGTGGGGGGGGGGGTCACAGGGCTTGTAACAGAGCCCCCCATGCAGCCTGGGGCAGTGGGGATCACCGTCCTACCCAGCAGTACCTGGTGAGCTGGTGCTTTTTTTTTTTCCTTTTCAAAGTGGCAGGAGCTAGGCCAGGTGGGATAGCCATTGTTAGGAGAGTGGGCAGCACCCAAATCTCGGAATCAGATTCAGCTGAATCAATTCAGGACAGTGATTCAAATCACCGAATCGAATCACTGTCCCCCATATCGGCCGAATCCGAATCTGAAGCAAATACTAGCAGCTTCGCAGAGGCCTAATTGTTATCACCTACTTCATTGACCACAGCACTGAAAACCTTTATATTGCTTTCTGAATTAATGGTAGGTAATATCATCCAGTTCAGTTAATGAGATCCCCCTTGATAGCTTTGGAAGTGTAGGAAACCATTCTACAGTAGTTACTTTCTGATTACAAAATGGAAGGCATTCTGTCTTGGATACAAGAAAGCTCAATATCTTAATTTTCAGGTTCAAGTTCAACATGGTCATTTTGGTGACCATAACCTCTTCTCAGAAGGAGAGCTTGTTCACATCTCTGGATTTTTCAGGAACTATTTCCGCCAGATTCATACTGAAAATGACTCTTATTCATGGTGGGTCAGGACTTGTATGAGCATGAAGTCCTCCTATTCAGCCTTACACCCATCCATGACCATCAAAATGAATACCTCTGGTAGACTGGGGAGTTCATATCAATCACCTGCAGGTGTGGGTTGTCTGGATGCCAAAGACTAGATATGCATTTGTTTTGGAACCAAGAATGGAGAGCAGAGCATGCCAAACTCTCTTCCATTACATTCAAGTCATCATGACAGACTCCACAACCATGAAGGTTTACAACGGGCAGTGTGGAACAAGATTCACCTCCCTAAGGGGCAGGAAGAAGTGAGAGGGGGAAGCAGGCGATCTATGTCATGAGTGCATCTGGAAATCATGTATGTTTGTCTGCTTCTTCACTTCTTTGGTCTCTAGTTTGCCAAGATGAAATGTCTCAGCAGATTCATCCTCTACCATCAGTGGGAGATAAGGGATTTTTCTGTTGCTAAGAATTGCGTGCAGCCTTTGACTGCTGCAGGAGCACCACCTTTTATCTGCTTGCTATGGGACACAAGGAAAGGAATGGTTCTAGTGTGCCCTTCAAGTTCAACTGATGTAAAAAGTCTTCAGCTGAGTGCTTGAGATGTGTACACGTCCACAGTGAGGATGTGCATATGAACAATGCATCTCAAAGAGCTCCAGTTACTGGGGCAAATATCCTCTTTTTTAGTACTTATTCAGGCCCCAATTCCAGTGAAGACCCAAAGCAATATTCCATTAACTAACATGGTGCAGGGCCAAATATGGTAGCATTACAGATTATAATGCAAGCTACTACAAAAGTAGGTCAAGAAAATAAACCTTCTACAGATGTTTGCATGACTTCGTTCATTAGGTTACCCTAATAAGTATTTGAGGGTGTTTCACACTACCCTAAGACAACCCAAGGGTTTTGTATCACTAATCTTATCAGCATTCAGGACCAGTGGTGTACAGCAATTTGAAGGGAAAAATGCCCACATAAAAGTGAGATAGTTTAGAAGAAAGGGGAGCAATGAGAAAATAAAATATGCTCCTTAACTGTGCTGTCGACATGTTCTCATTCTCTTTTGCATTCCCCTCTGAGGAAAACCACCTGATGTCAAACAACTGGCATATGGAATGTTTTACAGATGGATCACCATCAGTGACTAACATAGCTGTATATGATTATCTGTCACACAGATGTTTCAGCTTGTGTTTGTTTGCTAGCCAGCCAGCTAGCAGACAGACTTTCTTTTAGGGGATCACCAACAGATGTTTAACAAAAAGAGAGAGGATAGCTTACTGCTCTGAATATATGTTGCTAGCTTCATTGCCTTTTTGGTCAGCATCATACCCTGAGAAACAACTGGAAAAGATCTACTGGTAGGATCTGAGAAATTTTCGAAATTCTTCCTTAAAAAAAGGAGTCACTTAGCATTAGTTGCATTTGCAGGGTTTTCTCTGCCTTACAACACTGTCATCTAAAGCACTGCAAGTATGTTTGTAATGGTTGCTGGATACTAAAAATTAATGGAAAGAATTTTTTTAATAGGCCATTGCTATCCTTAATACCAACACACTAAAAAGTTATTAGACATGATGCCTGTAGACTTTCATCATAGAAATATTTTTGTTTAATATATGTGCTATTAGACTACAGCAAGTGCAGCCACGGAAATAGAAATTTCTCCCATGTTGAGCTCTAATAAAGTCAGTGGGGCTTTGTGGATGGCTGAATCTGATTGCAGGATCTAAACCTTAGGGTGCAGACAGAGATGACAATTTTTGCCTGATCTGGCGCCTGAAAGTTGTCTACAGCTGTGACCCAAATAGAAGTGCATGTCTGTAGACCGCTTTAACAAGGGCCCAGTCCCACAAAAATCTGAACCTTCATTATATGTGTGTTTAAATGATCATGCTCCAAAACAGAACGCGTTCTGTAACTTGTGTCTGTGGAACAACCCACCTGTTGCTCTTTTCAGAATGGGAGTGGTGAAAGGAGCAAAGCACTTCCTGCAAAGCACTATGAGTTGCAGCAGGGAGCGACTTTTCTGTCTGCGTCCTTAGTCTCCCTGGACTCAGCCTACCCTTTGTGTCTGCATGTTTTTGGGGGAGGGAGATAGACAACATAGTACCTGATTTATTCATATAACCCACATAACTTTTCCATTGTTCTGGAATAACAGATGGGCATCATGGTCATGTTAGTGCTGAACCTCAACATTTCATTAAGTATCCCTTGTGATTTCTGACACGTGTAAGAAAACCCACATCCCCTTAAGTGACTTCTACATACGTAGGAGGCTCTTGGAATATGCTCCGAGTATGTTTACTCTGGCTCCTTGCTACTCTCCTGATTGCTGCCAGAAAACAGGCCTCTTCAACCTACTCCCACTCCGCACACTCTAAACCTAGAAATATGGTGCTGAGGATGCTTCTGGTCAGACCGCAGTTGGAGTACTGCGTGCAATTCTGGACGCCACACTTCAAGAAGGATGCGGATAACCTGGAGAGGGTCCAGAGAAGGGCCACTCGTATGGTTAACGGCCTACAGACCAAGCCCTACGAGGAGAGACTAGAGAAACTGGACCTTTTCAGCCTCCGCAAGAGAAGGTTGAGAGGCGACCTTGTGGCTGCCTATAAGTTCATCACGGGGGCACAGAAGGGAATTGGTGAGGTTTTATTCACCAAGGCGCCCCCGGGGGTTACAAGAAATAATGGCCACAAGCTAGCAGAGAGCAGATTTAGATTGGACATTAGGAAGAACTTCTTCACAGTTCGAGTGGCCAAGGTCTGGAACGGGCTCCCAAGGGAGGTGGTGCTCTCCCCTACCCTGGGGGTCTTCAAGAGGAGCTTAGATGAGTATCTAGCTGGGGTCATCTAAACCCAGC
>NW_005841917.1:2498506-2546854 GCF_000455745.1 Alligator sinensis
TTCCTGCTTATGCAGGGGGTCAGACTCGATGATCTATTGAGGTCCCTTCCGACCCTAACATCTATGAATCTATGGATGTCCTCTCCTCTTCTCCACAACCGCTTCTGAGATCTTAGGAACCAGACAGCTTGGGAGTGGTATTGGGGTGGTGCCCCAGGTTTATCTTCACTGCCCCAGTTCTGGGCTTGATCACGCAGAATAAGACAAAGTGGAAAAGGCTTATTTTTCAGTTGCAGCTTTAAGGGTGGCATTGGTTCTTCTGTCCATTCTTACTAGAATTTGAAAAAAAACAAAACTCAGGTTGATGGAATTAAAGGCAGGTTAACATTTCGATATTTATCCAGTGCAAAAAGATCATTAATCCACAAAACCATAGCAGTCTTTTTCATAACCAAATTCTGTTATCACGATTTTACCAAAGATATTTCCTTCAAGAAAGGACAGTCCTGGTGTAAAATCCTTTATAGGATGTTGGCTCGCTGCAATCTTGAAGGGGGAGATGTTTATAGTCCCCTAATAATCTCCCCTAAATAAGCACAGTACTTCCCCATCACCAAATAAGGACATGACTCTAATTCACACACAATGCCTAAAACTTCCTTTACAAAATCCAGCACCTCAGGGCATGTGTAGATGAAACGGGGGCCCTAAATTGAAGCAGTGGGTTTTTAAAAACATGGCTTCAATATAGGGCTGATTTAAACCCCTGTGTCATGCACACACCCCACTGACTTACCTGCCTCTCTGGCAGGGAGGAGAGGGCAGGTTGCTGGGGGGCAGAGTGGTCCCTGGGCTGCAGGGAGGGACTGATGCTTCCCTCTGCAGCAACTGCCCCCCCCCCCCCCGGTAGCACCCACCCGCAGGCACCCATCTTGGGCGTTCCTGGGGGGCACTACAGCTGTGGAGGGAAGCGCTGGGCCCCCGCACAGGTCAAGGAGGCAGGCAGGCTCCAGGGGTGGGGGGGAAAAAAAAAGATCAGACTGGCTGCTTTTCTTGGGCAGAGCCTGCTCCTCGGCTGCTGTCAGGCTGCCTGCAGGGATTTCTGCAGAGCCGTGGAACTGCATGGAGCCTGGTGCTTCCCTCCACGGCTGTAGGAGCAGCAAACTAAAACTACTCGAAGGACTTTTACTTTGCTGCACCCCAAGTCATTTAAGGCACATTACACCACCAGATTTCCTACAGTGGCTGGAATTAGTACACGATACACCGCTGAGGTGTGCAAACACAGACACCGCTAAAGCAGTGCAAAAGCATTTAGCCTGCTTGAAAGGTTCGTACACGCACGCCTCTCTTTTCGTCTACACACGGCCTCAGACTGCAGACTGAACCTCAGGTGGCTAAAACTCAGTTTGAAAGACTATAGTTTTTCCTCAAGGCATGATTCTACTGCCATGATGGAACACTTCATGTCCATCAGCATGTCATTGGCCTGATCCTAGCAACTGTTCTTCACTTGAAGTCAGTAGGATAAGTTGCATCACATTTAGCAAGTTGAAGGTGTAGTTCCAGGAGACTTATTCAAGGATGTATGAAATGATATCTCTCCAAGAGCAAAGCCTTTTGAATATCTATACACGTGATGGACCTCTGCTGTGACACATGCTAATTAGCACGCATCGGAGCTGACTTAATTAATTGGCACGCTTTAGCAGTTTCCACATCAGGTGTATTCAATGTCCCCACATTTCAAAATGGTGATGGGGGCACTTTAACTAAAACTCATCGAAAAAGCTTTAAAGTGCCCCCGCTGCCATTTTGAAGTATAAGATGCTGAATACATATGATGCTGCTGTAGTTAGTGGAGCAGCCGTCAGAACCGCTCTAATTAAAGCTCCCACCCTCCCGCAGAGCACGTGTATAGATGCCTTTTTTTCCCCTGCTGTCATTTACATAGCAGATAGAAGCAGTATTTCCTTGTACACCTGTGATATAGAGTTGCTGCTGAAAGGCTTGCCTTTAATTTCAGCAGGTAATCCATGTGAGATGTATAGAAAGGACATGTTGCTTCAGTTTGCATCCCAGCCATGCTCCACCTGCTGGCCAGTGCAGTGTTCTACTTCTGACTCCCTTTGGCCTGGTTGATGTTTTCTGGTTCTGCTTCATCTTCCCTTTTAGTAGACCTTTCTTTTGGTGGGGATCCTGTGTCAGGATCTACTATTACTTTTTGCATACCATGCAGAACTTTTTGTTGTGGTATACTGTTTAGTTTTCATTGTAGAGTATGGCAATTTAGATGTGGTTACTTCTTATGGAATTAACAAACAATAGGAAATAATCTCTTTTCTTTGTTTGGTTTTTGGCTCATTCTTTAGAAGATTGTTTTGATGCAGAACAAAAGGAAGTTTTGAGGAAAAAACCTACTTTTTATTAATTTCTTCTATGTTTATATATCTAGGTGTAGAATTATATTAATTTTCTATGTTATGACTCATATGCTGACCTAAAGTCCATGTATTTATATGCTAAATATTTATAAAGAGAAATATCCCTTTTTGTAAAACAGCTATGTAAGTAGTCATTGACATGCATTTAAATAGCTTGTTGTAGTACTGAGTATTATTTGCTAATTTAAAATTGTGCTATGCCATATTGTACAGGCCATTTTCTATATCCAGAACAAAAATATTGACCCTATTCTTGAGTAACTAACATTCTTATAACACTTGTCTGATAAATTCCTGCTGGAAAGTTGCATGGTTTAACTAGTTCTTTTGGTGATGTTGTGACTTTGTTAGTACAAAATGTAATAATCTTTAACATTTTGCATCTGGAGAGAGATACTAACAGTAAGGTTTATTTGTTCCTCTTTTTCAGATGCTCTCTAAATCAATTGAACAGCTAAAGCAGCCTGGCAGTCAACTAGAAGAAGCTGAAGAGGAGCTTCATGGAGATCCTGTAATGCAGGAAGAAGGAGCTCCCTCTAGTGGTAACAGCATTAGGGATGACAGCAGCAGTATTTGTGTGGATGACAGAATAGGACAGCAGGTGGGGGCTGTGAAAGTGAAAGAAGAACCACTGGACAGTGATGACGATATTCAAACCCAGCAAATGGAATCTGGGGAGCAAGCTGCTTTTATGCAACAGGTAATAGGCAAAGATTTAGCTCCAGGATTTGTAATTAAGGTTATTATCTGAATGTCATATATACATTTTTAGGCCTTGATAAGAAATTTTCTTTCAGTTCACAGATCTAGCTAATCTCATTTTATCATTCGAAGAATCAAAGGTGGATGTGTTTTTATGCACACTTAAAACATAGTCAAACTCATACTAAGGCCACTGATTAAAAAAATACCTGTTGCACTCAATTATGCTATCTGAATCTTTGCATAATAAATAGGATTTGTATTAGCCCTGAACTGTATTACATCAGTTAGTTGTAGTGAAATGAAACTCGTTATATTAACTAGTTTGCTGAGATCAGTGATTGTTGGAATCAGTTTCCAGATCTGATCAATGAAACGTTCACTCGGTCTTTCTGTTTCTGAATTCTTCTGACATGTCACGACTTTTGCTTTCACAATTCTGTATATAATGTATCATACTGTAGTCTTGAACACTGTTAAGAGTAGGGTATTTTTCCCCATTAGACAGGTACTGGCTACAATACCAGTAGTCCTAGGTTTGTGTACAAAGTATGATTTAGAAGATAATAGAAATATAAGGTGGATGTAAAGATGCAAGGCAAGGCATGGAATTATTTAAAAATCGTTTCCCTTTTGCACTGCTAAGTTTATTTTTCTTTTTGTCTTATTTGATGATACTATTGACAAAGAGGTCCTCAAATGAAGCAGATGCAAATATCGGCACGGAATGATAGCCAGCATTATGTTCCAAACAGATACTTGGGTATATCTGAAAATGCAGGGGACAAAAAACCCCAGAACTATCATTATTATCTGATATCCAATCTCATGTTTATTTTTTTAAATAAAGATTAATCTTACAAAATTATATAATTTTTATCACTAGGGTTTCATTGTCATTCTGAATAATGACTAACTGTGTAAGATGCCAACCTGGCAAAAGGAAAATCAAATTACTACAGAGTATTTTATAAGTTGCTAAAAAAATAAATGCATTTGTACAGTGCGTACCTTCAGAAAGACGGTGCACTTTGTTGCTGTAAAATCAGAGTAGCTCTGAATGCAAAAGAAGGCACTGTTTATTTAAGTCAATACTTTGTCAGGTCCCTGCTGTTCTCCTGCAGAAAAGTGATTCTGTACGGGTGAAACAGGAAATGCCTTATGGAAACAGGAAGCCCAAGTGATTCATGTACAGAGGAATGTAAAGGGGGGTGGGGAGTTTGGGGTGGATAGTGTTCTACTCTCTGTTTTTAAAGGGCAGTCTATGAATTGATTTATTGTCAAAGAAAATAACAAAGCGAGTAGGGAAATTGTTAAGGAAGCTTTCCAGTGAAACATTTCCTTCATATTCCCTTCTGATATGTTTACCTTGTTTTATAGGTTTACTTTTGTTAAACTAGTTAAAGATTCATTGTATTAAGACCCCTTTAATATGGATAATCCAAAACTGACCTGGAATCCTTGTCAGTTTTTTTTTTTCTATTAAAAATATTTATATTTCTAAAGCTAAGGTATTTTGAGGTACAGTATCCTGTTTCAAAAGAGATAGCTGTTTTGCCAAATGTAGAAGTTGTTCTAATATATATTATTAGCATGTCATGTTTACATTTTGCTTTAATATTATCAGTCTCTTATAAAATGTTGCAACTTCTAAAGATACATTATCCTTTTTCTTAAAACATCTCCAAATAATTCAAATAACTAAATAGCTGCTAAAACAAGAAAAGGCCTCCTGAAACCTTGCCATCAGCTTTGATAACAGAAATGTGTTTTGCATAATATATTAAGAATAGAAATAAATCTCTCTCCCTCTTACACAGAAAGAGGAGATAAAGTAGCATGTACATTCAAAAATATGAAACAGAAAAATATGAAACAGATAAAGGTAAAAATGTGTATTTTTCCATCATATGTTTCATTGCTTGAAAAGCCTAATTTTAGTGTTGCCAAAAAGGGATAGTGCATCTTTTAAAATACATTTTATTTGGGGAAGAACTTGTAGTTGAGCAGACTTTTGTACAAGATCAAAGACACAAGTAACGACACACCATAGGAGATATTTTTATAATATTGTTCAGGAGAAAGTTACCCCAGTACAGCCAGTGGACTTTAATTATATTCAAATTTGATAGCCTCTGAATTTAATCAAGAAACTACCTGGAACCAGTGAAAAGGAAAACTGGGTTTAAACCACCATATTTCTAGTTGATAATTGTCTCTTAAATCTACTGTATTTATTATAATTTACACCCATGAAGGTGATCTCCTGTTTTCTGATGTAAATATATTCTGTTTGTATGTTCCCTTTTTTGCCTTCTGATATAAGTCTATTCCTTTCTCAAATAAAGTTTTTTTTTAAAAGATCCCCTTTCAGATATTTGACTTTGTGTAGAGTTAATAATTTAGTTGGTGCTTTCTCTTTTGTATAACCAAATGTGCTTGCTACGCATTGTTGAAATAATTAAAGCTTTTAGGGGCAAGGTTTTTTATTGCACTATTTTTAGAATGATTACACAAAGTCTATTTTTGGTCTCTTGTTTGATCCTATTTCAGCCATTGAAAACTGTAAAACAAATGGAAATAATAACTATGCATGCTCATTTTCCCATCATGGCATTTGTTTTGAATGCACGATCATAAATGATACCATCCTGGACAGATAAAGTACAGGTAAATCCCAATTTTCTAACTCCTAATTATCCCAAATTTGGCCACGTTGAAAAAAATTTCCTTCTCGTTTCCAATATTTATGATTTCATGAACGTTTCACAAGGCTCTTGAGACTTTTGTAAAACTGGGGTTAACCTATAAATGCATTCTGGGAACTTTACAGACTTGAAGCCTGTTAGAGGTTTGCATCTCACCTACCCTTCACCCCACCCCCAAACTCCAACTTCAGAAGAGCACTTAAGTATTTGCTTAAACATATGCTTAAATGCTTAATGAACAGCTATGCTTGCCTGAACTTTAGTTCAGATTTTCATTTCAGTGTTTCGGATTTACTAGTACAGGTAGAAGTGAAGGGAAAGTTGAAAATAATTCTTAGCTGCATTATCTGTCAGCTCTAACTCTTCCTTCAAATTGAATGTCAGCTGTTTCACTTCCACTACTGCTTACACTAAAATGGATAGGTATGAGTTTTCATAAACACAGCATAATTAGTTTAAATTTTCTAACCATTTATTTGACTGATATGGATGATATACTAAAAATAACCACTAACTAAAAAATAGAGCTAAAAGTCTTACCTTGCAATAGTTAACAGTTTAACTTGCATTATCAATACTGTTGTAACTTACTACCATATAGAACAGCATCTATTTATAATCTGGAGTCTGTAAGTAAGTAGTTGATATATACTTTTTAAAAATCTGAAGCCTTTTGTTTAAATGATCACAAAAGTAGTCAAATAACAGCTTTAAGTATTTTTAAGAGTTTGATTTTTCCTCTTTTGAAGATTTAGTTAAGAGTTTTTATTTGCCAGGTATCCAGACTAGATGTAGAGAAACACAAAATTGTATTCTAATTAAAAATACATCTTATTTTTTTCCTGAAGATAATGAGTAATAAGGCCTTCTTGGTAATAAGGCCTGTTTCACCCTGCTGTCAAAAAAAGTCTGCATAGGGATTAATTGGGGAGCAATTCCTTCTAAATTAGAAAAAAAATGCTTGATAAAACTTATGTACTCTGAGGAAAAGTACACTAAGAAACACGTGGTGCTAAAATATAGTTTTTATAAGTTTAGTATTTGTTCATCTTTTGGCATAAAAATATAGTATTAAAGTCTGAATCTCAGTAGCCAGGAAGCAGTGCTGACACTCATCTTTATCATTCAATAAGTCATTCACGCACCTTCATCATTCACCTCCTCCTCATCATATCCCCTAAGATTTACTCCATGGCAATTAATCCAGCCATACCCTGTTTTTATCTTCACTGGCTTTCTGAGGTAAATATTTTGTAAGAGTTATTCCCAAACACTGAGCCAAAAATATAAATATTTTTCTTTCTTCGCAAAATTTGCAGCAAGAATTAAATCAGCAGAATTAATTTAGTAAATGTTTTCTGTCTTCATACCTGCCTGTCCCATTTAGAGCCACTCAAGGGGGAACTTGTTTGCTTTCCATTTATTTGTTTAGTTTCTGACTTCCTTATACAATTCCCATCAACTGGGTGGTAGCGCTGTTTAACTACCTCATTTTTCTTGATGAAGGATCCTCCTGTAGATAACTATGCACAAAATTCTTCCTAAGTCAGATCATCATCATAGGTAAAATTATCTTCTGAATTAATGTCTAGTCTCATTGACCATCAGTGTATTTGATGAGTCTGCCACGGGGTCTTTCATCTTCGAACTGTCTCTTAGCCTGACTTAATTTTTCTGTTGCCTTTTATTTAAAGTCTCTCAAACCTAAGTGCATGGCCAAGATACTTGCCTGTTTTCTTCCAGTATTTCTTGAGTGTTCCTGTCTGTGCTGCTCTATCACAATAAGTGTAGGCACACATTTACTTTTAGGGTAGAGACAGATATTCAAAAGGCCTGAGCCTAAATTGATTCAATCTTTGCGTGTTAGTCTAATCAGTTTGTAACTGCACAGACATCCCAGAAATGCAGGCACAACTCTGCAGTGGCTCGGGCTAGAAGCTGGGGGGGGAGGAAGTGGGGGAGAAGCCCTCCCTTGCCTTCCACAGAGCTGAGCTGAGGGGGCCATGGTCAGGCCCCAGCAGGACACTCTGATTAGGGAGGTACCCCGCCACCTTCTGACCAGCCCAGCAGGGAATTGATAACACAGTGTTTATCACCCCTAACTCAGTGTTTATCAGCCCATTAAGAAAACAACAGAGGGACATTACCAGCTACCAGTTGATTCTGCCTTTGTCCTGTCTGTGACAGTATGGACTGTAGCCAGCATGTGGTCTGCTAGCCAATGCTGAGAGGTGTCTGTGTAAGGCAGAGGAGATGGGGAATCACTGCTTAGCAACGAGTGTTGGGGGGGAGCAGAGAAACCAGGCAGATGCCTGCAGTCTCTGCCGAGCTCCAGCCAGGGAGCAGAGGGAAGGGGCCAGCTCTGCTGTGGAGCAGAGAGCCCCGCCCAGCCCAGAGAGCATGCCGGGATGCTGAGGGATGTCTGGTTTAATTTAAACCAGCAAGGGTTTGGGACAGACATTGCACAAACCGGTTTGAGCCAAATCAGTTAAGTCTGATACTACATTCAACCAGGTTGATCTCAAACCGGTTTCAGCCATTTTCCAACTGGTTTATGTGCACTGAACATCTGTTCCGTTACAGGTTTAAACCAATTTCTGATCACTTAAACCGGATGGTGTGTAATGCCTGTCCCTAGTCTTAGTCCTGCTTTCTTACTTCAGTATTTGGCTGCCGCCGCTTTTTTCTGTGCTAGAATGCAAAATTGAATGGTTTCATTTTTAAGGAACGCTAATCCATAAAATACATTGTATAGATAGGGCTCTGCAAAGGGCATTTTGCTGTCTATAAGCCAGAAGTGTAGAAGGCCCACTAAAGAAGAGGGTCCCCTAATAATGGGCCCTGTATAGATGTATAAGATTAGCCTTCTTAAGAGAGTGAGGGTAAAGAGTTGAGAGTTCACCTATAGGCTCAAGCTCAAACTAGAGTAAGTAGGAGCATCAGTTAATACAATGTGAGAAGAAGCAGTTAACACCAGTACCATGGGTAGACCTACAGTTTTGAAATTGGGGGTGCACAGTTAATCAAAGCAAAACACAACACAGTTTTCTCCAGGTAAAAAGAAACTAGAAACTTTACTAACATGCTAGGGGCTTTGGACTGTACTACTGAGTTTACATTCAGAGCGAAAACAAATGCAACTTCATTGAAAATGGATTAATTTTCTGTATCATGTATGAAAACGGAACCAGCTAGGCAAGAAATACTCAAAAGATGCTGTTTCTTTAATCCTATAATCATTAGATTAAATGTATGTCTTTTTAGTGTCATAAAACACAAACAAACCTTTAGCATCTTAACAGTGCATCCAATTCTTCACTGAAAGGTATTTCCACACCTGGGTTAATTTTTTTAGCTAGAGTTAAAAACAGTCTGCAGAGCTGTTATATAAGAGCTATTTGACCAGGAAAGCAGAAAGCAAAAGGGAAAGCAGAATTGCAGAAGAAAGGATAGTTTATCAGTGGATCATCAGCACCATTAAAAAAGGAGGGAGGGTTGTTACCACCTCTGGAATGAAGAGTTTAGAAGGAATCAAGTAGACTATAAAGAGCTATGAAGTCAAGTGACTCCCTCAATGCTTTCTGCATAGAAATGCTGCTGCCCTTCTCAGGCAGTTGGTTTTAAAGTTTGTGTGGAGAAGAAATCAAAGGGTGGGAGGGAAGGGGAGAGGGTGCAAGTACACCAATGCACCCCACTTTGATCTGCTCCTGACCACTACCATTTTTAATGTTCTGATTGGGCTTCAGTATTAACACATTGAGACTCAAAGGGAACTATCCTCAACTCTATAGAGTTCAAATGTTCATATATTCCATAAAAACTGTGAATAAAATATTCCATAAAAACTTGTCACAGATGATCTAAGAGGGATAAGAAAATAATCTTTCCAGTCAAGTAAATTGTTTGGAGTATAGAAGCACTACTGGATACCAGGCACTACCACTTGTCTTCATCCTGTGAATGTGTGTTATTTGGATCTACTCATCATCACTTACATATCATTAGCAGCAAGCAAAGTACCTCTTTCTCCCTAGTCCACATTTGCTTTTAAAGCCTTCTAAGCTGTTGGCACAGGACCATTATTTGGCTTTAGGGATTGGTTTGGAGATTTAGCAGTGGAGTTCATTTTCAGAACAAGAAAGGTAGCAATCTACCAGAAATGTTTAACTACATTCTAAAGAAATCATCTGGCCACCAGAACCGTATTGATGCAACATTCCTATGCATACTGGCTCAACTGGGTTTCCTTTCCTTCAAGGCAAGAGCCAGACTGAGCTATGCAGGAAGTGAGGATGAAGCCAGAAAGAATCAGGGGCCAATTCAACCTCTGATGCTGCTCTAACAATCATCGTTATGCATCCAGAAATTGTTAGAATGCAAGATATTCCAGCCATGCCACCTTCCACTCTAAGAGCTGAAGGAATGGGTGTGGTGTGATCCAGGCCTGGGTGGGACATGGCTTGCTACTTTCCTTCTTAAGAGAGATCCCCATGTGATTATTTAAGATGGCTTTCCATCTTTGCTCTGAGGATATGATTCTCTGTGTCAAGCTTCCTGGCTTTGCTTTTTAAAAATGGTGTGACCCTCTAATACTTGTGGATCTCTTCTATATATCTAGGCAGGGGGATAAAATAGAACTGATATAAAAAAATAATTTGTCAGAAGAATGTTTACAGCTATTAGGTCCCTTTTCTCAGTTGGCATTTTAAGTCTTTTCTGAAAAAAAGTATCTTACTGAAAAAATCTGTTCATTTAAACTATATTTATTTGTTTTCTCTTTTTCCTCCTGGAACTGATCAATTGCCATGAATCAATGGTAATCAAGAACTTTAAAAGCTTTTATCTAAGTATATTTCACAGTTGCACTGAATGAAAGGTCAGTGTCAGATAGACAAACACTGTGATGTTTTCGTCATAGCTGTGCCAGCCCTGTTCTCTCCTGCCTGCTTTGAAGAATCCCGGTGTTGCTTTTTATACATCTATCAATCTTGATGTCTCTTTCATGCTTAGTTTCCTTTTTTAATCATTTGAGAAATCAAACCAGACAGTAATCTTTTCCAAAACTACCTCATGCAAAGGAGAATATAACAGGATTCTCTGTGGTGATACTGGGCACACTCTGGGCAACTAGGCTCTGGTTTCTGGTGGTGCACACTGCTGCCATGTACACCCTGCCCCTTTTTATAGTGGCAGTTTTTTTGACACTGGGCTCTTCCAGTGTCAAAAATCCCAAACAAACCACTATGCTGCTAATGAGCAGTGTGGTGCACAGGTGCATGTGCACAGAGTGCGGTTTGTGGCACCTCAAGTGGCTTTGCGGCTCTGCAAACCACATGTGCACACTCATGGGTATGTGCCCTATAGGTCTAAAACCACAGGGTATTTTGGTGCCCCAGTGGAGCAGAGAGGCTTCCTGTTAATTTTGCACCTGTTTCCGCAGCACAGGAGTTTATGAATGTTACCAAAATCCTGCAACAATACCAGTAGCAGAGTGACCAATACGGGGATCTAGAGGGAACAGAGACTTAGGGTGTCTTGTCTGTGCCTCCCCAGTGGAGGTTTTTTGGAGCTTGAAGGACTTTTCCAACAACTCGGACTACAAAGATCACCGCTTTGCTACCAGCAGCCAGCTGGTCTGGATATTGCACATCTTGTATTTCTCACAATGCCAATTGCAATTTACACCTGTTCATGGAAGTGTGTGTTACACATCTGACAGCAAAGCTGAGCCCACAATACTTTCCCTCTTAATTCTTGTTCAGTTTCCTGGAGTTTCACTACTTGCGCTCTATGACTGCCAGCCACTTGTTCGTTTAGTGCCATCATTTGACATGTGTTGTGGGCATGCTTTGTATGGCTTCGTAGAATTAACCGTCTCCTAGTAGGCTTTTCTCTTCAGCTTTGCTCCTCATAGTCTCCAACGCTTTCCTCAGTGAAAGCTTGAGGCATCTGCTGTTCCTTGCCTTTTGTACTTGCTTCCTAAAAGAATACAGTACTGTAAGTTTTTTTTTTAAGTACAATTTGCTCTTGAAAAGGGTGACAAGCTTAAAAGTTTGCAAGCTGGAGTTCTTTATTCAAGCATTGGTAGAATGAGCTGTGCACAGAGGCTCTGCCCTGACCAAAAGGTACCATGGATGAGATTGCTAGTTATTCCCTCTTCAGTCCATTTTCCTAGGCCTGCCTGCAGCTACTGAACATGGCAGTGAAGTGAAACATGAACATTAATTGCTGTTGAGTTCTTTATTTATCTGTTATGAACCAGGCCAAGTCTGACAACTGTTTTCACAGAGGCCAGCAAACAGCACCTGGCAAGACCATCTTTTGGTTAGCATAGGGCAGGCTGGACAGTTTCTAAATGGCCTGGGGTTGCATGCCTCATCAGCCTCACCAGCATGAGCCAGTGGTCCCCTAAGCCCCATGCTGCACAGGTGCCCCACTGCTATGCACTGTCAACCCAGTTTCACCCCCAATTCCTTAGCTGCATGCTCCCCTCCTGCCCTGTGCCATGAGGGCACACCCAGTGAGTTGTGGGTTGCACCACCCTGGTCCACCTTCTTGGGTGAAGGCAGGAATGGAAGATGGAGGAAGAAGGGGAAGCTGGAGACCCTAGCTGCTGATGCAGCCAGTGGTATGAGGGGAATGGCAACTGGGTGGGAGTTTGGGGGCCACAAATTAAGCAGTCATGGGCTGCATGCTGTCTCTGGTTTGCCAGTTGCACAGCTCTGCTGTAGGGAATCATGCACGTGTGAAACACTGCGTTAGTTATGAAAGCCTTCATAACTGATTGGCAGTTCCTGCAGTTCTCCTGGTCTTTTTGTTCCTCTAGCATTTACCTAGCTCTGCTTATACATCATCTACTCTCTACCTGAATAGTTTTCTTTGGAATAATAAAATTACCTGTGTATGTTTATCTGCTGAAATGTCCAACTCTATGCTTAGAAGCCCAAAGCATTTTCCTTGGTATTTTTTGTAGAAGGGGAAAGACCGCACTGCATACCTAGCATGAATATTGTGATGATGTAATTCAAATCTGTTCATTTCTAGGGAAGAATATATGTTGCATGTGCCACTAATTTACATCATTTAATCTAAATGAACATGCATAAGCTCTTTGAAAACAGAAATATCCTTCATGCCCTATGAATGAGGCTCTTGGCATTCATAATTTTTTTTCAAGTTTCTAGCCCTTAAAAAGGAAACCCTTGAAAACATAAACCGACATGAATTAAGCACTAGTTGTAAAGAATAGTAGTGAGGTACTATAACTATAGGATTCAATAGGTTACATTTGAATTAGGAGCAGACAAATTGTTTTGAAGCCTGCTGAAAACAGCAAGATTTGGGCTTAGTTTACTGTTTTCAGGCCTGTCTAGTGCTGGAAACAAGGTAGCTACTGCTGAATGTCTTTCTAGTAGTATGTTTATCTGGATCCATATTATCTGAATGCCCTTCAGTTATCTAGAAATAATCATCAGTTTTTCTGGCCATGTTTATTTTAGTTATTTCATTCTTGAGGAGCATGACAATGAGTGAAAGATTGAACATAATTTAGAGAGAATGAATTCTGTGCTCACAAACCTCATACTGTTAGTTTGCAGTTTCATGGGGATGTTGCTTCTACAGGAGGTCATGGTCATGGGGAAAAGCATGATTTTTCAGTTAGGTCCTGTTTCACAAAGAGCTTTCAATACTAAAACAGAGAAACAACTAGAAATTTAGAACTGGTCTCTATTCTGCAGGAAGCCAGAGGGCGATATGTTTGTGAAACTATGAACTTTCTATTGAGTAGAAAGCATGCTACATTTTACTAAAATGAAATAATTTTATAACACTTGGTTTTACTCCTAGATGGGAGTGGCAATAATCTGGAGGTCAAAATAGTGGGATTGTGGTAGCAAGGTCTCCCAGCCTGTCACAGATGGAAATAAATCTGTTTTTGGGGGTTTTTGGTTTTTAGGGTTTTTTTTGCGGGGGGGGCTTGGTTCTTCATTATTTTGTTATTATCACTGGAGAATGCTGTGTACTGACTTACCTGGGCAGCTGCACAAAATAGTTGGGCATATTATAAAGGAAAAATGTTCCTTATAGCTCTTCCATCTTACCACCTTTATCCCCTTCATCTTTACTAGGATCACTTCTAGGCCTCTTCTTCCAGGCATTGATTTTAGCTAGGAATTAGAGAGACTGAGTATGTTTACAAATGCATTAATGCGATTTTCCTAATGCACATTAAATTTAGTACTTCCAATGTGAGGTACTAAATGAATGCGCATTGGGCTGCCCTAATGTGCAGTAGCACAAATGAACATTTTTAGGTGATGCTTAATGGACCGGAGCCTATTTTATTTCATATTAACATAATAGCCTGGTTTTTTACATGACACTTTAATGTGCAGTAAAATAGGCTCTGTGTATTAAATTGTACGTGTAAACTTGCCTACTGTTCGTAAGGTTTTGACTTAGTGTTTTTTCCACATACTCGGGTGACATGTAGGGGGTGCATGGGGGTGCACGTGCACCCCCTGAAAGTGCCAGTGCACCCCCTGTCCAGCTGTGCTCCCTGTTTAGCTGGTGGGCAGGGGGACAGGCAGCAGCACCAGTGCCCGCCCCGCAAGCTCTGGCCAGGGAGCGGAGCCGCCAGCAAAAGCAGCTGCGCCGCTTCTGTAAGTGACTGAGATCAGCCGCAGGGGACCCCCCTCCTCCCCCCACCAGCAGGATCAGCTGCCAGGGAAACCCCTCCCCCCATCGCTGACTGGTGTCGGGGGGGCACATTTATGCCCTGACTCAAGAGGCACCAGACACTCATGCACATACTCTTCCAAAGAGGGTTTTGGCTATTGAGAAACATTTGTCCTTACAACACTGAGGAATAGTCCAAGAGAAAGGGCTAGTTGCATTCTACCTCCAGGAACTTCTTGAACATGCAACAGAAATACTTGTTGATCAGCAATACCAACAGGCATCATGGAGGAGGACTGGAAATGTACCGTACTTAACTGTGCACAGCAGAAGTTCATCCACCAGCAAAAGTTCTGGGACTCCATTGCTGAGAGGGATCTAGGAAACTTGTTCTTAACTGGTATTTATAGACCCTTTTATGTAAGCTTCTTATTTAGTAGGTGTTCATTCTTCACCCAGCCTATGACAAGTGGAGACCTATTTCCTGTTACCCACCTCATCACCCACTCCACAAACCATAGTACAGCCTAGCTGCAAAGAGACCCAAAGAACAACAACCTGAACATCAGCTTTGAGGAACAGCTCTATGTTAGGACATCCATTTTGGAGAGCCTGATCCTGAGGCTGGAAAATGGTACTCAGTGAAAGGATTCATATAGACTCTGGGGACGGGAATTTTATCTAGAAAGATCTTATTTAAATATTGGTGTCAACAGTATTTTACCATACAGAAATAAAAGATGGACTTAGTAAAACAAACAACACCAATGACTGCTTCAAACATCCCACTGGTCAATTGTGGGAGGTCACAGGTTAATTTTGAGGGTTTAGCATTCCTCAAAAAAAAGACAGTGATGAAGAACACTATCACAGTTGCATCAGGCCCATTACAGTGCTCTGGGTCCTCTCCCCCTTAGGCAATACAAGGCATGTGACAGTAGCAAAACCAAGATGCTTTAGGGAAATTTTGCAAGAGAACCCCTTGTTAATTCTGCCTCAAGCTTAAGTATAGATTCCTGAGTGGAAAATTAATACTTCTGTGGCAAGGTAGGCTATAGCTTCTGCCCACGCTCAAGCTCTGTAGAAAAGATTTTGTGTTGCTTCCAGAGAAAAGCTTCTGAGGGTGGAATTAGGTAGGGGATGGGAAGTAGTGCCAAAGCTGACACCTCCTATGCGTTTCAGACCAGAAGTGAGTGTCTTGCTTTTGGAAAAATTGAACAGAAAAATCTGTCTCATCATACCTCCTAATTGGTAGCAACTCTTCCTCATAGTCATAGCCTCACTGCTTCAGTTTAAAGATACAGTTTCATCAACTGTATATATTAATCTTCCTTTATCAGCGATGGTAAAAATATACAGTTTTATGGAGTTTTAATTTTTTTGTTCCCAAAATTCTAATATTGTTGGCCAATTCCACAGATAATTGAAAGAACGAACAAAAATGTCCACTGAAATTTTTCAGAGGATGATGGGATAGATTTGCAGGATTAAAGACATTTTGGCTTGTTGTTTATTTTTAAATATACCCTAATATTATATGTATATCTACCAGCACTGCTGTTTCTAGCTACTAGCTGGCATGAGAGACCAATTGATTTTCACATTCCTGCCATTTTTGTCACCTTTTACAATGCTAGAATTATTGTTAAACAAGAACTTTCCAGGTACAATAATTAAACTTATAATTAGTAAGTAAAAGAATAAATGGAAAGGGAAGGAGGAAACTATATATGATATATTAAATCATATCTATGATATTTTAAATCTTATATTAATAATTTGAGTGAATATAATAACCAGAGGCAAAGCCAAGAGTATCAACTTTCTGTCTCCTTTGTTGCACCACTTTTTTTAAATACAAATTTAAATTATTATTTTTCCAGCTGGGAGATTTTACCCTGATTTTTTTATATCACTATCAATTATCAAGTCCAGCACTTTAACACGGTGCCTCTTCTAAAACCCAAACCTCTTCAAATATCTGATGAGGCAAAAAAATAACTATTAAGGAAATACATTCTGCCTTAAAATAATAGGTAAGGCAAAAAGAAATATCTAAAAATAATGTAAAACTGCACAATAAATACTTTACCAAAAGATATTGGGCACATTTTGCATTAAATTATTTTTAAAGACAGGTTTTGATGTGCCAGTATTTTTTTCCCAGATTCTTAATCCTCTTTATGTTTAAAGTACTTTGTAATCTTTGGAATATATTATTTATGGGAATTGGTTTCCCTGCTATTAGTCATCTCCCAAAAATCTCAGTGATTGGCCGTTTAAGCCACAATGACAGTCATTGATTAATAGTTTCTTCCAAACTGGTTTGAAATCCTGGCTCTGTTGTCCGCACCCCGCTCTCCCCCCCCCCCCAAAAAAAAACGGGGGGGGGGGGGGCAAAGAACCCCCTCCATACCTCTGGGGGTATGCACAGCGACTAGGAGTTGCCCCCCATCATGCCTCCTGGACAAGCTGTCCATGGCTCTGCCTTGCTCCCTGCCCCAGCCCCAAGTATCATGCACCACCCTGGCCCTGCCCCACTTCCTCTTTCACTGTGGAGGCCTCAATCTGCCTTCTCCCCCCACCCCTTCCCCCACAGATTTCCCTGCAGGGAGCTGCTCTCAATGCTGCCAAGCTGTATTCCTAGCCACATGCATGTGTGTGGGCTTGCACATGCATGTGGCACCCCCTGCATCCCACTCCCAGCAGCCCCAAGCAGCCTCTTGGAGCCTAAAATGCTGCAAAAAAGGAGGGGGGAGAAGAGGGGCAGGTTAGAGAGAGAAAAAAACCTGTACCAGTGATCTAATCTGGCACCTTCATCTATTGAAAAGCTAGTCTCAGATATTAGTTATAAGCAAGCATTCTAGCTGACGTTAATAATCCAGCGCCAAGCAAAACCAAGAACGACAAATGACTCTATGCAAGTGGTAGTTCTTTAGGTGTAGTGAAGTGTGGATAAACATACTGTTTCCTTAGAAACTGTCACAAAACAAAGATCCATTTACATTCATGTCATTATGAAAGGGTGTGACAAAAGATTATTTTTTTCAGTTCTAAAATAGTTGTAGATTAGGATAAAATCCTGTCTGAAATGTGTTAAAATTTTGGTTTGTGTGATACTAGAACTTTCTCTGGACTTCAATACAGAGATTTTATTTTCTCTTTAATTTGAAGATTGTTACTAATTTCTATGTAAAACATTGTAAATCTAGTTAAATTTTCACATTTTGAGCTTACCTTTAAAAATAAATAACAGGAATTTATTTGACAGCTGAGGACAATGACCAAAGACAAGGATCTTGCACTGCATGCTTCTTTTCTCTCTCAATTTTTGTGGGCACCATACATTTCTAAAATGGTTACACTTTTCCCTGAACCAACATAATATAAAAGATTTACTGTTACAGTTTGTGTGTGGCCAGGCAATGGCATATGGAAAACATGTTTCCTGCTATTTAATTTAATTACTCCAATCACGTGCCAGCCCCGGGCATGTCATTCTGGACCTCTGAGGCTCTTTGTCTGTCAAAGAGATGGACAATATCTTGGCTTTGTTTAGTTGCTCTGCAGGCTGTAGATAAAACCACTGAAATACTGTGTGTTTGTTTAACCAAAACTTTGCATTTTTACAATTTGGCTTTGATTTTTTTGTTTTACAAAAAAAAAGATGACATTTTGGCCTTGGTGAGCTGGAAAGGAAATATTAGGGATATGAAGAACTGTCACTTTGGAAGTTTGACCTACAAAAAAAGAATATTCTAGCCTTCTGGTCAGAAATAAGCTCTGTTAGCAGAAACTTAAGACATGTATCATTGTGTTATGTTAGGAATGGCTATTAGTGTGGGACAGCTGGAAAAGCCCTATTTATAATTATTTCATCATTAAGTATTAAGTTTTAGTCTTGGATGATTTGGTGGGTTCACGTTTCATTTTTTTAAAAAGTTTAATAGATTAATTTATAAAAGTAAAACTAGTACTTGCAACCTGAAGACTAATGTCTTAGTAATTCCCACAGGCTTTTTATATAAAATAATATAGGAAACATAATTATTAACAGAACTCTTTGTGCTAACATCTAGAACTAATAAAATTACATTTTTGCACCCTGCTAATACTATCAGCCCCAACTGAAGAAAAAAATTAATTGTATGCTTAGTTTTAAGCACATTGCTAATCTCCATTGACTTTAGGAGGACTAAAGCTCTTATTTAAGTGTTTTCCTGAATCAGGTCTATAGAGAGCAAATGCTATTAAGTAATACTTTAGGCAAAAAGAAAATGTATAGACGTTTGAGCCTTTGGGGGCCATATTTTTCATTACCAAAAATAGACCATAATATCAGTGCTATGATGCATCATATAATTGGCATGAATTCCATATTTTAAGAAATTATTTGTATAATATTATTTTACATTTTTATAGAATCAAACTAAGTTGCAGCTGATTGAAGGTCATGGTTAGTAGTCAGTATAAGTGAAGGAGTTTGCTGCTACATATCTTTGCACATGGCACTGCCTCCATGTCCTAATATATTTAGGCAGAATTTATTTACTAATGAAGGCTCAGCTGAATTTCAGTGGCTTTCACTGGGGTATTACTATCTACCCTGTTTTCTAGCTGAGTTGATGGAGAATATGGAAATCAAACTAATTTGTTCCCTCAAAGTTGCAAAGTAAAGCAATCCACAGAGTAAAGGAATGTATCAGTAACAATCTTAATTAAGAGCTCAGGATCTACTTGGCTCTCAGGCCTTTGAACTAACCACTAGATGACACCACTTCCCACATACTGACAGATGTCTGTTTGTGTTGCTATCTTCCCACATACGTATTACACACACACTCACACTGTGAAACTATGGGGTTGCAAGTAAAATATTATATTATTTGGACAATTACATTCTGGCAGTATCCACTGCCACTTTGTATGTGTATAGGCAAAAATTTAGTTATTTGTGCATGTATAAAAACAGGAAGCCTCTATACAAAAAGACTATGCAATCATAATGCACAACATGATTTTACAGGGTGTAATAGTCAGTTGATGGTGGGAATTGATTCAGTAAAGAGACACCCATTAAGTGTTCTGGGAGAGAAGTGATACTGAGAAGAAGTGATGCCAGAGATGCTTAATCTTTTTAATAAGAGCTGGAGTTAGAAGAGAGAGAGGCTGGATAAGAATGGATTAGATCAGTGGTTCACAACCTTTATAGACTCCAGGCACCTCTCAGAAAGGTTTAGCTCTTCATTTTCCCTTCTTTTTTGACTGCAGAAAAACAATAGAACAATTCTTGTGGTGCAAATAACTCAGACCACAACAGGTCTGAATATTTTTTAACGCTATGAATTTCTATAAAAAAAGGATCTAGTTTTTATCTTGTGAATTGTTTGCACATCTAATAGTGCTAACATTACACGGCTCCCCGTGACACACCGTTGAAATGATTTCAAAGCACCCCAAAGTGCTGTGTGGTACCTTGGTCAACTGTGGTGCAACTATGGGGCTGCTTTTGTTTTCAACATTCTGAACAAGGATCCTTCCTGAGGAATATGAGGGCATAGTTATATCAGTGGCACTAATAGTCAGGGTCAGCTTTTCAAAACTCTAGAAGCTCAACGCAATTAGGGAAGAAAACACTAACGTTCACATCACTAACTTGCATGTGCAAGTACCATACCTGCACATGCAAATTAGGTATTTGCAATGTCATGTCCAGTTAACCTAAGGATCATCTAACCAGCTGCATTCTGTACATCGGGGGTTTGTCCAAGAAGCTGTGGTCCTTGAATTTTGCATACATGTTATAGATGAGTCTCTTGGTACCTGACTATATTCAATCTGGTCATCCATGATTTACAATTTTTCTTTCCTTAAGTAAACTTTGTAGAAATTCCAATGTGTGGCTTCCTTGCTTCCTTTTAATAGAGTGATTGTGTGCATGTGTAATATATTACTAATTAATTCATTGTTCGTACTAAAAGTAAGTTAAATTATGTGAACTACCTGCTCTTTTTCAACATTTATGATGTTCTTCATGTTGTCAAGTTGACTCACACTCATTGCTTTTCCGCATTCAAAGCCAGTTCCTTTATTATGTGGTAGTATGGTTTAGACAAATCTTATTTTTCTGCTCAGCCTGAAATAACACTACCCAGTGGGTGCATCTACACGTGCATTACTGTGCTTTTCCTGTATGAGGCACTAAATAAATGCCCATTTGGCTGCCCTAATAAACAGTACCAAAAGTGCACTTTTTAAAATGATGCTTAATGTGGAGTAGCCTATTTTACTTTGCATTAGTGTAATTGCACATGACACTTTAGTGTGCAGTAAAACAGGCTATTGTGCATTAAAGCACCCATGTAGACATGCCCAGTTACTTCCACACACAAACGTTTACTGGAGAAAAGGATTTGCAGCAGTAAGCTTCCATGCCTTCTTAGGAACCTTCTGTTCAAGCAGCCTTCCTCATTCCACTGAAATTTGCTGGTTCCATGCTACCTGGTTGTTTCTAATCAGCTGATCTATATAAAATTAAATAGAACCAGCTTGTAAACTAACAGAATTACTCTTTAGTTCAGGTGGGAAGGCATCTGCCTTTTGTGCTGAAAAATGATATGTCAGTTGTTCCTGCAAATCTGTCCTGGGAGGTGTTTAGATTAGGTCTATAAAATGTATAGCAGAGTAAAATTATGGCAGTTTTTTGTGGACCAAAGACCTCCTCAGCTTCTCTAGCTAACAGCTCTAAAGTAAAAGTTCTAAGATGTCAAAATGTGGCTTTAGAGATATGCAGCCCTTTTATGTTAGAAACCTGCCTGTCCCGTCAGTCTTTGGGAGCACTGCTCATGTTTATTGCTGTTCATATTTTAATAACACTTGGCATACTGATGGTGAGAAGCCATGGAAGGCATGGATTCTTTCTTCTGGGAAAGAATCAGATTTGATTAGCTGTATGAATACTCGTAAGCCATTAGAATGGCTTTCAGGATTCACTTACAGTAGCGCTTTAGAAGGCTGTAGGGTGGGACAGCACAAATGTGGCCAGTCCTCCATCATGAAGCCACTATGGAATTACTTAAGTCAAGCATTGTAAATAATATGTTTCTGCTGCCTTCTATTTTAGGACAAATATGCCATAAGGGTTGAATGCTAAAATGATGTTGGATATTCTTAAGAAGCCATCCTTCATTAATAGCATACATTCTGCTATTTTAGTTTCATAGGTTCGTTGGCCTTATACATTTACTGCCATTTTGCTGAAGGATTGGGAAGTATTATTCACACACTGAATTCAAACCAAATAAGGCTGTTTTCTGTAAGTTACAGCGCTGTAACTTATCAATGGCTGCATCAGACTGTAGTATAATTGACATCAGAATCTGATCCCTATAGTGTTGCATTTTATCTGATTTATCTTTTATCTGATTACTTATGGGTGGATAGTACAGTATTTTCATCATGACTTTGGGCTAGAATTTGAGGGGCATGTTATAAATGCTGTGGTCTGTTACATAGAACCAGTGTTTATTACCATGGTCTACAGTCTATTCATTTTTATTTGCTACTAGTGAAAATTGATTTAGTTTTCTTTAGATACTAGCAAGTATAGGAATAGCTATCCCTTTAAAAACTGCTGTTCTTTATACAAATTTGTATCTGAGCAAGAGCAATCCTATATTTTTGTTTGCTTGGTTTGGAGGGGTTTTTTGTTTTTCTTTTTCAGAAGTTCCAGCTATCTAAGCAAGCACCAGAAGCAATATTATGTTGTTGGTAAACACTTATACATGATGAATAATGAAGTTAAAATGAACAGTTTTACAAAGCACCCAGAGGCTATAATTTGTTTGCAAAACTGATTCATTGACACTTAACATGCAGTAAATACATTTACTGTTCTTAAATAAACAGAAACAAGGATTCAATTAATCCAGTAGCACATTTGCAAACAACAGCTCAGTCATATTTAGGGAAAAAGTGGGATTCTCAAAGAGGTCAAAAGGAGACTGGGGCTCAACTCTCTTAGGGAGTGGAATCTGGGGTGCATGAAAGCAGTGGGGCAAATGATCATTTTACCCAGTACATAATCTCTATTATATGGTCCTAGTAGGTATATTCATTGCAAATTATTGATCTGAGGGAAGAATTCGACCAGACATGTTCTGAATATAAAGGTAGCTGTAGTTCTTGTAGTTCAGCAAAATTCTTTTGCATTTAATTTCAGTAAGTGTAAGTTTTGGGGACTTTGGTTCCTTCTCTGAAAGGTAGTATTCGAGTATTTTCTTTCATGTGGGATGTGTGGTAGGGTTGTTTCTTTTTTATGCAATGCTTTTATTTTATTCTGTTAATGAAATATGATTGAACCTTCCTTTGAAGTTTGTTTATGGCAGGGGAACAGATCTCCACCCCATTTGTGGCTCAACACAACCTCACAAAAGGTTAGAGAGAGTACATTGAAATAAAATAGTCATGGCAAGCAGCAGTGAAGTCTCTAAGCTTGGGGTATGCTGGCATGCATTTCTCTGAAAGTGTCTTCAGAAAGTGTATCTGTGTGCTTATGCAGCAGATGCAATAGAGATATTTCCATACTCATTTTTGGTGTAATATCAGACGGGGAGAAAATTTGGCTTGAACATAATGTAATGCCCAAAGGGAAGGACACTAAAATCACTTTACACTACTTTTGCACCATTTTGGTTCTGCTGCTGGGACTAAAACAGCCCCTCATCACCCTTACATGATTTGAATTCTCCCTTTCACTGCCTACTATCTGTACCCAGTAAGCCCAGTCTCAATATACTCTGTACATTCAGCTTGCACATAAGATATTGCAAGACTCTGTGGTGGTTTTGCTCAATTCCAGTGCTAAAGGAATTCTCTGGTGGCTGAATCTGGGGCCACTGTGGAAAGGAAAATCTCAGTATAACCCCAGGGAAGTCAGTGGCTGCGTCCAGACAAGTGTGGCTATGTAGTATATAGCACTGCAGACATGTCTGCGGTGCCACATACCACACGTTCAGTTGTTCTCTGTGCTGGAAGGGAGCAGTGTGGAGGCTTTTTTTGACTCCTGAATATTCTGCAGGAAAAAAAAGTGGCGCACATGGCGGCAGCGTGCGCTGCCCAAAGCCAAAGTCTGGCCAGCTGGAACTGTGCTCCACTGCCAGCCAGGCTCTTCAGGGCAGGATCACTGCTGCTGCAGCCCCAGGAGGCCCCCAGCACCCCAAGTAAGGCCTCAGCCTCCCCTATCCCACCTGGGCTAACTTGCCACGTGTCAGGGGTGCGCATGGCACAGGTGTTCCCTGGAGACAATTAGCAGAAGGTGTGCTGCTGCTAGCTGTCCCTGGGGAACCAAACATCCATGCAGGTCAGGACGTGGCCAGTGGGACTATGATTTTGCTCCACTGTACTGGACATAAAGACACAGTTTAGCTCAGTACAATATATCTGAAGTAGATTTAAAAGCAGAAAAGTAAGTACATCCAGCTTTATTTATACAACACTGAAGATAGTCTCAAAGCAGTTGTAAACATAACCATGTTTCAGAAGAATAAGGAAACTTTTCCTAACTCTAGTAGTTAGCATTTACAAGCCAGCTTTAACTAAGAGTAAAAAAGCAATACCAAAGAACTGTGATCGGAGTCTGTAAATACTGTTTTCTCTAGCCTTATGCTAGCCAATATGTCTCCATATGTCAAAAACATAACCTAGTGTTCATAGGGTGATTCATAGATTCATAGATGTTAGGGTCGGAAGGGACCTCAATAGATCATTGAGTCCGACCCCCTGCATAGGCAGGAAAGAGTTCTGGGTTCAGATGACCCCAGCCAGATGCCTATCTAACCTCCTCTTGAAGACCCCCAGGGTAGGCGAGAGCACTGCCTCCATTCCAGATTTTGGCCACTCTAACTGTGAAGAAGTTCCTCCTACTGTCCAGTCAAAATCTGCTCTCTGCTAGCTTGTGGCCATTATTTCTTGTGACCCCCAGGGGTACCTCGGTGCCTCACCAATTCCCCTCTGCACCCCCATGATGAATTTATAGGCAGCCACAAGGTCGCCTCTCAACCTTCTCTTGCAGAGGCTGAAGAGGTCCAGGTGCCCCAGTCTCTCCTCATACAGCTTGGCCTGCAAGCCCTTAACCATACGAGTGGCCCTTCTCTGGACCCTCTCCAGGTTGTCCACATCCCTCTTGAAGTGTGGCGCCCGAAAACTGGACACAGTATTCCAACTGCGGTCTGACCAGTGCCCGATAGAGGGGAAGTATCACCTCCTTGGTTCTGTTTGTCATGCGTCTCCTGATGCATGATAAAGTGCTGTTAGCTTTGCTGATGACTTGGCTGACAACTGACAACTCATGTTCACCTTGGAGTCCACTAGGACTCCAAGATCCCTTTTCGCTTCCGTGCTACCGAACAGGTGATGTTCAGCTTCCAATATAAGCTTGTAACTGGAAGAAGTTGATGGATGCTTTATATAGACACATTCAAGGGCAACAATGTTTAACATTTTTTTAAGCTAGTGTGGTAACTAGACTTCAAAAAGTTCACATTGACATTTGGATACCTTAGGAAGAAAAGATTTTTTGATTTCCCTATCCCTTTGTGATAGGCCTCTTTGCTGCGAAGAAATCCTCATTTAGAGAGTGTTCAAATTAAAAATCAGACAAATGAAGCAAAAAAGTAGTAAAAGTGTTCTTTATCTCTTCCAGGTGACAGTAGTTGTATGAAACTAGAGGTCTCTCTCACAAAGTCTATTACCTTCTATTAATATTGTGTAATATTTTTAAAACATCCTTTAAAAATTCTCTTAATTGGCTAAGATGTATGGCATGGCATTTATTCTGCAAGATGCTTCCAATCCATCCTATAGCTATGGTTCAAGATTTATATCATAGCATAATTAACTTCCTCCAAGATTATCATCAGTCTGACCAATTGGGAACGATTAGTATAGTCTCAATAGGAAAAGCAGGAAAATGGGGTCTAAAGAGGAAGAGGCCAAGGAAGCATCTAATTAGTAAAGTTGCTCCCCTGACTTTTCAGGGAACCACACCCTAATTCTCCTCCTCAAGAGCTCTCCATTTAACTTGTAAGTTCCTTCCATCTAATACAGAGCATTGAGTTCAGGCCAATCTAAGGGAATTCAGTCCTGAGAAAGGAATGCAATTCTTTGGGAGTCTGATCTGATTAGACCCAAATTCTGAATCACTAGCTCACCTACGGCAGTGACAGTGTTGTTCTTTCCTAATGCAGAAACTTGTACATGGCGGCTGGTAGCCTGCAGCTGATAAGCTGTGTCATGGAGGTCAACAATAATTGCTACAGAGGATGTGAGGTCATGTAGGCAAAAATTAGGCTGTCAAAAGTAAAGAGAATAGGGAGGTGAAAGCATAAGCATAGTCAAAGAAAAGACTTCAGTAGTAAAGTTCAGAACTTTAACATTTATAGAACTCTCAACATTTTGACTAGAACTGTGACTAAATGAGGCACACCCTATGAAGGAGGTCACACCTATAGGCAATCCCTTTCTAGCAGCTGATCATTTTACTAAAATCAGTGTAGTAGCTGGTTTTATGCACTTGAAGTAGCAAGTGGTGTCCAAGTTGTAAGATTTATAGTTTGCACAGGGTATGATGGTATGAGAGGATCAGCTGCCAAATGGTGCTGTGACTTGAATAGGGCGCCTCTGGTTTGGTAGGTGGTATATTTGTTCTGTGGCTAGAGTTCACTAAAAGAAGTCTTTTGATGCACTGGCCAATGATAACTATCTGGGGAGAAAGAGAAATCCAAATCCTATAACTTTTAGAGAGAACAGAATGAAATACTTGGGTCTGTGGAAAAAACTAAGATGACAAATTCCACAATGATATGAGCACTTTTGTGGTTTATCACATTAAAAAAAAGATTTATCAACACCAAATAATGGTAGCTTATAGTATTAACTGGTCCTCTTTTTTCTTTTTTTTTTCTTTTTTTAAAGACAGGACTGCCTAAGAAGAGGAGACAGTAAGTTTGGAACGGAGCCCTGAGCTTTAGAAACAACATTGCTGGTTTGGCTCAGCTTCCAATGTTGTTGCCTACATTTAAATCTTTTCAGCAGAACCTCACTCCAGTCTGATGACCTGTGTGAATCACAGTGGAGTAGATTAACACAGCATTTTCCCAAGCACCTAATGTGGTTCTGAAGTGAATTTTTAGCATCTGAACATCAACAGAAGCAAAACACTTTATACGGTTGTGGAAAAAGACTGTAATTTAGCTTAATGCAGCTTTAACAGGCCCTTGGTCGCCACAGTATTTAACTGAAGTCATACTTAAAGTTCTTAGAAAGATCTGACATCTCTGTTTTGACCTAGAGCTGTATCTTTGAACTTTGACTGTGACTCTTGGCTTGCCTGTGAGAATGGAGTTATACATGTAATGTCTTATCCTGTAAATCATTTGCTTAATAGACTCCCTCTTTCTGGAACTCTTTTTATTGCTGGGAGTGGGGTGAGTCTTCAGACAGATTGTGTCTGTATTCCCTCTCTCTCGCTTAACTTTCTCTCCTTTTCTTTGACACTCCTAAAATTAACAAACACCTTTGCACTTTCTAGCTAGGATGAATTTTTGCAAGCACAGACCATTCAAAGACACTGATTCAGTCTGGGATTCTCTTGCTGTGCCTTTAAAAGGATTGACATACAAAGTTTACTGCTATTTAGTCTTAAGTGAAGGGAATCAAGTGATTCTGAATTGCCCCGAAGCTTATGTACAAACAAGACATCAAGTGGTTGCTCTGATTCAGAAGATTAAGCAGTATTTTTTAAATACTTCTATGGCCCAGATGTGAGGATTAATGCACATAATTCCCACTAGGGGATATGGCAACAGAAGACTTTAAGACATTTATTCTAAATGGCCTTTCACTGGGGAAGAAGTGTCAAACATTGTTTGGGAAAAGGGCAGAGCATGTATGGAAGGGAAGGAGGGTGCTAACTAGCTAGAGTGAGCCTTAAACCAAGTTCACTTTGTTAGGTATTTCCACACACACAAACCTCTATATGGTCATTTTATGGTTAAAGTAAAACGACTAATGTGTTTAGGCACCTACATGCCCATGCATATATGGGTCACTTCCTAGAGGGTCCAGAGTAAAATGCAAGGGCTCTCTGCCATGTAATGAAAACACATGTGTATTTACTTAATACTTACATATGCATGAGCTCTGTTTTATGTGCAAGTAGGTCCCATATAATTAATGGGGGAGAGAGAGCGGCCCATAGACAGTCCCCTTAGGAGGTAGGAGACGTGGCAGAAACTCAAAATCATTTTATACACTCTCAAGCTTATTTCATACTTTTCTGCAATATTGGAAGATGAGATGGGGTTTTTTCTTTACATCATAAAACTCCACAGCCCTCTGTAATATAAAGGATGAAGTAAAGTTCCCATTAAAATATTATACAAGAAAGTCCCCAAAGTATTTTAAATATATTAAAAATTAAAATATGTGTTGGTTTCTGTGTAGCATTTTGTTGCCTTTTCAAGTGTTACATTTAGTTCAGAACTGAAAAATACAGGGACTGTAGTAAGTAGCATAATATAAAATTATATGTTGATTTTTCCATGGGCTATTAATATCTTGTTACTGTGAGACTGTGCTGGTTGGTGGTTTCTGGCTTAGTGATATTTGGCTTGTTGGTAAAGGGAAAAAAGAAAGCTAGACCACCTCCAACAAGAATACTGACCTCCAACAGCTATTTTACGTAAATTATTTTTGGTTATTTCCAATGTTTCCTTTCAATAGAAGCTGAAGATGCGATATCTGCTCACTCATATGCTATATATATATGTACAATTAAAGACTTTATTTCTGTTTACCAACATCTTCATTAGGATTGTCATGTCTCTGTTACCTCTTGGATACTGGGTTAAATTCAAATTTGCATTCCTTGTGGTAATAGAGTAGAAGATGTAGTATTGCCAGTAAGGAAGACAGGAGAATTCTCTCCAATGATCAGCCACATGAGACAGTGGGAAAAGCAGCATAGGAGTGGTGCCCAATGTGCTCGGCTAGTACAACAGCTCTTATGCTCAGGCATTTCTGAGTATATTTAATCAAAATCCAGTCCTTGATTTCTTTTTAAATAAGAAACAATAGTATTATTAACTGTCAAATTATTAAATGTCAGTGAAATTCCATCTTTAGAGTCTAGTGCAAGCTTGAATTTCACTTTATGAAATTACTTGGAATCAGAATCATTTAAAGCATTAATGTGTAGTCTGTGAAAGTTAATGGCATTTAGTTATTAAAATAAGAAGTAAATGAGGGGGTTGGTAATGAAGTATGGAACCTTTCGCTTTTGGGTCACTGATTCAAATCTGTCTCTTGTGAATAGTGACCAAGATCCATTACAGTCAAACTGTTCAGTGGCTTATATAAAATTAATGTGTAGAAATTAGAGATGGAAAAGACCTAGTAGAGCTTCACACCTATTCCTTTGCCAGTACAGAATTGTTCTTTGTGGCCTGTTTTTTTTATCTCTAGCGTGTTAAATTCCTAATAGATAGTTGTCCTCATGGCAAACTACTACAGCTGGCACTAAATTGGCATTTAAGGGTTTAACCATATCCTCTACTGGGACTGAAGTTCTAGGAGGAATTCTGCTCACAGTAGAAACAGCCTGTGTTTTATATGTCTTCAGTGATGGTGCGTGTACGAATTCTGGCATCTCCGTGCTGGTCAGTGTGGTTAGGTACTAGCCCCAGTGTCATCTTACCCCTTCTGAAGTAGCATGAAGCCAAAGGGGTTTGCAGAGAGAGAGAATACTTCATGGTTGTGAAGGTTAAGTTTTCTTTTTACTTTTAAAAGTCTTGCCGATTCCAATGTTGTTTGCTAACGGAACACCTGATAAAAATTAGGGGCACACAGTTATAAAATGTAGGGATGTTTAGGTCCAGGGATTTGCTTGAACTCATTATAGACACAAGGGGCGGATACATAATTCAGACAATTAATGTGGAACTTTCCCCAAGTTGTAGTTCACTGCAGAGAGGCTTGATTTGGGCTTCTCTCTATAGTATAGCCATTTAGTCAATGGCTCTAGCCGGATCAAGCCCTAGTATCCTCTTGCAATTGACATTTGTAAATAGTTAATTGCGTTGCCGCATGCCAAATACCAAGCACTCAGATTTCATGTGTATACTATCACGGTGCTAAAGGTAAATTTTTGAGATGTTTAATGTCCCTGTCTGCCAGGAGAACCATAGATGTGTGCTATTTTTACAGATTAAAACAACAACTAACAACAGCCATTTTCAGAAGTGATACATCAAGTGGTATAAAATTGGACCCTTGATTTACTGAGAGACGAGTGGGCTAAAGGACTCTACTGGTCTAGGTGGCCTACTTAACTTTGGGCTCTGCCTCCTCAAGTTTCGTTCATTTCGAGTCTTTCACAGTTGAGCGGGTGTAAGGGAGATCTGTGTATGACTTTTGAACTTGGCCCAGTGTCCCTTTTCCACAGATTTCATAATGTAATGTTTTCTGTTAAAGATGTTGGGAATATGTATCCGTCATATCTTTGAAACAAAGTACCACTTTAGTTTCACCTGAACTAAACTCCTAATAGGAGAGCACCCTTTGAAACCAGTTAGCTAGTGTCCAGCAGGTGTTGCTATACAGCCTGTACTCTCTTCCAAGAGAATCAAGTACAGTCACTTGCTGGGTGTCCCAAGTCCTCTATAAAATGCAAGTCTCTCCACTGGTAATGCTGCTGACTACTGCCATTACTGGAGTGAACCCAGTGTTTTCTGCCAAAACCTTAACAGATGAAAAATTCAATTGATCATAGGGGAAAGATCCTTTTGGTTTTAGAAAATGGCTTTTAAAACAACAAAGCAACCAATCATGCGATGCAAAATTTGCCGTCCATTTGCAAAGGGAACACACCACTGTTTTTCCAAACAAAATCAAAGTGTCATTAAATTGTTTTAAAATACAGATTTAGAGAAAGAAAT
The DNA here is from genome assembly GCF_000455745.1 of Alligator sinensis. Classification (NCBI taxonomy): domain Eukaryota; kingdom Metazoa; phylum Chordata; order Crocodylia; family Alligatoridae; genus Alligator; species Alligator sinensis. The sequence continues at coordinate 2,528,975 of NW_005841917.1, forward strand.
TGAGGGTAATAAACTAGTAGCCAACAAAAGCAAGAAGTTGGAATGTTGGTAACCAATTGCAAGCAGAGAATCCAAGCAAAACATCTTGAATTGCTCGTACTGTAATAAATTACAGTTTTCACTTTTGTATTTTGCAAGTGAAAACAGCATTAAGTCAAGCTTGAGAAACAGAGAGTAAATGATGACCTCTTTAATTCACCCACACCTATTACAAATACAAGAACTACAACATGGAGCAGCAAATGAAAAAAAATGGAGCAGCCTTAAAAACAAGCAAAGCGATAGATGCATTAAGGGGTAGATCCATCTTTAATGAAATGGGTTCCTGTGTTGCTGAAGAGTTAATTGTCAGGTAGCAATAGATGAAAGCCAAACACTCTGTAAGATGGGCTGCTATGGTGGCTGTTATCTCATTTTCTTCCATGGATTAATTTTCCCTCTTTAATGAGATAAAAGTCTAAGGGTTGGAGGTGGCCCTAGTGTGTTCAAAGGGCAAGAAGTGGTCAAGAGCTGGTTTATCTCAACCTTTGATTAGCCCATTTGATAAGTGATGCTAAGCACCCCGATTGGTTTAATGAATGAGAGGTTTTTTTCCAGGGTGAGTGGCTTGGAAATGTGGCCTCCCCCAGTAGGTTAGTGAATACATAAACCCCCCTTCTTTAGGTAGGTATCTATTTGGATAGGGGCAAGAATGATTTATTTCCTAGAAGGGCCCTGGAGTGTATCTTTTTGATTGACTCCCTTGATCTTGACATCAGTCACTTGGCTTTCAGAGAGGAACATAGAAGATAATGAAAGCTACATTAGAGAGAGCCTTACAGTTTATGTAAATGGTATTTTATCTTCAAAGGCGGAATATCTTTCAACCTTAAAAGGAAAATATATTTCCCATTTTAAAATGTTAATATTAAATACATTTCACTGTTTCTTTGCTTCTCTAACTTTGGTGCAGATTTTTCCTTGAGACTGCTTTTGTGAATCTTCACCTAAATTGTATATTACTTAAAAGGGATAAAAGTGGCCTGAGGTACAACCCTTGAATCCTGCATCAGACTCATGATGGTATCTTGGGCACAAGAGACCAGAGACAGCAGTCTGAAGTAGAAATCCTCCATCTGTCTTCTACCAGTGCATGTCACTTAGGCCATACCCATAATAGGAAGAAAAAGAGAGGAAGAAGGCCTGGGAAAGCAAAAGCAGAAAGGTTGAAAAAAAAAAATTTTTTAAATGTGATGCAACTTTCATACATAAATCAATGCAGTAAAATCTAGAACATTTAAATAAAATGACTATGTGCTTTTGAGATGGCCTCTGGTGAATGCCACGTACCTAATAAGCTGCTCCGCATGTGTTGCCAGGCCCTTCTGGGTCCCCAGAATGGGGCCAAACGTGGGTTGTGTTATGGAAAGGAAGACATACAGCTGGAATAGACTGTACTTTGGACGTGGGCAGCAGGACAGTCCACAGAGGACAGCCACAGCAATATTGGGCCTGTACAGAATTTAAGCATCGCAAGTGAAGCAGGGAAAAAACACTTTACAGCCATAGCTGAACAGGCATTCACAGCATATAAAGCGTTTTAAGAATGGGGAATCCCACCCTAAGTTAACCCTTGGATGGGTGTGGTATCAGCCTAAAGTGCTTTAGGTAGAAGCCAGGTGATAGGGGTGGGGGAAAGGAGCCCTTTTGCCATATGCCCCCCCCACCCCCCCACCAGCTTGCTGTCTCAGGTCTTGGTGTGGGCCAGGCTGGATCTTTGTGGCAGAAAGTCTTAATTTTCCCCCTTTCATGCGCCCCTGCTACAGTTTCTGGCATGACACATGGGGCCAAGCTGTCAGCCACAGGCAAGGAGGAGGGGGAAGGGAGTGTTGGTATCTTTGTATTTTCTATCATTATACAATGTGCCTAGGCAGGGCAGGGGCACCCAACAGATGGAAGGATCAGGCCCCTTGGCAGGCAGCAGCAGCAGCTGGACAGTGTAGGCAGAGTAAGCGAGCAGCAGCTGCATGGGCAAAGGGCCCAGCGGGCTGCGCCATGGCACCGCTGCTGCTGCTATCTCTATGCAGGGAGTGAGGCTTAGGGGAAGGGTGTTGGGGTGTGTGTGTGTGTGTGTGTGTGTGTGTGTGTGTGTGCATGTGCATGTATGTCTCTAGCTTGGCTGCAAGCGGGGCCTGGTGTGGGGAGGGCAGGGGCTGGAGCTGGTGCCACCACTGCCACTGCTCCTGGCTCTTTGTGGGGAACGAGGCTAGGGAGGGAATGTGCATGCATGTATGTGTGTGTGTGTGTGTGTGTGTGTCTGTGTGTGTGTGTGAGACAGAGGGGAGGGTGTGAGAGACAGAGAGAGAGAGGTGTGTGTGTGGCCCCAAGCTATCCTTCCCCGCACCCCTCCCTTCCTCACCTCCAATTCACAGCAGATCCAGGTGGGACAGGCACCCTCAGACCCCATCATGGTTTGGGAGATGCCCAGTCTGCCCCCACTGGCACTCAGCAGATGGGCTTTCCTGCCTGGATCCTGGCCCCTGGGCATCCTCCACTTAGCCTGGAGGCCCCTTTCAACCCTGCTTCTCTGTGATTCTCTGATTCCTGTGATGGACAGAGCAGGAGAGGGTGGGCTATTCCCCCTATGCCAGGCAGTCAATCAGGGATGGTTTGTCCATTCAGCTGTGCTTGGGAGTCTCTGGCAGCCTGGGGAGCCCACAAGGCATGCTTGGAGGTGTGCAAGAGTGCTCCCAAGCTTCTGGCCTCCACCACTGCAGGCTCTGAGCCTCCCCCCACCCAGCTCCTGAACAGCACAACAGTGTCCTGTTCAGTCCCAACCTAATCTAAAACATTTTCAGTAAAGCGCGATACTTAGAGCACTTCTGCCTCAGGATTTTTGAACCTCTGTACTTAGCCCTAATAAGTTAAAGCAGTTCCACAAGAAAACAAGGAGTATAGGGGTGACTTATACAATTGTGAAGCAAAGTCATGTTGTCTTCCAGAGATTACTATAACATTCACAAACTCTCATAAACTCCAAATGCACTTTATTACTCTCTTTGTTAGCTGGTTAACTATTGATCTCCCTGCCTCAGAAACAAGCAAACCCTGACACTTAACCAGCTCTCTCCAGATATTTTCAAATCGCCTCCACAAGAGTCCAGAAATGCCTCAGCTACATTTTAAATAAGTATAGGACTTAAACTCTTTAGTTTCCATACTTTTCTGGTGTCCTTTTTACTAGTGATAATGTACCCTGATTTGCAAAGGGAAAAAATTTATAATCAAGACTCACCTCTTGCTTCATAAGTACCATATTTTCTCACGTACAACATGCACCTTTCCCTGCAAAGTCATTCACCCGCAAAATTGGGATCCATGTAATCAGTGAAGAATCTGATTTTTTCCCTTGGGATAGAAGCATACTGCCTTGATTCGCGCTCCATAATGCAGAAGCTGTTGCATGACTATTTAGGCAGCTAAAGGGAGTCAGTTCACTTAATCACTAATTCTTTGCTGTACGGTTGTTAATAATTGGCTTTTCTTTTTAATTATCTTGATGTTTCAGTAATCAGCTAACTTTTCTTAGGGCAGTTTTGCTGTGCTTAGATGCTCCTGGTCTCTGTTCTCCTATTTCATAGCCCTGGAGATTTTAGCTCTTTTCAAAATCATAGATCCACCCATGGAGACCAGCCTTCAGCAGCAGCTAGGGTTTCAGCTTTTGTTAAGCAGAAAAGTGAAGTTGAGTCAGTTGAAGGTTAGGCTGTGTCTCTACTCTATGTAGCCATAACTGGAAAAATCTTTTTTTCTTCGTTCTGCCTTTCAAAAGCAAGTTTTGTATTATATTCTGGAGATGTGTTATATATGAGTAAATATGGTATTTGGGATTAGATGCCAGTGTTTTAAAGTTTTTCCTCTTGTTACCCTTTTTGTTAATATATTTATAGGCATTGGGATGTACTAGGAATAGGAAAATAATAATGTTAAACCTTCCATGCAATTCTTGATAACCAGAGACCATAGCATTGACATTTTATCTAAGAGAATGGACTGCTAATTGTTGGCTGATTGCTTTTATCATCAAAACATTCCTTTGCAATGAAAGTGTGTGTGTCTATGAACTAAATACTTGTCAAGAAAGAAAACAGCAGTGTCCTACTGAGAAAATCCTTTTCTAGTCCTGAATGAGAACAGTAGCAATCCAAAAACTGAGGTCATAATTAAAATCTAACAGTTTCCCACGAAGTGCTGTACTTGAGTATGTGAGGTAATGAGCATCTTGTACAGAGTTCTGAAATTCTTCAACTTCTGTTGAGAGGAATGACAATGGAAAGGCTCAGCTCTGAGCCCCTGGTACTTCGCCCTAGTAAGCCTAAGGATGAGACCCACCCCTGGTCTCATCTCTCAAGACCAGGCTCTAATTGAAGTAAAATTAATACTTGGGTCCTAACAAAGTGTATGGGAAGGGTGGATGGATTCATCCTCAGATGAGGAAGAAACTGTACCTGAGCAGACATTGCCACTGAATGAATACAAAGCTAGCAAAAAAGTGTGAGAAAGCTATTACAAGACCTTTTGGTTATTGGTGATGAAGGTATCAGCGTTTTATCAACATTTTGAAGTCTAATGTGTTGTAGTTATAACTGTTCCTGAAGAGCGTTCTCAGTGTATGAAAGACAGATGCTGTTCTTCAGTATTAGGTATAGAAGGCTTTGGGACTTTGAATCTCTTTCCTTCCCCCTTGTACAAACTGTTACTATATAGGCAATCCAAAAGAGAAAAATGACCCTGCATTTCTCTGTTGTTCACTCATATTCATGATTTGATAGCCTGAAAGAAGGATCCAGTAAAGTAATTTTAGCCTAAACTCTTTATTTGATTTATTGGCTTCCCCTTTAAAACAAAAAAGCACCTCTTGTGCTGTGTGTAGCCTTTACTCATAGTTCTAAATTTTTGACATAAAGACTGACTACAACTGAGAGGAGGTTTACACTTCTATTTCAGGGGAAGTTGAATGAGAACATTTCTTAACTACCCCAAGCCACACGAACTGCCCTTCCTGCTTTGCAGTAGGTTTCTGCACCAATGTGCAGGAACCACAGTCAAAAAGAAAGCAGTGGGCAGATTGCTTCCTAGAAGAACAGGAAGAGGAAGCTTAACCCAGAAGTGTAACAGTGCAGCCGGGTGCCCAGGGCAGCTGTGACGCACAGGGACAATGACAACTTCTAGTTGCCACTGGTGCAATCATGCAGCTGCAGCAGCAGTTATTTCTTTTTCCCTACCTAAGTTGGTGCCCAGGGCAACTGCCCCAGTTGCCCTATCCTAGTTATATTATTGGAATTGAATAGACCTTTCTTAGGAATTATGCCTCTGTCTGTGTCTCCTTGTGTCCATGACTAATTACAGGAAGTGGGTTGCAGGAGGGGCAGCAGCAACTTTTCTGTGTAACACCCTGCCAAGCTTGAGGGAGTTATGAATACACTGTAGGAAGGATGGCCAGATGAGGGGAAAATCTCATTTTTGAGCCCTGATGCCCAGGAGAGATGGATGGTCAGTAGACTTGGGCTAAAGAAAGCACCTCTGTATGCATGTCTTGAGTGACCAAAAATCCAGACTTTAGAACTACTACCAAAAGATCTGCAGGAACAATGCAGCCAAAAAAAGCAGTGCTAATGGAGAGTTGTCTAAGTATTATGTGAATACCCATGTAGGGCTCAGCACGGACAGTCTTCATTAGACTCAAGGTACTCCTTGCACTCATTTTTTAGACTAAGTAAATATAATAGAGCAATTCTTCTGTTGCAAAGAACTCAGAAAGACCACAACAGTTCAGAATGTTTTTGCCACTATGGAGTCCGGTTTACAATCTCTGAGTTTATCTTGTGATCTTATTTGCACTCACGACGGTACTAATATTATATGGTACCCTGCGGCACCCTTAAAAGGATCTCATGGCACCTGAGGATACCATGGCATCCTATTGTTCTAAGCAGACTGCAATGAAGACATGCCCAAAAAGTTCTACTAATGTTATATTTGTCTAGTACAATCAAAAAAGGAAAACCGCCTGCATGCATACATGAATGTGCATTCTAGCAAGCCACACTCGCATTTTAGACATTCTTCTTAATTGAATATAGTGCAGGTATATTGATATCATCTGCCTTGTAGAACATCCACTGGACATGCAGAAACCAAAAAGCCAAACAAAGACTAACTCTGCATGTATACATATCTCTAAAATTAGGAGACAGTTCCAAAAATGGATAAAATCCTGGACTAATTTGGGGGTTGTTGGTTGTAGCTATGCTGGTCTAAGGACACAGGCAGAGTGTCCTTAGACCAACACAGCTACAACCAGCAACCCTAAAGAATGGAAAATATCAAAGCTGCCTATGGACTACATTTGTTAAATTTTTGTATGCAGAAAAGTCAATTAATATCAGGTTTGAGCCTATGATTAATGGATAGCTGTTCAGTTTTTATCTAGTTTGTGTTCTTCCCTTCCCCCTACCCAGAGTGACTAAATGCCCCCTCCCATCCCTTTTTTTTTTAAAGTTAAAAGAACCTTTGAAAAATTCCTCATTCTCAATGCTCTAAAATGCATGGCTTCACAAAATTAAATTACAATATTTTTATCTGTTTGGGATCAGTACTGTTTCCTCCCTTTTGTGTTTACTTTCCTGCAGTAGCTGACATCAAAATGTTTTCTGGAATGCTGGGACTAAGTAAGTTATGCTTAACTCAATATCTAATACAAATAGCCCTGGGGAAGCTTGTGCAACACAATCATAAAAGCTACAGTTTCTTTTAATAGCTCGCCACACTTTGCTGATATAGTATTTCTCTAATCACCAATCTTTACGTGCCTTCCTGACCTTGGAGCTCTCTGCCCAAATGACTTTGTGGTATCAAAGGCTTGTGTCATTGGAAGAGTGAATGGCTTTCATTTTTCTCCCTGAAACTTCCGGTTCCTGGCATCTGCAAAAAATTATTTCAAGTAGTGTTTTGCTGCCTTGCGGCCAGTGCCCTGTAGTGGCCTGACTGATGGAAGTGACTTTTCCCCAAAAGGTTATTGTAGTAGTGATGGGTGGGTGCTTTGCTCAATGCGGACTCAGCTCTGCTTTCTTAGCTGATTCTGTTTGGCTGTTAATTATCATAGGATCCCTATGTTTCTGGTATTTCAATACTGGCTCTTTTGAACAGATCTGAAATAAATAGGATATATACTATGTTATACAACAGGAGAACAGAGCATTGAAAATACCAGCTACAGGCTCAGAAATAAAAGCATTTTAATGAACCAGGTGGAAGCTTGAAGACTCTTTTTACTAAGTCATGAAGCAAGACCTAGGAAACTGTGCTTCATAATGGTTTATATATCCTATGCAGATCTATGATTCATGCAGTGATGCATGGATGTGCAGTGATATTTATCAAAATGTGCACTGACTTTTCAGTATATGCTTACAGGAGAGAAAAGCTAAATTTAAAACCAGCCAACCAAACCAAATCTACCTTGAATACTATCCTTCTTCAGGAGAGCAAATGTTTCACATGCCTAGTGAAAAAACATCATGCTTCTGGGAATACTACACATCACCATTGGGTCAAAAAAAGATTTCCAGGATAGATGAGATAATCAGTAGTGTGGATTAGATTATCAGTCATATAATCTACATAATTTAGATACGTTGTCAGAACCTTACTAAGAAAAACAAACAGAAAAAAATAAATCCTCAACTATTGTGCCCTAAGTGCCTCCTAATTGGCTCTAACACTATTATTTCAGTTACAAAATGCAGATGAATCCAGATACTTCCCATAAGAAATCTAGGGTTTGTGCTGAAACAGGCTGTCAGAAACATGCCACTTATATAGTTGGGGGGGGAAGGTAGGTAGCATGCATAAATCTTAAAGCAAATCCCTTTTTCTTTATTTTCAGGTAAAACCACCATAACCAAAAGAGGAAGATCAGAGATGTAATGAAAGAGAATATACTCTAAATTTTCAACCAATTATTGACCCATCTCTTGGGAATGTATTTGAAGTTAACCTAATTCTGAGCCATTTACAATCTGAAATTAATCTGATTCGTTTGAGTCTATCACTTGTTGATTGCATATGTTAGAATCTCAATAAAATTATTGAGGAAACGTCTTAAATTACCTTGTCATGATATAGATATTACTAAGGTATGATGTAGTATTTTCCTTTTCCTGCCATGTAATCATATACTATGCTAGTCTTACGATAATAAGATGCCCAGAGCTAAAATCAGTTGCAAAGTAGGCAAAGCTGTACTGACATAATTGGACTTGTGCCTGCTTTTACCAGGCTAAATTTGTCCTACCTGAGTTTTATAAAGAATCATAGAAAAATAGGGCTGTAAAGGACTTCAGGAAGTCAAACACCCTCCTTCAGGCATGATCACACATCAGTCATTTAACATTGCATGGCAATAAAACACAATAGTTTAGAAGGGGAAGCAACCCAATCCTGGATGCATTAGAAACCTGAATGAGACATCTTATTCTGATTAAGAAATCCACATCTAACATAGATGCATTTGGAATTCCAATTTTCTCAGAGGTATGTCTGAACCATGAATGTACTATATTACAACAATGTGAGATAATGTTCTGTCAGCAGCAGATACTTAAATGTTTACATTTTGTGGCCCTTCAAAACCAACTTCCTCAAATATTAGAATAAGCCATACCCTAGATCAAGTACCTAGCTTTAAAAGATACTTTCAATATTTGCAAACACAAAGCAATTCTTAATGTAGCACTCTGCAGCTGTAATTCATTGTAAGAAAAAAAAGCAGCAGCTATTATTTTATACCGAATGAGTTTGTATATTCATTGTATATCACATTTATGTGCCCAAAGATTTGTTGAGATGTATCCATGGGCAGATCTAGGATCTTGAAAAAGGGAGTGCAGGTGTTGTGTTGCATCATCATCTGCGGTGCATATATAACACAATACACATTTTTCTCCAGGTAAAAATAAACTAGAAGCTGTACCACTGTGCTAGGGACATAGGAGTATGTTGTTCAGTTTAAGATGCAAGTGAAAACAAACATAACTTCACTGGAATGTGTATTAATTTTCTATGGCCTACAGCATGTGTAAAACACACAATGATCTAGGTAAAAAATAATCAAAAGATGTTGTTTCTTTAATCCTGCTGTCATTAAAATTAACTATATATCGTTTTCAGATTCATAAAACCAAATCACACCTTGAGCATCCTGACAGTTCATCCTGTGCTTCACTGAAAGTTATTTCCACACTTGAATTGACCTTCACCTGAGTTAATGCTTCCACACCTGAGTAGGTGTTTTTAGGTGGAGTTAAAAACAGTCTGCAGGGCTGTGAAACAGGAGCTATCTTAAGAGAAGCAGCTAATAGCAGACGTGCAGAAGAAAGAGTTGCTTGATTAGTGGAACATTGAGGTATTAAAAAAGGAGAGAGGGTTATTAACACTTGTGGGATAGTTTTGAAGGAACCAGGAAGGTCACAATGAGCCATGAAGTAAAACGACTCCCTTACTGCTACCTGAATATAAATGCTGCTGCTACTGCCAGGTAAATGGTTTTAAACTTTGGGTAGAGCAGGAATCAAAGGTGGGTGCAAATCCACCACTGCACACCTTTTAGTTTAGACAGGGATGATTCTGCCTTGAGCCAGGAAATTGGGATAATTGGCCTCTGAAAGTCCCTTCCAGCCCTTCCCCCCACAAAGATTCTTCAATTTTATGATGCAGTGGTTGGAGAAAGGATTTCTCCCCCAAGTCCACGATGGAACCATAAGTCTCAACTTTTATCCCTCAGTTTCCCTATTTATAAAATAGGCAACATCTTGTAAAAGGCGTCTTTAACTCACTTTTGTCAAGTGATTTCAGTCTTGAATTGTGCTAGGGAAATTATTATTTTTATGTTATTACAGAGCAATCCCCTCCTCCTCCCCAAACATTATTGACTACTTGCCAAATTCAGTAAGGAAAAAAAGGGACTGTAGCATGAAAACAGTTATGCATGCATATTTTTTCTTAGACAACACATGATTCAGGTAAAGTTATTCAACAACTGAATTCTAAGAAAAGAAAAAATCAAAGAAGAATTAGAAATATAAATATAGCAATGCCACTAAGAGGTGGAAAAAAAGAGCTGTTGTCTAGGGGGAGTAGTAGATACACTGGAGGGTAGAGCTAGCTAGGATTTAGAGAGACCTAGACAAATTGGAGGATTGGGCCAAAACCAATCTCATGAGGTTCAACAATGACAAGTGCAAAGTGCTGCACTTAGGATGGAATCATCCCATGCAACAGGGGGGCTGACTGGCTGGGCAGCAGCTCTGCGGAAAAGGACCTGGGGGTTACAGTGGACAATAAGCTGAGTATGAGCAAGCAGTGTGCCCTTGTTGCCAAGAAGGTTAACAGTATATTAGGCTGCACTGGTAGATGTGTTGCCAGTAGGTCAAGGGAAGCAATTATTCCCCTCTATTCAGCACTAGTGAGGCCACATCTGGTGTACTGTGTTCAGTTTTGGGCCCCCCACTACATGTGGAGAAATTGGAGACAGCCCAGCAGAGGCCAGCAAAAATGGTGAAGAGGCTGGGGGACATGACTTCTGAGGAAAGACTGAGGGAACGGGGCTTATTTAGTCTAGAGAAGAGGAGACTGAGAGGGGACTTAATGGCAGCCTTCCACTAGCTGAAAGGGGTTTGAAAGAGGATGGAGTTAGACTGTTCTCAGTGGTGGCAGATGACAGAACAAGGAACAATGGTCTCAAGTTGCAGCAAGGGAAGTTTAGGTTAGATATTAGGAAGAACCTTCTCACTAGGAGGGTAGTAAAACACTGGAAGAGGTTACCCAGAAAGGGGGGGGATTTCCATCCTTGGAGGTTTTCAAGACCTGGCTAAACAAAGCTTTGCCTGGGATGATCTAGTTGGGGATGGTCCTGCTTTGAGCTGGGGGTTGGACAAGATGACCTCCTGAGCTCCCTTCCAACCCTAACTTTCTATGATTCTATAATAAGCAAGCACTGCTTCATTTTCTAGTATATTGGGATTTACAGTTCTGTGATTTTTTTTTTAAATTTCTCCAAACATTTGGTGATTTAGTTTGTCATTGGTCCCAAATCAAGAACACTTGGGGACAACTATAATGTTACCCTGAGTGAACACAGGGCCAATATAATTAGGAGTAAAAGAAGTGTAATGCAAGGGGAATTGTCTGCATAACTTCACCTGGTAAATTCCTCCCATAGAAGGTGGCAGATAGGAAATCTGTATAATAACAAACCTGTCAAAAATCAAGGACAAGCAGATAGAAAAATTAGAATTAACATTTTGCTTTGACCTGTGTTTATGCTCCTTCTGTTTTTACTAGAGGGAACTAAAATTGTGAGTTTTGCTGTATGGCAATATTCTCCATCACATTTTTCCCCTCAGACTTTGTTAGAGCTTAAGAAAATTGTCTTTTCTGCTGTGGGTATTATTTGGAAAAGTAGTAGTTATGGCCAAATTCTGCTTTCACTTGTGCCACTTAAATTCTGAGTAAATTTATTGGCCTCACTGCAGTTTAATATGTTCTGTTATATATAACACATTTTGGGGGATCAAATCCTAGCTTAAAGTGTTCTGTGCATTTTGAATATTAGCAACATGACCTGCTCTACTGACGGTTGTACATTTCTGTGCTATAAAGTAGCCTAGTCACAAAGTGCTTTATTTGAATACAAGAGACTGGTCACATTTTTAAAAGTAACCAGTTGTTTTAGGTGCCAAGTCCTTATTCTTTAAAAATCTGATCCTTCTCACGTGCCCTAGCTTGGATACCAAAAGTCCACTTGTGAAAATTGTCAGTACCCAGAAAATACCAGCTTTTTCCTGTTCTGGAAAAAGCGGGGATATACCGAGATACAGCAGATAAAGAAGCATTTATTACATTTATTTAACATATATTATCTTCTTTTCTGGAATTCAAAACCATTTTTACCCAAGTGTTCCCTCCATCTACTAAAGGAAAGTGCAAAAATGACAGATATTTTATGACAGAGCTAACCTTACTCATGAATCAATAAACCCAAATCCAGAAAATGTTTGATTGGGGATATCTATAAATACTTTATTAAATTATTATTCCTTTCCTTTAGCTTCCTCCTCTTCAATCACTTCCTTTTTTTAAAGCTCCACCAGAGTTGCCAGCTCTTGTGATTTGATCACGAGACTAGTGATAATTGAGGCTTTATTAAAAGCTGCCAGAAAAACTTGGAAGTATTATCCAAATGCATTCTAAAGACTTAAAAAGGAAAAAGATATGGAAATAACTCCAAATGTATTACTAAAATGTACTATTTTGTAAAATATATTATTTTGTAAAATAGCTCATGATTTCTGGTAGGGGTGTGCAAAGCAGACTGTATTCAATTCAGATTCGGATTCAGCACAATTTGGGGAAAAGTGATTCGATTCGCTGATTCAGATCATTGTCCTGATTTGATTCAGATGAATCTGAATCTGAAGTTTCAATTCTGATTTGGAGAATCAGTGATTCGGCCATAGAAACAGCTTTATATGTTTTTTCTACATACCTTGAGGTACCAGGCATGGCTTATGAACACTGAGATGCTGGGGTAGATGGAGCATCCCACAGGAGCTCAGCAGTGGACCCCCTCCCCGTGCCCCGCTGGCTCAACAATCAGCCACGGAGGGACCCTGGGTGCCCCCCCCAGACCCAGGAGCCACCAGTCACTGAGCCAGGGGGTGGGGGTTCCCCCACGTGCTCTGTGGCAGAACCAGAAGTGGACCAGAAGTACATCTGGTGCACTGCGGGCTTCACTGCCAAGTGCATGGGGGACCCCCCTATGCTCCCGTGGGATGCTTTATCAGCCCCACCATCTCAGCATTCACAAGCTGTGCTTGGTACCTCAAGGTATGTAGAAAAAACATAAAGCTGTGTCTATGGCTGAATCATCGAATCTCTCCAAATCGATTCAGAGGCTTCCAATTCGATTCAGAGAGATTAAAGGGCCTCCTGATTCAATGCGGAGATTTGGCTGCCAAATCGGGCTGAATCTCCTCTGAATCAAATCAGCAACTGAAGCTTCGCACAGCCTTAATTTCTGAGGACCTGATTTGTGATTTTTTTTGACTACTTGGGCTTGATAACACTACCCTCAGGGTGTATAAACAGACGTTGCATTTGCAGTGGGCACAGCTGGTCTAGGATGTGTCCCTGCACAGTTGATCTGTTTCATTAGCATCTACAGATATCCCCAGGGCTGTTGCCCCATGAAGTTGGGCCCCTGTCACTACCAGGGCTTTGGGGACCCATTCCTGTGGGACAGTAACCATTCCTGCCATGCCTTGAGGCAGGGAGCAACAGTGTGAAATGTGTGCTATGGGAATTCCCTGAAAGGATCTCCTTCACTTCCTCAGGGTTCCCCACTCCACACTTGCATACACATGCCCTGGGAATTTCCCATGCAAGGGGATTCCTGGGGCACGCAGGATCAGGCCCATGAATCCCTGAGAGTGCCTGCCTGGGGTGGCTGGGGAGCATGGGCAGCCCCAGGCTGCACATGCTATCTTACTATGTGTAAAAACACATCAGCTAGAGAAAGGCAGCACCTACTATGACCAAAAATCATCATGCTTATAAACTTGAGTATTTGTAGTGTACAAAGGCCAAAAATGTCTGTTCACTTGGGTCATAAAAATTTTTATGGTGGCACAAACGTGGTGTCCATTTTCAGTCTGGGATTGGCAATACTGCTATCTGTTCCATCTTGGATTTTTAGGTCCCCCTCCCCCACTGGGTCACTTCAAATCTTCAAGTGACTTATTTAGTGGAACACAAATCCAGTAAGATTAACAGAATTCAGTACCTGATGTATAGTCAAATGTATTGTGCCTGAGTGAATTCAAGGTACAAACATGTTTATCCATCCTTCCATGCAACTCCCGCGATAATTTTTTTAATATAGGCTGCTTTCTTCAGTCTAAGATCAATTAGATAAATGAAAAATTGGATATTACATTTGATTTGCAGTCTGTAATATAGTGTATGATAATACAACAACATTATTGTCTGTGGATTTTATTATATAGTTTCTTCTGAGATTGGTAAATGTAGATTCCCTCTCCCCCACATCAGTTAACCCAATGTGGAAGATGTTTTGTTATGTCAAGCATACTGAAACTATACTGAGGGCTTTAATTCACTTCTTTTTTTTTTATTCTTTATGATGTACACAACAAGTTTGGAAGGGTCTTGGTTTTGGCATCTTAATGATCCTTTATTTCCCTACTTGCTTTTCTTTCTGTTAGAAAAGGAATTCAGGTCTTATATCCTGGAAGACTCTGATGACTGGAGAACTAGTGAAAGTGATGACTTCACAAAAGTCAAATGAAAGTTGAACATTTGATAGGGAAGGAAATTTTTCTATTCTTTAAATTCTAGTTGGGAGTGTTATGCTTGTTTTTTCTTCTGTCATCTCTTTAACTCCAATGGCTAACATTTGGGGATAAGGCAATCTTTTTTCGAAGGTTCAAAGCCCCTTTTAAGTAAGTTATTAGACCTAATGATCTCCAACTCTGAAACTCTCAAAACTCTGTCAAAGCAAGGTAAGATCATAGTTGGTATTCATGATGTTACTGAAGTTAAGAAACTTTAATGAAGAGGATAGGAGACAAGCAAACAAGTTAATAAACAGCAGGTTTGGAACACACAATGGAAGTACTAATGGCTGCTTGAACTTTTGCTCAAGTTGCAGTAGGCTATTATAGAGCTGCTGAGATGTAAAAGCTTGACTGAGGTATAAAAGCTTGGAGCTGCTTGTCCACCATGCCTTCCTTTTCTCTCCAGAATTCCCTGAGCTGAGGCCACTTGCAAAAAGATGCAGCTCTAGGACAACACAGAGCAGAGAATGGCATTTGCCTAGGGGCTTACCTCTATCCTGAGATGATTAAGGTTCTGGCTATGGATACTTTGGTTTGTTTAGTTGTATGTAGAACAAGGAGTTCCTGATATTTTTTTCATGTCCTGGGCCTGAGTCTTCTCCCATTTATACTACAAGGAATGCTTGAGTCAGTAGAATTAAACCTATCCAAGAACAAAGAATAAAATCAACCAGAAGACCATAAACCAGAGTGTTTCTAGCACACTTGATTTACTAAACAAAGTACATTTGAATCTTTTCAGCATTAGAACATAACCAACACCAAAAATGAACAGCAGAAAAAAAGAAAACACGTTATAATTTTGGTGATCCATATAAATTAACTGACTCTTACAGATGTGACAGGATATTTG
The DNA here is from genome assembly GCF_000455745.1 of Alligator sinensis. Classification (NCBI taxonomy): domain Eukaryota; kingdom Metazoa; phylum Chordata; order Crocodylia; family Alligatoridae; genus Alligator; species Alligator sinensis. The sequence goes on from NW_005841917.1 coordinate 2,544,281, forward strand.
GAGAGCTTTGAGGGTTTACTTCCCAGAATGTTGAAAGAGTGGAGAGGAACTTTTTTTTAATCATCCAAATTCCTGGCTGAATGAGTGTTTTAATAGTGCTGGGGCTATGTGACAATATTAATTGTAATAAATGTTTGTGCATATACCTCTCCTGTAAATATATTTTTTTGCTTTAAATTTGAATTGCTTATAGAAAAAAAAAGTGGAAAAAATGATTTACCATTATGTTCATTTTTGCACTTCTCTGTGCTATTCCTTTTTTACCAAGAGAAGGCCCTGTTGTATTTCTAACAGAAGTTATGTAAAGTATCACTTTACTCATGAGATTTTCAGCTTTTTTTTTTTTGACCTCAGATAGTGTGGACAAAGTTCAGCCAGATGAAGTACAGCATTTACCCAGGTGTGTCTGGTGTATGTTTAGCTTCTGTGAAGCCAGCTTTCTGGCAAGAGTCAAATACTTGTAAGTCACAGTAATTGGGAAGGCAGGTCCATCAGGACCAAAAATTAGCAAATAAAAACAACAGCTAGGTAGTTTGGAGCCTGGTTGTAGCAGAATGTTATATTTTTCTGTCCCTCTTCATGGTCACTCCTACATGCTGCTTCCCATGCTTCTCCATCCCTGCATACCTATCTCCAGCCCTAGGAACTCTCTTGCTCCTACACCTTCCTCATTCTCCTGCTGTCTTTTCACTGTCACTTGCAATCACAACCTCAGTTTTGTTTTCTCAATTTCCATCTGGAGCTGCCTCCCCAGGATAAAAGTACTAGAAAGTCCTGTTTTGCTACCTTTCTATTCACTGTGGCCTGATTTCTCCAGATCAGGGTACCAGGCTTCTCTTTTCTCTCCCTTCCTGCCTACTGCAGTTTCACGTTCCCACACTTCAGGTCAGAGTTCCAGTTATGCTCATTCCATCCTTGTACATGCTATTTATTTTCTTATCTTTAAAAGATGACTCTGAAATTGTGGCTTGCTCTATATTTTAAATGGTGACATGGAATTTTTGAGGTTTTATTGAAAATGATGACTGAAAATTTGTGGGTTTATATTTGGTTTTGCTGAGAATGGCTAGCATTTCACAGTTTTATGTTTTCTTTTAATGACAGGACAATTTAAAATTTTACCTCAAGCTCTTGATTTTTTTAAGGCAGCCCACACTTGTTTCCATTTGTGATATAATTGTGACTTGTAGGCTTTTTGTGCATACTGTTGTGCATGATGATAAAAAGAAGTAATTTCACTAGACCTAGTCTTGATCTGTTCCTGAATGTAGACTGTTCATGGAGAAAAGAAAAACAGTCATGTTGAAGGGTGTCTGGATCGTGAGTTTTGTTTGTCTACAAATAGTGCCAGAGCTCAATTGTGAAACTGGATCTAAGTCCAGACTTGCAGCCCAACTCTCTCCCCCTAACCTCAGTCAAAGTTCAGAGTTGTACAGATCTAGCAGTTTGGTTCTGGTCCATCTTTCCTTTGTAGACATAAGAAAGTAACCCCAACAAAAGTAGATAAATATTCCTAAAATTTGTTTATAGTGGTTTTTATTAGTGGGCCTCAAACTTGCTGTAATTAGCCCTAGTTTATCTAGAGGGAAAGTAAAGATGAGAGAAGTGAATTGATGTGTTCATCACTACCCAGCTAGTTAGACAGAGTTTCAACTAGAACCCAGCCTACTGACTCCTAGTTCAGTGCTTTCTAGCCAGGTGCCCATAACTTCTAATTCAATCACCTGAAAGATCATAATCGTTCTGTTGCCATATTACAGAGGAGCATCTCAGAAAGGAGATGGGTTGGATAAATGTCCTGTTCCCATCACCTGGAATATAAAAGCATGAATAAGTTATTGGGGTGTAGGTAGTAGCCATGTTGGTTTAAGGACATAGGCAGACAAGGTTCCTTGGGTGAATTTGATATCTTTTATTAGACCAACCCAAGTGGCTGGAGAATAATTATTAAGCAAGCTTTCGGGTTCAAAAACCCTTCGTCAGGCTAAGGAAGCTTCAGCAGTTGGTGTGTGCTCTTCCTGGATGGAATGAAAAGTAAAGAAGCCAGGGGCTGGGCTGGGGAGTCAGTTGCCAGGCAGATTGTAATGTATCAAAAATCCAATGTCTATGTTTAGTCCCCGATCTCTAGTATCCAGCAGGTTGATGAAATGGAGCTCATAGGCTCGTCTCTGGGAAGTGTTGTGTAAGTTTCCCTTGAGGATCAGGACTGAGAGATTGGAGAGAGAGTGGCCCTCCTGTGAGAAATGTGCCCCCACCGGTAATTGGGTATTTCTGTCTTTGATAGATTTCCGTTATGCGTTCATTCTGGTGCGCAGTTGTTGTTTGGTCTCTCCTACATATTTTCCATCAGGGCATTTGGTGCATTGGATGAGGTATATTACATTTCTGGAGGTGCAGCTATAAGATCCAGGGATGCTGATGGCTCTGTTGTGGGGTGTAGTAATAGTGGGGGTGGTGGAGATGTGTTGACAGGTTTTGCATTTCTTGTCCTGGCACGGTCTGGATCCTTTTGGGGTGTTCTGGGCTTGAGGAAATTTGCTTCTGGTGATGAGGTTGGCGAGGTTCGGTGCTTGT
>NW_005841917.1:2547177-2560316 GCF_000455745.1 Alligator sinensis
TCAATCAGAGATTGCAGGTTTTCAGTCCAAATGATGAAGATGTCATTAATGTATCTTAAGTATAGCAAGGGTTTGATGGTGCAGTTCTTGAGGAAGTCTTCTTCCAGGTGGCTCATAAAAAGGTTGGCATACTGTGGGGCCATTTTAGTGCCCATAGCTGTTCCCATCATCTGGAGGAAGTGTTGCTTATTAAAAGTGAAATTGTTGTGTGTGAGGATGAAGTGTATAAGGTCAGTAATATCTTTGGGCCTGTAAATCATTTCCATCAAGACTACAAGAAAAACTACAGACCTTGATCCCCCCGCTACCTAACCCGGGGACTTTTTACATGATCCCTAAAATCCACAAACAAGGGAACCCCAGCAGACCTATCATATCCAACCATGGGACCCTAACTGAGGAAATATCAGGTTTCGTTGAATCAATCCTAAAACCGCTTGTCACCCACAAAGCAAGTTTTGTACAAGACACTACAGACTTTCTACGGAAACTTAAAAACATAGACCATCTTCCCAGGAACACACTCCTAGCCACCATGGACGATATCAGCCTATATACCAGCATCCTACACCAGGATGGCATCCAAGCCTGTCTTACATATCTACAGGAACAAGATTACAACTCAGAATACAGGCCCAAAGATATTACTGACCTTATACATTTCATCCTCACACACAACAATTTCACTTTTAATAATCAACCTTGTCTGTAGGTTGTCGGAACCTTGTCTGAATAAGTTATTGTCATTCATTCATAAAAATATATCCCTTCATTTGACCCATCATTCACTCAAACCTTGGCACAAGAATCTTAGTATTTAGTCAATGTGGAGATAGCAAGTTCTCTTCTTGCTAAATATTCATGCACCACACAGCAATTCCTAGAACTCTTTTCAAAGACACTTCTCAAGATATTCTTAAACTCAGCTGTACCCAGAAGTTTGTCTTGACCTGGAAATGGATAGATCTGCCAGGAAATGCTTGCAAGATGAAGCCTCAAAAACAACCCAACAATCTGATGAAGGAACTGGAGTAGACAACTTGTCTGGAGAGAAACCAGCACTCAAAACAAGGCTGTCTTGGGTCACCACTGCATAGTTTGCATCACAATGAATCTTGCTGGTGTCCTAAATACACCCCCCTTATCATTTTACCACTTGAAGAAGGTGATCCTTCTTCCTAAATGGCAGTGTTGCAAATTCTCACAATATTTTGAGTCCCAGAAAGCATTTTTGGTGTACTTTTGGTTGCTTCTTTTCTTTGGTTGCTTCTGTTGCAAGAACCTCTGGATTTCTGACTGGCCTGGAACTGATGCTACAGTTAGGAATTCAGCCACTATGAGTACATCTACATATGCTATTAAAGCCAAAAAATAAACTTTGGCGCAGTTTGCACCAGTCAGCTGCTCCTGGCATCTACACACGCACCCAGGACTGCAGCACTTTGAGCTGGGGTGGAGCAGCCTGGGCCTGGCAGGGGACTTGGGGTGTTATTCCCAGGCTCCAGGTGGCACCATCAGAGCTGGCCAGGGTACAAGGGTGGTAAAGTGCCAGGCTAGGCAGTAGGCAGCCCCTGCTCTTTGGCACCCTCATGCCCCAGCCAGCCCCAGTCATCATCTACATGTGCGTTTCATTGCAGTGAAGTACTTGGTCATAGGATAGTAGTGTCTCTGACAGTACTATCCTATGGTGGAGTTAATTTCCTGCACCCTAATACTGGCATGTAGATTGTGACACTTTACTGTGGAGCTAATTAGTCAACTCCACAGTAAAGCACTTGTGTGGATGCACCAAAATATTGCTGTTGGCACCTGAGCTACAGGTGTTGGGTTGTAGCTGCCACCAGTACTGGCCATAGTTGTGCTTAGGGTATGTTTGGGGAAGCAGCTGCTATGGGAGAGGCAGAGCTGACTTGGGGGTCAGGTGGAGAGGCAGATCCATATAGAGGTGCACTGGCAAAAAGAAGAGGTGAAGAGCATGGTGAGTATGGAAGGGAAAAGCATACCTCAGAGACAAAGCTAAGATATTGTCTGGAAGATAGCCAGATCCTATCAGTCATAAGTGAGAGAATTTTTGTACATTTCATGTTTGCTTCTTGAAATGTGCGTGCACTCAAAGGTGATTCCTACTGAGAAGTCTTAAGAGAGAGAAAGAAATAGACCCCCCCCCAAATAATTTAAATAATAATATTCCCACAATTTATATACCCATCTGTCTCCTGATTTTTGAACTTGTAAGGTTGGCAATACAGAAGCATTTAAGGTACACTTAAATTTATGAATTATTGATAAATGGTAAGACATTTTTCACTCATTTCAGATCAAAGAATGTGTTACAAGGACGTCTGTAGAAGGTGCTGTAGATGTTATGATTATGACCCATAATTGTAAACATAGTGACCCTTTCAACTCTTATGATACTGCTTCATTAGACACTGAATTCACTCATAAGAAACAGGCAGGCAAGGTTCTTTGAGTATATGTGATATCTTTTATTAGACCAACTGCGTAGCTGAAAAAAGTTCTTAGTAAATTTTTGGGTGCAGTCACCCTTCTTCAAGCATAGGGTCTCTCTGCTGGCATAGGAAGTCTCATATGAAACACACATTTTGAACTGTTCACAGTTAGCAATAAAAGAAAACAGCTAAGCTATCCTGCAGAAAAGCTAGAAAGATGGCCTCAGGGAGCAAAATATTTACCAACACTTGTGGCAGAAGCTCTGCAGAGAAACTGCATACTTAGAAAAAGAGCATGCAGGGGTGCTAAAAGAAAATGAGCAGATGAACAACACAACAACAAGGAAACCGTTAGGGAAGAGGTAACACTGCTGGATATAAGGGGAAAAAATAAGTCTTCTGAGCAATCCCCAACTTTTCAATACTGCATAGAGAGAACCAACACAGCATGGAACAGCACTTTAGTAGCTTTAGAGTGGGCAGGAGAAACCCTCAAGCTCATTGTGTAAATTATAACTTCCTGACAGCAACCAAATTGACTGATCTTGCAGAATATATTAGGCAGCAGCTTTCAGGGTGACTGAAAACCGAGGAAATAGTTCTAATTAAATTCCTTAAAATACACAAAACATTAGGCTTTTCTGGGTATGAACCACATTTCTACTTTGTGCCACATAAAAAGAGGATTCAAATCAAGTCTAAATTGAGACCAGCTTCAAGCAAAGAGCAATTACCAGAGGGCAACAAGAGTTTAATTTACATCTCCAAAAGATCCATCTTCCTTTTGGATGCTGACTCTGAAGTCCTCATCAAAATAATCACCACCAAGCACCCGATCCAATGCCCTGCAAATATTTTCTACTGACTTCAGTAGTTGTTGGAGCACTCCCTAACTGTCGGACTCTACTAATGAACTAATCTCATACACCTGGAACAAACAGGCTTCATGCAGGGAAGACCAGGCTCAGATTCCCTAAGAAATGCTCCAAACGTATTCAGACAAATCACTAACTCAGCAGATGTGCAAACAGAGCTCTTGTCATATCACGGGACACACAGACATTCGCTGTTTTGGCTCAAAGATGACTTTGTTGTGTGGAGTAAATCTGCTCCAGAGACCAGGTGGACATTTTGGAGAATCAGGGTGCTAATTATTCCTGTTACTCTTTACATTAGCAGTTAAATCTCTTGCCAGTGTGACATTTTTTTCAGAGACACAGGACATACATACATACATACATGTGTGTATATGTATATACATGTGTGTGTGTGTGTATGTATGTATGTGTACACACACACACACATATGTGATATTCTGCTATTTAAGGAAAAAAGAAATAGAGAGAGTGGGGTGGCTGTGGATCTTAACAAGCAACCTAATACAGGAACTTAAATCTCTGGCTTAAATCTTATGAAATATACTGGTAAACAGTCACCCACTCTGGCAATCTTCAAAAAGCATCTTGATGCCCATCTTGCTGGGGTCATCTGATCCCAGCAGTCTTTCCTGCCCAAGTGCAGGGGGTGGACCCAGTGATCTGTAACGTCCCTTTCAGTCCTTAATAACTATGAAACTGTGAAAAGAGAAGCCACTTAACTTCCTAAAATCTCAAGTTTTACAGCAAAGGATATTTTTCATATCTTGAAGAAATAATCTACCCTCAGGTTAAGCCCCTTTAAACAAACTACCACTTCAAACTATTTTAATACACACATCCAGTAAATCAGACTTTGCTTCTGCCTTCATCCAGGAAACCATAGCTATATGGGAACAGGGTAAACTCACTTAGATTTGAAACCTGAACAACCTAAATAATAACACAGACTTCAGAGATTAGACTTCTACATCATTCTTGTACTACAACAGAACATTGCTTGCGAAGACCTGCAGCAATATTTAATCCTGAAAATAAATTGCATGAAAAGCTATTCCATCACACAAACAAACACAGACTTGCTATTTTGGAGGATATTCTAATAAAAATAACTAGGTGAGCCCTCCACACCCAATAAAAGTATGTAGCACTCAGATGATAGCAATTATAGTCCCTTTTTCTTTTTGAAACCACTGTACAGATAGTATCTACTTAATTCAATTGTCCTGTCAGGATAAGGAAGCTGAGAGAGAAAGGGAGGTGAAAGAATTTGGACAAGGCCACACAGCAAGTCAGTGGCACAGTCAGAATTAAAACTCAAGACCTCCTAACTCTCACCATTAAGATCATTCCTCCCACCCACACTACCTTGAAATCTGGGGAGAGCACCAGCAAACTTGCTCCCTGACAATGTGCAATAGAGCTGATGCCTAAACTGAAGAAAAGACATATCTGCACTAAACATTGCTTGTTTATGTTAACTAGTAGCAGAGAGAGAATACTGCTGTATGACAGCATGTGTCTATGAAATGTGAGAACTGTATCCATCTTATCTGTTACCTGGATGCTGGTCACAGAAATGGCTGAGTTTCCTAACACCCACAGGCTTGCCTGTGTAAGGAAGGAATTAAAACCAAGTAAAGTTTTCTGGATGTGGCCCACAATCTATATTTTGAATATTATCCTCTTCCTGAAAGCCTATGACACTCTTTGCAGTCATCTTTCCACTTACTCCATGCTATGCCCCACTGCATTGCCTTACTGTTAATTCTCATTAAATCTTCAGAAGAACATAGTGCCTACCAGATTTGTAACCTAACTCCCCTTCTGATTTTTTTGAGGGGATGGGCTGGCTCCCTACTATATTCATGGCTTTTTCAAATATATGTTAAACATACTTGGGGAAATTTTGTAGCCAGGCTGGAACTGGTGCAGAGAAATAAGAGAGGATTTCACCTCAGGCCATCTGCCTAGAACTCCATTTAATTCTGCTGCTTGCTCTGTTTACCATCATGGTTCAGGGAATAATGGTGCCACAAACAACAAAATACACCTCTTTGGAGATATGCAGGTAAGGTTCTTTGAGTAGATATCATATATTTTATTGGATCAACTGAGTAGTTGAAAAAATGTTTTTAGCAAGCTTTTGGGCACAGTCACCCTTCTTCAGGCACAAGGCGTTTCTGCTGGTCTGCTGGTCTTGGAGATCAGCAGAGACTCCCCATGCCTGAAGAAGAGTGACCAGACCCAAAAGCTTACTAATAACTTTTTTCCAACTACTCAGTTGGTCTAATAAAAGATATCACATTCACTCAAAGAACTTGGCCTGCCTGTGTCCTTAGACCAACATGGCTACAACCAAAAACCCAATCTCATTGGACATATATTCATGACTTTACTACTGTGCATTAGCTAAATCAGCTTTGGGGAGAATGAACATTAAGGGCATTTATAGACATGCTCTGGGAGCAGGGGTGAGGTTGGGTGTTTTAATTAGAGCGGCTTGGAGAGGAGCTTTAATTAGAGCAGCTCAGAGCACCACATGCATCGACATCCCCACGCTGAAAAATGGCGACAGGGATGCTTTAAATAAAGCTGGTCGAATGAGCTGTAGTGAAAGCACCCCCGCCACCATTTTTCAGCGGGGGGATGCTGACATGTGACATTGGAGTCTGCTGGAGTGTGGTAATTACCACGCCCCGGCAGAGTTGATTAATTGAGTCTGCTCTGAAGCGCTGTAATTACAGGGTGTCAGAGCAGCCTTGCTGCACATCTATAGGTGCTCTAAATGTCCACAAATGAGTTTGTGCCATTTCTGGCATGCTTCCGCGGAGCAGTTATGTATCTCTCTCTTCTTTTACTGGCAGACTGTTTCAGCTGATGCCCAGAGTTACTGTTCAGAGCTCTGGCTGCAGACAACTTGAAGCAAAACAGATATCCTCGTTGGTACATTAAACAATTATAGGTGTATAAGGCCAGTGTAGTGTCAAGCATTTTAGCAAGGATTCCATTGCAATATGTTCTAAGGAAAGTGGATACATTGATTTACTAAAGTATTCCCAAATAACTCTTAGAATTTGTAATATCTCCTATCTCACCACAAAAAAAAAAAAATTGGTTCATGATCTTAAATCAAGCATCTTTATGGAAAACCACTTCCTGCTTATTCATGTTTTCTTTCTATTTTTAGTCATTTAATGGCAAGAAACTCAGCAATGTGTCCTATCAAAGCCTCGCTTGATCCTATGCCCTCTGATTTGAGGTGGTGATTGTAGGTATTAATGTGGGTTTGGGGGCTTTGTGCCTTTTAAAGCATTTATTCACATTTCATCTTTCATTACTGAACATTCTTCTTTTGAAGCACTTCTCCCTTCGTGGAGCCTTATTTCATTCTCCCAGAGGACAGCCTCACACTTCACAGGAACTTTATACTGCTGCTAGCTAAGGGACGTATTGTGCTTCCACCTGCTTTTGTGCACAAGCTGAACTTTACTTCACCTCTCTCAGCACTGAAAAATATCTTCCACTGCAATTCAGGCCCTTGGCAGTCTGAACTTGCTGTCACACCTTTGTCTCCTGAATAGCAACATACAGCAGTATTAAATCTTGCTTAGTTTGAAATAAATGGAGTAACTATGAAGTCCTGGTGAAAAAATGCAGCTTGTAGCTCTAAAAATGGAGGATGATTTTTCAATTTATTTATAAAACTAAGTATTTTTTTAAAGGTTTCTGTTTTGCTTCCCACTTTTGCATCTGCATTTATTTCTAAGCCTAGAAGTATGTGTAAAACATCAAGTACTTGGGATAAAATGATGGGTTTATTAAATTGAATGGCAAACTCCCATTGGCTTCAGTAGGGCCAGAATATGAGCCTAAAACATGTTGAAGTATTTCCATTTTTGATGCTTGTTGACAAACCCAAAAGGGCTAAATCTGCTTTCCCCCATCCTCCCTGATCTTCTCGATCTACTGCAGTGCTCTACCACCATATAGTATTGGTCAATGTCAGCAACGGTGATGCTGGCCCGGATGCCCTTTGCTGCGATGCAGTATGACAATAGCTTTGTTCCTAAATTTTTCTCTGTAAAAAGTTGGCCTATACAATTCAGCAAATTAAGATCCTCTTCTTTGTTTGATTTACTAAGATGTTTCTCTCCTCCCTTTAGTAAAAAATGGCTTCATATTATAGTATCAACAAGTTAGAAAGTCTTCAATCAAATATTACTCTGTGGATAAAGCTGTCTGTCTTTCCAATACTAAGAACTGATAGGTATCCTGCCATCGAATATTCAGTCTTGCAGGCATCCCCACAGTGTCAGTGTGGAAACATCTGCTGAATGGATTTATTGACGAGGTCTTAGGTGGGGTGGGGTGAGAGGCGGGGGTTCACACTGTTTATTGCAGCCCTGACCTAATGAACTTAATTTGTTGACATGTTTCTCTCAGTGTCTTACTTGATCCCTTCTCACATTTCTTTCTACTGTGCTGTTTTCTTGGCAACAGCAGTTCCTGGAGCATCAGCGTATCCACCAGTTGCAAATGTACCAGGCTCAGATGGCTACAGTTGGCATGACAGGATTAGATAAACATCGGCCTGTTTCCAGGACCCAGTCTTCCCCTGCTGCTTCCACATTACCTCACCCAGCAATGGACCAGCCCATCCAGCATGTCTACATGACTGGTAGGACTCCCTTAAGACCACTTTTAATAAGCAGAGTAAATGCACTGTTCATGTAGGATCAACTGATTTAAATGCCTTGAATACCTTCTGTAGCAACACATTCATTTTTAGCCTCACTCTTAGTGAGTTTCATGATGGTGTATTGGCAGTAAGTCAACCAGTGTAGCTGATAAATCACAGGGTTAAATATTCACACAGTCATAAATTATTATCATTGACTTACTACAGCAGTATAGCAACAGGTGCATTCTTGGTGCCTTTAAGTCATTTATAATTTTTCCTTTATTTCCCTATCCTCTGCCCCCTTTCTCTGTGTTGTTTTTGCAATGAGACTGCCAAAGAGAGACCACCGGTAAGTGGCAAAGTTGGAATAGAATATTCAGCACCTTCACTTGATTCCTGTGGGAATGGCATTCAGTGTTGCAGGGGTTGTCCTTCCCTTTACCAGTAAAGCCATGGCAATTCAAGCCACGGAAGGGACACCGGCTAGTAGGTTGCATCATCTAACAGTTTGTGAAATGTGTGGATGGAAAGATTTTTTCTAGTCAGAAATCAACTATTCTAGATGTTCAAGGAGCAGCTCATATGTATATGATCCACGCTGTGTGAAACAGACAGGTAAGGGGCTGACCGTCTAATGAGAGAAGGAAAATTAGCATAAAGAGCCTGGGTGCTTCATTTGTAGCTAACCTCGTGATAATAGATGTACATCTTGGCCTTAAAAATGTGAGGCTTCAGGTGCAAAATAAATCAAGTTTGCTTACTCTGGGAGGAGGAGAGGGAAATGGCTTACCTATAATTTTGCCCCTCCAAAGACATAATTTTTCAGGACTCTGTTTCAGGTGTTAGCTCTTTTCCATGAGACTGGCAGAACCCCCTATCTATTCATGTTTCTTGAGTACCATGTATATACTTCCAAATAAAGATGTGGGCCAATATGAGATTCAAGAGCTAAAACAAAATGTTTCAGAGAAAAAAAAATTAAAATCAATGTTCAAAAGAAAAAGCCCTGAAAAAAGGTAACTTGTAAATTGTCAGGGATGATGGATTAAATAATGCGAATGGGTGAATGACTGCAAGATTACCAGGGATCCTGGCTTTCTCTGTTAAAAAAAAAAAAAAAATCCAAAATGTTCTGATTTTAACACCCTGCCCCCCTCCATCCACATTTTTCCACAATTAGAATGAAATGCCACTATATATATATAGTGCAGTATATATAGAGCGATGCAAATAACACACACATACGCGATATTCCATGATTAAAATTAAATGCCACTATATGTGTGTGTGTGTGTGTGTGTGTATATATAATTTGAATCATGGGAAAATGTGAATTTTGGTTTTTTTTTCAACAAATATATATTTATTTATTTTAATCACAGAAAAATGTGGATTTGGGGGGGAGGGGGTGTTTAAATTAGAAAATTTAGGATTTTTTGTCAGAAAAGCAGGATTCCTGAAGGTGACATCGTTCAAGAGGCAAAATTACAAGGTAATTAAATTTCTCCTCTAATGATACCATAAGTTTAAGATTTTCACTCTTAAAGACTAAAAAGCTTGAAGGATGTCACAAAAGAAACAAGAAACTTGATAGCGCATAGCATGTGAACGAGTTAGATCCTGAATTTATAAGATCTGGACTGTGGCCAGTATGAATACATGCTAAGATATACCTGATGGGGAGCTAGAGATGCCAGTAGGACCGGTGGGGAAACATGATGGATAGAACAAAGAGATGAAGTTGTGAGACTGTAGATTAGCTAGACATTAGAAACCTGAAGAAGACTAGGACTGGCTGGGCCAAGACACTCTGGGGAGCTCTTGGTTTGCATGTGAAAATTCATGTAATACATATACACAGAGGTGAGGCATTGGCAAATTCTGATATTTTCGAACTTGTGAGTGTGCACCTTGGTAATGTTGAGGTTCTGTTAATATAGCGTGTATGTGTGGAATGCATGTACTGTATACAGACAGATTAAGAGAGAATACGATTTATGATGTCCAGGCTTCTTATTCATTCACCAAGGCCCACTCACAGAATTTGATGTTACTTTCTTCAGACGTTTTTCTGTCGCACCTTGTTTTTCATTCCCACCCTACAAAGGTTTTTTTTTAAAATGTCTTCTATAAACTGACCATATGGTTTCTGAATATTTCATCCATTGCAATGCTCTTTGGAATTTATAGAAATGATTTTTTACTTTCCAAACTTTAATAGAAAAAAATAGAACCAATTTTCCTTTTAGAGCAACATAGCTCAGCAGTTCTGAATTGTTGTCATTTGAGGATATGCCTAGATAGTACAATGCAGTAATGTTAAAGGATACCTGAACTTGATCTGAATAAATTAGTTCAGGTAGAGAATGCAGTTTAGGCACATTAGTCCAGCACTCCCCCAAGCTATTTAGGGTATTAGTAGGGTATACTAGCCTATGAATATCTCTACATAGGGTACTTCTACAATCACTGCATTTGTGCTGTATAGTCATGCTCTGAATTACACAAGTGTGAAACTGATGAGAATGGAAATTCTTGTCTTTTATTAGAAAGGATCTAGTTTTGCAAGTTGAAGGTGCTCAAAACCATGCATCTTCATGTCTCCCTAGCTACTTGTATGTCCCCATTTAATCCATTCAAATACACTGACTCTGCCTTTTGTAGTATAAGGCTGTCATCTTTTTTAGTAGTTAAGGTTAGACAGTGCTGACTGGTTCTATCTCCCTTACCATGATTGAACCCTTACCAAGATCATTTAGACTTTATGCAAGAGGGAAATGTTTCTTGTGTTGGTATTTTTTAGTGGACCAACTTCATAGTTGGGATTTAGATAAACTTTCTAATGCAAGACGCTTGTCTTCGGGTCTAAGGCGTTAAAGCCAGCACAACTCTATCACAATTATGCAATTTGTCCAATAAAAGATATCACCCTAACAAATCCTTGCCTCTCATATAATACATGCACCATCACAGCTACATCACTCATCATATAGGCTATAAGTGTTAACATTCTGGGGTGATTTGAGCATAGTCTTCGAGAGTCTTAGACTGCTTAAATAAGACTCTGTGGGTGCATCTACATGTGCAATTAATGCGATTGCATAAACTCTGCTGCAATTTGAGCCAAAGTAAACAAATCCTGATGTCATTATCTATGCATCCATTGAAGTGCAGTAATGACTCCGCTGTTGGATAGTATCTGTGTCTGGCAGGACTATACAACAGCACTGTAAATTTGTCTACACCAGCCCAGTTGCAATGTATGTGTATATGGTGACACTTTACTGCATAGTAAATTAATCTACTGCTCAGTAAAGCACATGTGTAGACGTGCCCTGCGTGGGCTTAGTTTACGAACCAATGAGAGGAGAGGTATGGCATAGACAGGGCAATTTTTTCCCAGAGGGAGCAAGAACCAAGGGGCCCCGTCTCACAAGGACTTTGTGTCCTATTCTGCCCTCATTCAAGCCAGAAAAGAGTTCAATGGAGGGAAATAGAGGGATAGAAACTTCTAATAGCCCCCTACACAAAGGTATCGCCCACATTCTAGGCCTACAGGTTGCCTTAGAACTATACTACTGCCTCAAAACTATACTACTGCCTCAAAATAGTTCTTGACCTTCCTTTGTTGTTTATAAGAAAATGAATGCATATTTACATGGAAAATTAACTTGGAAAAAATGTTACATTAGAACATTTCACTGGGAACAAGAATTGAACATCTCATTCTTTGGTGGTCTGGGAGGGAGAAAACTCTTAGCAAAATATATTAAGGTTTCTGAATACCATTTGCGAGAGAGTCCTGCATTAGTTAAGCGCAAGATAATGAGTTAAAAGTGGAGGAGCATTAAGTCTGATTGATGTTCATTTAGTCTGTTTACATCAGTCTGCTGACATATTTTTGTATTCAGTGTAATATATTTGAATCCGTTCCTTTGAGTTTTACTATGGGTATTGTTTTTCTCAATGGCATTTGATTGTTCTTGAGGTGTATTGTTAGCCAAAAATTATAGTTCTCCCACCCAGCCTCAAGTTCCAGATGACATTTCAAAAGTGGGCCCAAGTAAAGAATTTTGGAATATAATGAGATTTAGATCATCCTGATTAGGAACAATCTTTTCAAAGATAAATTTATTTCCTCCCTTATTTCTTTGCATGATTCAGTGTCGTCACTGTTTCATTTTGTAACCAGAGGCATATTCTACACCAGTGGTGTAAAATCAGAATGACTACACTGGCCTAAGGGTTTAGGTTGTAGCCGTGTTCGTCTAAGGATATAGGCAGACAAGGTTCCTTGGGTGAATTTGATATCTTTTATTAGACCAACCCAAGTGGTTGGAGAATAGTTATTAAGCAAGCTTTCGGGTTCAAAAACTCTTCGTCAGGCTCAGGAAGTTTCAGCAGTTGGATTTCTGGTGTGCATTCATTCTGGTGCGCAGTTGTTGTCTAGTCTCTCCTACATATCCTGCATATACCTCATCCAATGCACCAAATGCCCTGATGGAAGATATGTAGGAGAGACCAGACAACAACTGCGCACCAGAATGAATGCACACCGGAAATTCATCAAAGACAGAAACACCCAATTACCGGTGGGGGCACATTTCTCACAGGAGGGCCACTCTCTCTCCAATCTCTCAGTCCTGATCCTCAAGGGAAATTTACACAACACATCCCAGAGACGAGCCTATGAGCTCCATTTCATCAACCTGCTGGATACTAGAGATCAGGGACTAAACATAGACATTGGATTTTTGGTACATTATAATCTGCCTGGCAACTGACTCCCCAGCCCAGCCCCTGGCTTCTTTACTTTTCATTCCATCCAGGAAGAGCACACACCAACTGCTGAAACTTCCTGAGCCTGACGAAGGGTTTTTGAACCCGAAAGCTTGCTTAATAACTATTCTCCAACCACTTGGGTTGGTCTAATAAAAGATATCAAATTCACCCAAGGAACCTTGTCTGCCTACACTGGCCTAATGGACTTATACAAATCACATGAGATCAGAATCTGGCCACAGGCATTTGTTCTGGAGTGACAAAGTAAAACCATCTTTTATTAATGTTTCACAACAGTCTGCAATTGAAAACAGTTGTTGCTTTTTCTCCCTTTCTCTCTCTTTC
>NW_005841917.1:2560326-2568506 GCF_000455745.1 Alligator sinensis
TTTTCCTTCTCTCTCTCTCTCTTGTGGGGGTGGAGAGATTATTGTCTGAACCTTGTTAGGGAAATCCTACAGGCTATTTTTAGCAGTGGGCTCTGCTGCTGCATTGTGGTATTGTACCAAACACATGTGCTGTGTGACCAGCAGCCACACATCTGAATTATTTGCACATCCTAAATCAATTTAGATGCTTGCAGTAAATGAAAACATATATTTCAATCTCTTTTTAAGCCAAGTAATCCTGTTTAGAAATAAATTATGCACTGCATAGTGTGAATATCTTACTATTTAAACGTCTGGGGTGGATGTCTGTCGTAAAATCATGGTAATGATCCATTGACCTGATCCAAGCTCAGCCAAATACCATGACATTATTCCTTCCCCCAAGTCATTTTATGGCAAATGATAATGAAATATAAAAACATGGGAACATAGAACTAAAAGGGGCCTCCTGGGCCACTCAGTCCAGTTCACAAGCAATTGTTAACCAGAGAAATCTTCAACATTGATCATTCAAACCATCACTCACAACTGTGTTACCTAAAACACCAAGAAGAACCTACAGTATGCTGCAGGTAAAGCAAGGGAGAAAAGGGCACTGGCAGTGCCCTGCCACTGCAGTGATAGGGACATAATTCAGGGGTGCACAACCTCTAGCCCGCTGGCCAAATGCAGCTTGTGGAGCCATCACATGTGGCTTGCAGGGCTTCCCTGAGGCCTGGAGATTTGGCAGCACGGGAGCAACAGCCATTAATACAGACACCCCTCACCTGAGAAATTCTCAAACCCAGATGCCTACACGGCTAGTTGGAGCCAAGTTACACCCCTTACCCTATGGGGCAGGGCCACACCCCTCCCCCCACTTCTGTATTGGAGCTGGGCCACACCCCCTTCCCTCCCCACTAGACTGAGCTGGGGCTTGGCCATGTCCCCTTCTCCCCTGCAGGGCAAGGTTGGGTTGGGCCATGTCCCCTTCTCTCCCCACAGGGTCAAGTTGGACCAGGCCATTCCCCCTTTCCCTGCAGGGCCAGGCCACATCCCCTTCCCTCCCACTGGGGCTGGGTTGGGGTGTGGCCATGCCCCTTCACCCTCCCCCCCCAGGGCACTGGACCATGCCCCCTTCCCTCTCTGGGGAGCTGTGGTAGGGCCTGGCCACACCCCTTCCTTCTCCTTGTTGCTGGGTCAAGCTCCTTTCCCTGCAGGGTTAAGTTGGGGACAGCCTGCCCCCTGCCCTCCTCTGCACAGCCAGATGGTGGCCACCTTCCACACCATACCTTCCTGGGTTCTGGATCAGGAACACTGCCTGGGTTCTGCCAATCTGGCCTGCTGGGAAAAAGGTTGGGGACCACTGACTTAGTTGGTTAATAAATGCTCAAAAGATTATAGGACAAGGACTACTCAGCACTATAGAGGAAGGCAATATCTCCCACCAGTCTGACCTAGGGAAAAAATTATTTTCTGACCCCAAATTTGGTAATTGGTGTGACTCTGGGCAGAAGAATATGTCCCTTCAACTGAACACTCTTGGGTTTTCTGAAGCAGCAGAAGCAGCAGTACATCTCAATAAAAATCTCCTTTCCTGTGTCCAGTGTTCCCATGTCTTAGAGGAAGATTTGAATCCTGTCTTCAGATGCCAGTAGCATTCATGATTCAGATGCCAGTAGCATTCAGGCCTCCTCATTCCAGCAGGGTACAGTTTCAGGTCATGTCCAGGACCACTGAGGGCTCCTCTATCCCCAAAGCCTCACCCTTACCTCCAAGTTGCTCTTCTATCCCCAACGCCTCACCCTTACCTCCAAGTTGCTCCTGGGGCAGGAGCTTAGGAGGGAGATGTTTCTCCCATGCTGGCTGGTCACAAACTGCCTCCCCTCAGCCCAGAGAGCTGGGCATTAAATGGCCACCCTAATCAGGCACCTGCCCTCTCCCTGGCCTAGCCCTTAAATTAACAGGCACCAAAGGTGCTGTCACAGAGGGCAATTAGTAACTTCTCAGGCTATGATAAGCCTTATGCTTGGAGTTTGTTTTTTGCATCACCTCCATCCATCACACCCTGCCCCTTCAACCCCTGTGATCCATGCCAGCTGCTAGGTGGCAGGCCACTGCATGCTGGTCCCTGGGGGAGGGAGGAGGAGGCAGCTCATCCTGCTGTCATGCATTGCCACCTGGCTCTCCTCCCTGCTCCACCTCAAACAATGTGGGGGTTGCCAGGTGGTGGTTGGAGTAGAGGGCTTGGGGTCCCCACCAGGTGGGGGTTGGGCAGCTGTCCTGGGCAGGGGGATCCCCAGGATCTCAAGGAATCTTAAGGATCCAAGGAATCTCAATCTGCCTCTACACAACACCACCTCAACCCCGTTGCCAATCCAGAAACACAATGAATAGTGCAGGCAGATGCTGCATGCCAGACCCACCCCCCAGGATATGCAGCATCCTGATATATAGCTAATGTTAGAAATATCCCACCAATGAAAGGGGAGGTGAAGAGGGTGGTGTTGGGACTGTAGGCCAAAATCTGTCCCCTTCTTTCTTCCCGTGCAGAAGACGTTTGAGATCAGAAATTGAAAAGAATTAATAAATGAAAGAATGAATGCGTAAGAAGAGTACAAGGAATAGAGGAACCGAGTAAATAATAAGAAAGTACTGTTGGCTACAAAGGACCAACTTACGGGATCATAATGATGTGAAGTTACCAATAAAATCATAAGTGCAGACTTTGAGTTATGGGAAGTACTGGTCACCTTAGCGTGCGCGTGCACACACACACACACGTACGCGCACTCACTCATCTAACCCATGTAGTATAGTGTATAGTGGCTGCTGTAGTGATTGTGAGAGCACTGGTGTCAGTATATCTACCTATCCGAGGCCCTGGAGTCTGCTGTTGATGGTCAGCTTCCTTCAAGGTGATGTCTTCTCCAAAAGGGGTGTTATCTTCTTGTCCTTCTGTCTCAGTAGGTCAGGTGCTGGATGATAGGGCGCCACTGAGGGTCCCGCTTCACTGCGTTTTATCCCTTTCTGGCAGACTTGTGTGAT
Source organism: Alligator sinensis (assembly GCF_000455745.1). Classification (NCBI taxonomy): domain Eukaryota; kingdom Metazoa; phylum Chordata; order Crocodylia; family Alligatoridae; genus Alligator; species Alligator sinensis. The sequence continues at coordinate 2,563,354 of NW_005841917.1, forward strand.
CCCCCAGCATCATCTTGGCTACCCATTCCAGAGGTTGCTGTCCCACATGGGTTTTGAGTAGTACCTGACAGCTGCTAGTCACAGGGGTCTCTGCCTGCTGGTACCTGAAGTTTCAGGAGTCTACCCTTGACTTATTGACTTAATGGCTGTATTGTCATGGGTTACAGAAATAGTCCCTAGGGTGAGTGCTCAATTCCAGGAATCAGTTCCTTAGCTTGATTAGTGTAAAATGGCTTGTTAAGTTCCTTTGCCTAGGCTATTGTCACTTAATTACGTACTGATCACCATATGCTTACATTCACTCAAGGGACTGCCCAATATAGCAGATTTTATCACTTTACAATTACAATTTCAACGCAGTTTTTAACACTGGTCCAGGGTGTAACTTCATTCTACAGGGAGTACGTTCCTTAAGGGTTGAAAAGTATAAAAGATAAAATACAAAATGCCATGGTAAAGATGAGACAGATGAAATATAAAAATGCACTGTGAGAAATATATCTATAAATGCAATTTGAGATAGTGAGGATCAAAGGCTACTGGGGACAGTAAGTAAGTTAGGTTAGCACAGGATATATTTATAGTCTTTGCAATGGATATTTTAGTTCTTTTGTTTTCTTTAGTGACACTGAGCTTGATTGATATGTAGATGTCATTTCTAGGTGTCTCCTACAGAAAGCCACTTCAGCTTCCTGGTTTACTCTGAGCCTTGCCACACCCATGCAACGAGTGTGCTAGGTCTCTGCCAATACTGAGAAGGAAAAGAAATGCACAAAATTGGTTGGGGGGAGGGGGGAGGTTGCAGGCATGTCCAGAAGGGAAATGTACAAAGGGGGCTTTTTGCTACAGTAGAATAAAAATAGATATACATAGGTAGCCATAGTATCAATAGTTAGTAGTGTTTAAATAGTGTATATAGTGTATACTAGATAGTGTATAAATGATAAATAGTTTCTAAATAGTGTATAAGTTTAAATAGTGTATATAGTCTATAAGTAAATTGATAGTCTATAACTGATAAATAGTGTGTAAATAGTACAGAAATAGATACAGGGGTTCAGAGAAGGAAAATCCAGACTACTTTTTTTCTATTTTTCTTAACAATTTTGTTTTGTTTAAATAGTGAATTATTTTTATTAGAAAATATCGTGTAAATGCACCACCATTTTAATGTTGAAATAAAACATTGAAATTCATCTGGTTCCTTCCAGATGTGAGAAGGAACAGATTGTCTCTCTTTCATAGGCAGATTGTCATGCCAGTTCATGGGGTTTGCAGGTGGGTGGGCAATGTGATGACCATGCCTTAGCGTGTGGATCCCTTACTTGGGGGCATTTCAGGAATGATGGGATTACTGGTAGACAGCAGCAGGGTGGATTGGTATGGGAGGTGCAAAGCTTGTGTTACCCCCAATCCCAACATGCAGGGATCCTGGCAAGCCAAACTTCTGAGGGGGAAGCACCTTTTGGTAGTTTTGCAAGAAAGACTGGTCCCCCACACCCCACAAAGTGCTGTACCAGAAACCCAACAAGAAAAAGTGACAATACTGAGCCAGGGGAGAGCCAGAGAGAAGGCTTAACATTTGCAGGAGAGCAATTAGCAACTTCCCAGGCTATCATGAGCCTATTCTTGGGTTTTGTTTTTTGCATCACCTCCACTACACCCTCCCCCCCAGCCCCATGAAGAGGCCACTGCATGTGTTCCTAGCTGGGTGGGGATGGTGAGAGAGCTCATCCCACTGTCCTTGCACTGCTGGCTGGGTCCCTTGCTCCCACACCTGCATGCAGGCATGCTGGGCAGCGTGGTGGTTGCCGGGTGGGTGGTGGAGTAGGGGGCTCAGTGTCCCTGCTGGGTGTGAGGGAGGGGCAGCTGTCCTGGGCATGGGATCCCTGGGACCCAAGGAATCTTAATCCACCTCTACACCACTCCACCCTACCCCATCCCCACACCCCAATCTGCCATGTTGCTGCATATTGAACTAACTATAGTTTGGAGAGATGTTAGACCAGATGAAGTATGAGAAAGGACACTTTGTGCTCAGAACATTTCTCCCAACTATACAGTATCACCAAAAGTATCAGCAAAAAAGTACTAAAAAGCACTAAAAAGTATCACCAAAAATCCTTCTCATATATCTCCTGGACTATAATGGCTACAACAGTCCAGCCCTACTTTCACCCAACTTTAACCAAAAGCCGTGCCATTGAAATAAATAATGCTCAGGTGCTTAACCACTTTTGACAATTCTATTAGGTGTCTATTATATATTCAGTGCCTAACCATTTCAGAAAATCTGGCCCATATTGCTTGAAAAAAAGATTGTAGTTCATTTCACCTTGTAATTACCACTGATAAAGTGCACACTGAGTATATATAGCACAGTTTAACTGTATGTGCATGGAGCAGAGATGAATATACTCCTACTCGAATGGACAGTTGTTAGTTCAAAGAGTTTATAAGGTTGGCGATGAAGCAGCAAAACATGTAACCTACAAAATGGAAATTAATGAGAAGGGAATAATAAACTGTCCTGGCAATGCCAGCAGAGTTTTTAAACTACATCAGATTATTACCTCCAGATTTTCCTTTTTTTCTTTAAGAGAAAACAAACCATGAGATGAATGCAAAAAATTAGTGTTAATGCACTAGTAGGTCAAGGATACTAAAGGGAATCTTGTAGTCCATCTTGCAGTGCATAGGTAGCATTTCCCTTGTCCTTCTTATATGTAAACTTTACTGACATTGTATTGTTTTGGAGCCTAAAGTCAATAGCAAGCTCCCAAAGCAAGATCAGATCTAAATATGGCAGAATTAATATTTCTGGAACAACATAATTGATTTTCCAACCTTAGCTTTGAATTGTCCGTTGTGTACAAAATATACCTATTCAGGAAGATGCTTAATGTGTGCTTCACTTCAATACCGTGTTTTAATGCACTGCTGAATAGGGATGGTTATCAGTTACTTCTGGACTTTAATTTTGGTGGGGTGTTTTTTGCTGGCTGTCTCTTCCGTAGCAGGCTAGTAAGTTTTCCCAGAACTCTGCTGGCTTCTTCAGTGATGTTTGTGCATAAGAAAGAGGCTTTGAGTATTGAGTACTGTCATTTGGAGAAGTTTTTAATTCCAGTCCCACCCAAGTGTAAGGGAAAAAAAAATCCAATATTTTTCCAAACGAAGAAGTTCCAAAATGGTCGTGATTATTTTTGCTGCAGTCATTTCTGGGGGAAATGCAGATAGAGCAAAAAGCAAAGTAAAAATAAAATGATTTATCAGTGTCTTAGCCTTGGCTTTAATTCATGTCTTGAAAATGAAAGTTAGCAATGAGTCCAGTAACCAATGTTGCCTAGAATCTTTTTGCTTCTGTGATGCCACAAAAATTGACATAACATTGACAATTATTCAGTTGTAAAATGATTAGCCTCGGATATGTGAGCATAGCAGATTGAACGGGAGACTTGCACCTGAATCTCACAGAAGATTTTGATTTTAAATTTCATACTGTGTATAACTTTTTCCTTGGGTGAAATCAAAGTTTTGGGTCCCACTTCTGCAACTTTAAAATTTACTCACAACATCTTAAAAACTGAAATTAATACAATTCTTTTTTTAAACCCTAAATGTGAAATTCTGTATCCCTTTATCCATCTAAATGACAATTTTCTAGCTGTGTATCTGGGTGTTTGCCCTGCATCTGCACTGTGAATGTCCAAGCATAACTGTGCTCTCTAGGCTATGCACTGGCCAGGCATGTATGTGCATCCCTTGAGTCCCAGATTTTAAAACTCACAAAGTTAAGGGATGTTGAGATCCCAGATTTTCATTTTGGTTCGTGTGAGTGTAGAACAAAATCTGGTTGTGCTGTGAGAATTATGTATGGGTCTTTATAATCAGTATTCCAGTTTCACTGATAGTTTCTTGTTGTATTGTCTTTGTACTGAAGGTGTTGTGTATGACAGTCTAATGCTGAAGCACCAGTGCATGTGTGGCAACTATGCCAGTCACCCTGAGCATGCTGGAAGAATACAAAGCATCTGGTCAAGGTTGCAAGAAACTGGGCTGCTAAACAAGTGTGAGGTAATAAATAAAGATGAGATTGCTTCACTAATTTAAATAAACTGCAAATGAATATATCCTCAGTCCACATTTCTTGTATAACAATAAAACTTTGCCTTTGCAATGATGTTACCCTTGTTAGCATTATTACAGGGAATACATATTATGAATGCACATTTTTCACTCATGAAACAGGGGCTTTGAACAATTAAATTAATCTAACTGGAATTAGAACATGAAATCCAGGTATCAGTTGACACCTGCAAGAGACAGATGGATAGAATTACAATCCTCCTAATATATTACTTTTTGTTTCTTCAAACAGAAAGCAATTTTGATTGTGCAACAGTTTAAAAACATTGCTTTATTTTAATATTTTCCACCATATCTCTAATTGCATCTTTCACTGTGTCATGTTGCAGCATATAAAGCACATAAGAAAAATATAAAGTTTGTTCTCAGCCAAGGGTAAGATGGATATTGAGTAAAAAAATCAAGACGTGAATTTCACTTATCCAGACAATATATGGGTTTTATTTGTTTCTATTCTTATTTCCTTTTCCAAAATGAGTATTAAACCATAATCCATTAATCAAATGTGGAATCTAAGATTTTTGTCTAATTTAGATGCTGGAAAACAGCATCTAAATTAGACAACCTTCACCATTTAAGGGTTTTGAATACATTCGACACCAGTGAAAGTTTATGGGAGTTTTTGGTGCTGATTGTTTCTATTAGAACAGGCCCTAGTAGAGATCAGTGCAGACTGTTTACTTAAATAAAGCCAACATATGTAAGTTCGGCAGGATCGAACCTTTTTCTGTGCTCACGTGCTGCATTTTTTGCATAACTCTGTGTTATTTTGTAATATTTTTTGAAAACCCAAATGAACTGACACTATAGGTCAATTCTTGAGGAAACACTAACTATTCACAACAATTTTCTGGTATGTAGGGAGCCAAACACATACTATGAGGTAATATCAGCACTGTAAATGGATTTGTTGTATACACTAATCTAACTAGATGGCAGCACCCTAACAGGCTATGTTTTCTTTAGCTTGCATTTTTTAAAAATGTTTTAATAGATTTTCATTCAGC
>NW_005841917.1:2568544-2573233 GCF_000455745.1 Alligator sinensis
AGGAACTTTAAGAGCACGTGCAACTTCTAGCACATGACTAGTTCCATTGCCAGGAGCACACGCACAAGAAATAAGTTTAAGTTCAGTACACATTTAAGTGCTTTGCTAAATCAGGGCTTATTTACCTTGCTGACTCAGAATTGCAATGAGCAAAAATGAACAGAACCAAGATGCCATGTGAAATGGTATTTCAGTGTGAAATCAGTTGTGTGGAATCTGGGAAAGGCAACACGTACAATGTGGAATGTATTTGTTTTATAATTCAAGAGTGCAATAATTCCTGGAACCCAGGAAATTCAGAAAACTTATCTCATTACAAAAGCATATCCTGAAGATTTGTATTGCTCTATATATTATTGATAAAACTGAGCTGAGAATTCGGAATTGGATCACAACTATATATGGAGGACCCTTAATTAATGTGATAATGATCTGTTCCAAAATTTTGGATCAGAGCCCTTCCAAGTTGTGATTCAGATCTGTATTTGAAAATGTACTGAAGAATGGAGCTGTTATATTATGTGAAACTACCATAAATAAAATGTAAAAAATAATTAGATATGTATCAAAAAAAGAAAAAGCATTTATAAACAGTACCACAGCAGTTTTCATAATAATAAGATTGTCAAAAGTAGAAACATTATTATTATGTATATTGTTAAGAGTAGATTCTAGCGGCCTTGTCTTGAATTACTAACACTTTATTTCATGAATAATCCTGCTGACCTACTATAAATGTAAATAAGGGAAGAATTGGATCCTCAAACATTTTGTTGGTATGAATATATGTAAAGAATAGAAACATTATGTTTTTATTACTAATACTGGCTCCAAAAACTTTTCACATTTAATCTTTTACATTTCATCATTTACATTTAATTTACATTATCTCTAGTTATTTCCCAAACTAAAATGGAGACTTATATGAGTTTGCAGCAAGAAAACAAAGACGCATGCAACTAATCGGGTCCAACTTTGAGTTTTAAGGAAAAGCATTTTGTTCAGGTGTTTGCAAGCTATGTTGGATGTGGCCTGTGGACAGGGGGCTTCAGTGGCATTCAGATATAGCCCCTCTTTCTTTTACCTGTACGGATGCTATCCCTGTCCTGTCATGGAGGCAAACAGCAGTGGTGGCTGTGTCCTAGTGTCTGCCCTTCTGGCTGCCTTTAATTTGGGGTGAGTCATTTCAGCCCACAGCTGGAAAAGGTTGCCTACCCCTGAATTTATGAAATCTTGATAAAGTTTTACAAATGGAAATTCGAATATTATTTACATGTATCTTGAATTAAATGAAAGAAAATGTTCTCTTTAATTACCAAGATGAACAAAATATTAGTGACTGCAGTGTGAAATTAGTCTTTTAAATGGAATCTGAGGGAATAAAATTTGAGTTGCCCTAGCTGGACAATGCAGAGAAGTTTGCCTTGAACCTTTGCTATTTCTGACTGTTTGTCCTTCCCTTAGTGAAGCTTCATTAGCACTTACTTAACATTAAGAATGTGCTTATGTCTGTCACTATTTAGCAAAGCATGTGCTTATATGATTTGCTGCCTCAGGGTTTACATTCATTTAAAACATTTTCATCTCCAGATGTAATGCATATGTATCTATGGTACTGGTTATTGTGCTCCATTATTTGAGAAAATATATTATAATCAGTACCTTAAATATAGGATTGCACAAAATTTACTTTAAAGAACATGAAGAAGGAAGCCAAACTGTATGACCTTTACTTCTTTATTTCCTAACTGCTGAGTGCTTTGTTATGCGTACTTACTATTGCTTTACATAAAGATTTTTGCTGGTCATTCCTTTTTTTGGCAGAGAGAAGATAGAAAACAAATTTAATAATGTGGAACTATTGCGTTAGACTTAATCAAAATGCCCCTTTAAGGCCTGAAAGGACCTTATTAAGCATGCAAGATTTGAATATGTTCATGCTGCTGCTTTCCACCCTTGCTCTGCATGTGCCAACTCCCGAAAATAAAGCTTTGTACTTGCCTGCGAATGGCCTTGAGTGCATGCCCTGTGCTGCTTTTAGGCTATTATGGATGCATTTGTGGGTGAGTACTCAGTGCCTTGTTTCCAGGATTTGGCATGCACCAAGGAGAGTGATTGGGATGACACATTGACTTCAGGCCTTTTAAGAAGTGCTGTAATTTAATATATTCAAAACTACATTTCTCAGAGTAGTCAGAGGGACAGACCTCAACATGATATAGTTTAATTTTTAGATCAGACTTTTAAGCTGTTCATAGGTAGGTTTCCAAGATTATTTTGCTTAATGAAGAAAGTGTTTCCTCCCCCTGCCCTCCTTTCCTTCACTTACTTTTTATTCTAAATAACCAGATCAATTTTCCATGAGCCAGAAAAGGAAAAAGAAAAAACTTCCTATTCAGTCCATAGCCAATGCTGGAAAATTTTAGTGTGAAAACAAGTTTTAGAAGGTTAGAAGATATCTCTATCTCTTTCAGATTCATTTAAAAAATCTAGCTTGTGCATATTGACAGTGCAGTGCTTCACTGTAGGTAATTTCCATACTCGAGTTGATGTTCACCTGAGTTAACTTTTTTAGCTAGAGTTAAGAATGGTCTTCAGGGCTGTGAAATATGAGCTATTGGGGACAGCTAACAGACAGCAAAATTGCAAAAGAAAGGATAGCTTGATAGTGCAAAATCAAACCATTAAAGGAGAAAGGGTCTTAAACACCTATAGAATGAAGAGTTTAGACGGAATCAAGATATATTATGATGAGCCATGAAGTCATTTGACTCCCTCACTGCTGCCTAAATAGAAAGGCTGCAGCTGCTTCCAGGGAGTTGGTTTTAAACCTTGGGTGGAGCAGGAATCACAGGGGGATGCAACTGCACCACTGAACTCTTCCCTGGATCCCCCCCACCCCACCACCTTCCTTAATATCATACACTTGCAGTCCATTTGTTCTGCTACATTATTCTAGTACCCTAGTTTTTCCATCAACTTTATCATGGCATAGCTTTTCCATTGATGTTTAAAAGTATCATTACTATTTTACCAAGTTTTTCATAACTCCTGGGCCAGTGAGAATTACAAAGGGCATAGGTCATATTTCAGCCTTTGAAAATATAACATGAGGAGGATAAATCTGTTCCCATCACCCCCTTAATCTTCCCCAAACAAATAAATGCGTATACATAAATGTATGGAAAGATATAGAAATATATACAGTATGCTGTCTGCTATCTTGTACTCCATGAGGGCTAGAAACAGGAGGTTTTCATAATTGAAAAGGTGTATCCTATAATGACTCAACATTCACTTTATATATAGACCTGATATATCCTGACATACTGGACCTAAAAATTATGACATTATTCTTAGTTGAACTTAAAATTACTATATTTAAGTTACTTTAGGTAATTTTTAGATGATTTAGATGTTTTATTTTTTTAACACTACTTATGTTTTCCCCTTTTCACAGAGTCTAGCAAGAAAATTGACTTCAGAGGCAAAAAGACATGACAACTAGAGTTGAACCCATCACTCCTCTTTATATCATACTCTGCCTATTGTCACAACTTGTATTATCAATGGTTTTCTTCCATGCATAATAATTAAAAAAACACTTTAATAGTCACAGACCACTTAATGTCAAGAACATAAGTGATCTCAGCTGGATAAATTTACTGCTTAATATCACTATTATCAAATAATATTCCTCATTCAAATCAATTAGCATAAAATTACCAGTAAAGTGGTGTTTGAGGTAATGTTGAAGCTGTGATGGTCCAGGAATTACGTGAGAGGCAAGGACTTTTTTTAGATGATACTTATATTGGACCAACTGCATAGTTGGGATGCTTTTCATTTAAAAGCTTGTCTAACTTTATCCGAGCTTTACAGTTGATCCAATAAAAGTTATCACCAAAAAAAATCCTTGCTTCTCACAATTATTGATAAATTAATTTTCTTCATCAAAGAGATAGGTATAAAGGTATACAACAGAAAAAAATATATAGATTTTTATAATTGTAGGATACACTTGTCAGGTACTGGCTTAATGCCTGGGAATATAAGTACCATCAGAGTCTGAATGCAGCTTTAACACATAATTTATCTTGTAGATGCAATGTATAGGATCCATTAGTTCTTACACTGTAACAACATTTAGAGTCTACTTATGAAACTCTTGAAAAACATAAAAGGCTTAGGAAAAGGGTGAGTTACAGGTGCAGTGCCACTGAAGAGGAGGTAGCTATAAGGACTTAAGCTGTCCTAAGTTTTCTGTTTAACAATATAACCTCTCATCTTTCCAGTTAATCAGTCTATCATTTTTTTAACATGGTATAGTTTTTATGGTTTTACTTCACTTTTTATGGTTTGTATGAAGTAAATATCATGGTTGCACATTTCAGAAATTCACAAAAATACATCAAATAAGTCCAGGATAAATTCTTGTCCCTCCAAATTCAGGGTGGTGGTGCAACTGGCATATAAGTAAATACATTTAAGAAACACCTAGTGCCAAATACACCCTAAAAACAAAAACATTTCTGCTTCATTATTTGCCACCACCAGCTAAGTATAGGCATTCAAAAAAAAAGCCCAAAACCCCATGGCAAAAGTGCTTGATCGCGCTTTACTCAAAGCGCTATAAGTTAGAGCACATTCAAAGCAAACAGATGTTTGTTGGGGGGCGGGGGCGGGGGC
>NW_005841917.1:2573264-2593687 GCF_000455745.1 Alligator sinensis
GAGGAGCTCTTGCACACCTCCCAGCATGTCCCACAGACTTCTCAGGCTGCTGGAGACTCCCCAATGCAGTCAAATGGGCAAGCCATCCCTGACTGGCTGTCTAGCATGGGGGAGCAGTCCTCCCCTCCCCTGCTGCTCTGTCAGTGACAGGAATCAGAATCAGAGGGAAGCAGGGCTAGAAGGGACCTCTGGGCCTGGCTGGGGATGCCTGGGGGCCAGGACCCAGGCTGGGGAGCCTGTCTGTCAAGTGGTGGTAGGGACAGGCTGGGCACTAGCATCACTCGGGAACCATGAATAGGGGCTTAGTGCGCATGCCTTGCCTGGATCTGCCATAGATCAGGAGGAGAGGGGTGCAGGGCAGGATCATTCTGTGCCAGGCTGGAGACACACGCACGTGCACACGCACACACAGAAACATGCATGCACATGCACATACACAGGTACACGTATGCACTGCAGAGAGCCAGGTGGGGTGGCTGTGTGAGGCTGTGCCACTTTTTGCTGTGCCAGGAGCTCTGAAGGGGGGCGGTGGTGGAAAAGGAACTCCCCTGGCCTGGCCTGGTCCCCACCAAGACCCAAGTTGGGAAGTTGGGATGGGGGGAGGTGGAAAGTTGGGAAGGGGAAGGGGGGCACCCAGCAGGGAGGCTCCTTTTTCACCCCCTCCCCTCTTCTGCTAGAGTCCCCAGCACTGCAAATAGCGGTGCAGCACTGCAGCTTCTGGCTGGGGGAAGAGAGCCCCTCTGGCCAGAATATGGCATTGGGGCGGCTGTGTGGACAGAAACTCCCCTTCCCTCTCCCCCCTGCCTGGGGAGAAATGCCCAAAAGTGACTATCAGGTGGCCGGAGGGATGACACGGGGCTGGGTTGAGTGGCTGTCACTGCCTCAGGTTGATGAGAGCTGAGGGGGTGGGGCCGGTCTAGCGGTCCGACAGAGCAGAGGAGCTTTGCCTGAAGCGAGCATGCCGCCCTGCAAGGGACCCTTTGGATGCCAGTGAATGCAACCCAGCTTAATGCCCAATGGGATATGGCACAGATGTTCAAAAAGCACTTCAGTCTAATAGCACATCCATCCAGGGTTAACTTAGAACGTGATCCACCATTTTTAAAGCACTGAACTATGAACATCTGCTTTATTAAGGCGATGAAGTGTTTTCTGCATGCTTGTAGGGTGATAGATATAACATGTGTACCTAGCCACCCATGCTGCAACCCTGGTTATTGTCAACTTCACTTAATATCACACCTGCACACGGGCATTTGATGCCCAAAGGTTGTCTAACAGCTCCCTCAACTACAAATGTAGTCCAGTAAAAGATATCACAAAAAAATCCTTGGCTCTCATATACTTCCTGGACCATCAGAGCTACAGTAACACTCCAGCTTTAGTATCACAGGCTTTGGTTAGTCTTTACATTAGTTTGATTGCAATAGCATTTTTTTAAACCTAACCCTCTTAAATATTTCTTAAATAATTTTGATGTAATCTATGTGACCTACAGTGAAAAGGATTTACAAGAAGTTATTTGAGATGACATTCCTAGTGCTACACATGTGGATCTTTGCCACACAAAAATGACACAACCCTTCCAAGCTTATTCTGATAATATATTTATACCTTGGCGTAGCTTTCTTACTCTCTCTTTTTTGCCCAATATTATTAGAAAAATATGTATTTTAGTTGACCTAAGATGATCCATCTTTCCCTTGTTCATTCCATGAAAAAGGGTGCATATGTGCCCGTGTGCACATCAGTGCAGGCCATGAAGCAATTAGTTAGAAACATATACACTTCTTAGGGTGAATAGATGAATGACCAAAGGTCACCTCACTTGTGAAGAAAAATACTTTATCTGACCCAGAAGAACAATTATATTTTATTGACTTCATGAAGTAACATAATATGCTGATTTTGATTGTGCAATTGTATGTCAAAAGGATATGAAAGCACTTCAGAAAATTCTCATGTGAGACTGGGAGAGGCCTGGAGAAATCATAGATGAAAAAAGGGTTTATTAAGTCATTTAGTCCATGGTTCATTCCCTAAAGTGTATTTTCCATTGCTGTATCCAGTCAAGGTTTAAATGATGCAAAAATAGGGCTTCCACCACTTCCATTGGGAAGCTACTTCACAACCCAGTGGATCCAACTGTTTTGACATTTTTCCTGATTATTCAGAAATAATTGCCACTGCTTAGCTCAATATAAATTGTGCCTAGACAATTCCTTTTCTCCCACAGTAGATAATCTCTTTAAAAATATGTAATTATTTAATTTGTGTCTTGGAAAAGTGAAAGACTTGGTGCTTTGTGGTCTAAATGAAATGATATAAAATAAATGCTAGAAATGTATCTCTTGGGGGGAGAAACTGAATAGAAATTCTCCAAAAGAAGAGAAATACCCTGTACCCTGGTGTACCCTGAAAAGTAACTAAAAAAAATGACACAATGAGGCTTTTGGGAAGATAACTTTGTTAACAATAACACGGACTATGCATAAAGAAAAATAAAATTCACTTCTTGCTGCTACAGCTGAATGGGCTGTGCAGTAACCGGTATACAAGCAGTAAATAGTTATGTCACCGCAGTAAGCAGACACAATTCTAAATACATATAAGGAACATATCTGTTGAGTAAGCAGGTGTCATTTATACAGGTGTTTTTCTTTCCCTATTTTGTTTAACATACTACACTTTAATGGAGTTAGAAATAAAAATCCTTGACTTAACAACACTGCAGAGGGAAGGGTAAAGACTGGTGAAGTAAAGAGTCAAACTCCATTTACAATAGGTAAGGAAATAATAAGAGGGGGCAAAATGAATCTGGATTGCTGGCAGAATGAACCTTTAATGTAAGAGAAAAGAATACAGTAGGAGCTTGCTTGAAATGTATTCTTGCTATGTATTAACAATGTGTATTGTTAATGTATTACTTTTATTTCTCCTATCCACCAAGAGTAAATGGTGGGTAATAGCACTGACAAAACACACTGATCCTTATTTTAAAACTCATCTGCTGCTTACAGGCGTGACTAAACTGTCGTCTTAAGAGGTGAGAATTTTTAGAGGGCCTGAGTACAATAAAACATATACTTTTGTTTCCTACCTTTTAATGGAGTCTATTAAGAAAAAGGGAACCTTTTTCTGGTATGTGAAACACTGTATCATGCTAACTATAAGTTAAGATTTAGCCAAAGCATTTATGATAAACTTAATATGCATTTGTTTCTCATATAGTATTACTTTAATAAACAAATCAGTGTCACATTCCTGCATGACGCAATTTCAGCCCATTATTAATCATACCAAATGTTATTTCGGACCTTTACTTTTCTCCCCTAAATATTGTCAGTGGAATATTGTAGGCCTCTGCTGTTTTCTTTCAGCGCATTCGAGGTCGAAAAGCCAGTCTGGAGGAAATACAGCTGGTTCACTCTGAACATCATTCACTGCTGTATGGCACCAGCCCTCTGAACAGACAGAAGCTGGACCCCAGGAAACTCCTAGGTCTGTACAGGCCTCTCTATTCTACTGAGAACAGCACATTCCAGCACTGTCATTAGTCATAGCTGGTGTCAGTTTAAAATACTTGGCAAGCAGTGTGACAAAAAATCACTTTTTCCAAATGCATTGCAATGTGGAATGAGAATCTTGCAATAGAAGCCAAATATAGATTAGTAAAATGCACAGGCTGGAAAACAGCAATAGACATTTCCCCACATTTGCTTCTAAATCATCTAAGTGTTAACCCATTAATGTTATCCATTGCTCACCAGAAATCAGAGCAATGGCAATTTGGAATGCAATTGATCTTCTATATCCTTGTGTCATTCAATTAAAAAATATGAGATAAAAATACATTTGTCAGAATTGCTCTTCTGTTATTTTCATTTATTTTATATATTTTAAACATTTTTTCATCCACATTGGGTGTAAATCACACTGAATTTTATGTTTATAGCTGTTCACTGTATGGTGTATGGTATGCTTTTAAAAATGATAAATATTCTATTTAAAATGCTTTTATAGATAGATTAGAAACAATCCAGCATCACTGCCACATGAAATGTCACAAAAGTAATGTTGAGATGCATGGTCAATGCTTGACATGCTTTTATAAGATGAGTTCTAGGGTTAGATACTTGGATAACTGGGGCACAAAGCAATGTACCTTGACAAACCAACAACAGTTAATATGAGAAGAAATACTCTCAGAAATTTTGGGGCTACGTAATACCCCTTTGATTAAAATCTTACACTATGTATCCCAAAATATTAGGTGTCACGCTATACATTAGACTTTTATTTCACTTGGCACAAGACACTGAGCTTTGACTATATAATGAAAAAACACCTTTTTTCAGATATAGTAACTACTGTTATCACTGTGCTTAAGTGTCTCTCTGATCTGCAATGCAAGCTGATGTTAATGATTTTTTTTCTGAGGTAGAGCACTAGTTCTGCTGTGAGATACCATCAAGATAAAAGGAAATCAGATTGATTGCAGTTTTTTATATCACTTTTTATGTTTTATTAAGCAAGCTCTTTGGGATGTCAAAGGTCAAGACTACTTACAATTTGATAGAGTTGATTAGGAAATAGAATTTCCTTCTACAGGAAATTCCAATATTACAATTAATTGAAATATGAAATTGAAAAATCGATATGAAAAATCTTCATTTTTTTTAAATGAAGAGCCTGAAAATTTTGATTTTGGAAGATATTTGTCAAAATGGTGCATTTTGATTATGTTTAAGTATTTCATTTGGACTGTATTATTTTGATTTATTTAATCACTTCTACTATTAAGTATACCCTGTAATACTATAGAAATATTATTATCCCTTTTTAACCTAAGGACTTAACAAAATTTTAGGTGCTGCTCATTGTTTTGGTTACAAAGAAACTTAGTTTACAAAGCCTGGTATCTTTTATATAATCCTGCATATTTACAAAGAATGCTTAAAGTTATATTTTTTTGACCATAAGAGGAATTTAAAAAGACGGTTTCTTTGCTCATAGTTACAAGTCTCTGGCAACCAACACGTAGAATTTTTTATCAGCATCATGCTCCCAGTGTTGGCTCTAGCTGTGCCCTTAGCTTTATGTCTCGCTCTGTCTATGTTTCTGTGATTTCTTTCATACACATATGCACATTTTTGCATGCACATGCCCCTCCTCCTTTAAAACAATAGAGAGTGAAGTGTCTTTGGCACAGGTGCTTTGGTTCTGGGTGGTAATTTGTATATGTTTTGCCTGGAAATTCCTGTTGCTTTAGGATTCTGGCTCTGTAAAGAAGCTTAACTTTTTTTTTTTTTTAACATTTAACATTTTCTTGGATGCTCAGCAAGCATTTCAATAAGATTAAATCTAACCCATAGCAGCATAATACTACAATTAATATTTGAATATAATGTTAAAATGTAGCAAATCAAAATGATAAAATCAAAAGAGAATGTTTCCCATTGAAAATTTCATCAAAATCTACAACTTTCTATTTTTTTTTAATTCTTTCAAAAAGTATTGGCGGGATGTCTTAATTAAAAGGAAAGGAAACGGTGACAAAAATCAATCCCCCTCTGGTTCCCCAACTTGCATGTGTGCACGCACACGTACACTCCCCCCACTCTCCTGTGGTATGAGGGAAGCACAGTATACAGCTGGCAGAATGGAAACCACACATATTCCATGAGATTTTGTTGCATATAAAAAATATACTCAACCCTTTCTGTGTAGCTTAAAAAAAAAAAAAATAAATAAACAAAAAGCCCAGGAAAGACTGAAAAATTGAATAGTGGAAATGGGATAAATGTAGAGCCAGAAATGTAGTCCTTGGTAAGAAAGACATATTTTACAAGTTACACACTGTGAGGCCCTGATTCAGGAGAACTTCTGTGTTCAAGAAGGTTGCTTAACTGTTTTAAGTCCCATTGAAGTCCTTAGAATGTAAGCACATGGTTATAATTAAGTATATGCTTAAATGTTTTTCTGAAGAGGTTGACATAGGCATATATTTATTTTTTCCCTAAATCAGCGCCTACCAGCTCAGTTATTACAAATGACTGTTTAATAATTATGCAACTTTTTATGCTGTACAAAACTTACTCTTTGGATTACTCATATTTCACTATACTGTGCTAAACAACACGCCATGTTGCATTACATCTGTATGTGATGCAAGTTAATACAGAGGACGATGTGTCACATTACATTATGGTTTAATATCACAGGATATAACATTTCAAACCTCTTTGAATAAGCACAGAAGTAGCACAAGTTATTTCCAGAGAGGTTCTGCAAATTCTGTTTGATTTTTCCCTCCTCTCTGTCATAAGAGAATGTAAAAAGCAAGTTTCTAATGATCACAATTTGTAAATGTGAAAACTATGCTGTCAGCACATCTCAGCCACTAATGCTGTATTTTAATGTGGAACCAGAAGGTACCTTCATGTGATGAATACTCAGTGCATTACAGTTTCAGTACAGCTGTAAAGTGATTACTTAACACAATTGTCTTCAATCAGTAAATAACTGAAACTGGGAAAGAATTAGGCCCCTAAACCTCTCTTGTTTTCTGCTAACTTGCATGCAACTCATCTTTCCACAAAGGCATGTTTTTGCCACTGCTTCCTTCATTTACCAAACCCTCAATTCTGCATCATGCATCACACAGACGGACTGCCATATGCATGAGGATTCCCCCTAACAATTGGGTGTTTGCTGTCTAGACACTTAACTTTGTATCACCATCTTCCCCTTTCTTTGTGTTTGTCATTTCAGAAAAGAGAACCTTTGTGATTCTCCTACTGTAGCACTCCTTTATTTGTGCCTCATTTTTTTTTATCCAAGAGTAATAGACCACTCATATCATATTACCCATGCCTTATGCCACCGGTCATTTTCTTCAGGTGTCTGAATTTTAACCATGCAAACCCTGTCCTGATACTAGGCTGAGGAATTTATTATACACTTTTTACTCTCCTCCCACCATAATTGGAACATTATAGTCCTTTTCTATTACTGATACATTCAGTGGAAGAAATATGTCATAGCGAGTCATCAGTTTCTTTTGGCGTATCATCTATAAGGACCTCTTGAACTGCCTGATTTTGAAAATTTTTACAGCCGTTTTGGGTCTTTTCATCAAGAGCACTGGCGATCTTTACATTGCTATGATACTAGTTGGGTAATGGTCCCACTTGTTGGAAAAGCCTTTCCATACTGTTTTTTTTTCTATGAGAGCTTGATTTCTTTTTCTGTTTTCTTACCACACAATTATCTACTTCTCTGATGGTTGTGCAATAGAGAGTGCATGTTTTGCTAAACTTTGCAATGTGTTGAAAAGTTTTTGTGCTGCTTTTTCTCCTGTGTCACTAGTTCAGTGTTGAATACTATCTGCTGATGGAGTTCTGTCTTGCCTCACCATCTGTCTTTTATGTCTTTTTCTATGCATAACTAGCACAGCCTCATGGACACATCTGAGAATTCATTTCCCCCCTTATGTCCCATCTGTTTGCCACTGCATTTAAAAAAAATGTTTTCAGTATGTCATCTTTATCTCATGCTCCAGTGTATTTAGTCATGAACTCTTCCTCCCATTTTAATGGTATCTGATTTTATTTTTAGTTGCATCATTTTCATTTATTTCCCAGGCATTACTATCTGGAAAATGGCATGTTCACTAGGCATTGATTTTGCATAACAAGAGAGCCAGTAACCTCTTTCTGATCCCCTCCCTGTCATGCCTTTAATTCCTCTACCCAAACACCTGGATATAGAGTGACTTGGGGCACAAAAGACTCTACCCACCCACTGTACCTGTGGGACCCTTGCATAGTCCTCTAGGAGGCTTTCTTTAGCTTCTCACGCCAGTGTGGTTTCCACATTTTGTGACCAGATCAACGTAAATTATTCTATTAAATGGAAATAGCTGCAAATTCAGTCTGTCTTGGGATTTCACTGTAAGGCACTTTCTTCATCTCAGACTTTCTGGTCTGGTTTCTCAGTGCAAAAAGATTGTGATGGCTTGTAATCTTTATACACTTCATTTATACCACTTAACTATGAGTAACTCTCACACATGCCTCTTCCTCAGAGTAGGTTGTTACTCCCAAGCAACTTGATTGATATGCTTTGTAGCATTTCCTCCATATGGTAAAGTTACAAAACTAGTTCAGTGGTATGATGGGAGAAATCTCTATTCTTTTGCATGACTGCTGTAGGATCAATCATCTTATAAACGCCAACACTAAACGGGTCAAACCTGGACATTCCTATCCAGTTTTAATAGATCTTATTAAGGCAAACATGTGGTTCGCTAGTTTTAAAAATGAATATAGGACTGAATAAAAACTGGGTAACAATTCATTTTCCTATTTTTGTATATTGAATAAATTAAAGAATAAATTGGACACATTTTGTATAAAATATGTTTTATAAAGTTTTATTAGTTTATTAATGCTATCAGTTCATACAGTACTGATAAAATATGCAGATACTTATATTTGTTATAGGCACTTAAAATAATCATGTAGAAATCTGTAAAGCAGGTGGTAAACTACTAGTAAAGTAGTAGGAAAGAGGCAAACCAAGAGAAGAAAACACTTTACATATTCAAGGAGAAAAAGGATGTTTTTAAAAAAAAAATCCAAAGTTAGACACCCCTCTACAGATGTGGGACAAAAACAAACAAGCTGCGCTTTATTGGAAGAGGCAGCACATTAGTTCAACCCAGCTCTGTCATGTCTGTATAGATTGGGAGCTTCAGCGGGGCTTTTTGGCTCTTTTATCTAAAGCTGATTCAAACAGCTAGTAAATAAAAGCACCAAAAAAGCCACACTGAAGTGCTTGATCTATACAGATGCTGCAGAGCTGGGTCCAACTAACGCAATGCCTCTTCTGGGCATGGGCTGGGCTGGGTGCAGGGGTGTGCTGTTTTTTGCCGGGGGGGCGGAGTGAGTGGGGTATGTTTGTTAGCAGGAGAATCAACTCATGAATTAAGAATGAATATTTCTTAACACTTGTGGGCTCTTTTGAAAATAAGTGTTTCAAAATTTAAACCCACGGTCCAAAGACTGACTTGCTACCTTCAGCTAATACATTTTTATTCTAAAATTATGGTATTTTTGTTTATTAGTTAGCGAGATGAATAAGTTAGGATTGAATTAATGATTTTTCTTTATGCTCATTGTTGTCTTTTCTTTTTAACATATAGGCAACGTGTCTCAAAAGCTCTTTTCATTGTTGCCTTGCGGGGGACTTGGGGTAAGTAGAGGCTGTCTGTGTAATTTGGGTAGTGTAACAAGAATTTATTAATTCATTCTTTCTTTACTCTTGTGTTTACTAGGCGATATGCATCAGGAGTTAATAAACAGTAGCACAAATTAGAAAAGGCTTGGGTCTTATTGCTTTTGTGAGCTTTTCTCAAGATACAGTGTCCAATGATACATTCTTATTCTTAGAGTGCAATATCACTGGAGAAATTTTTCCCTGAAAATGTGTGTGACTTTTTAATTTCTCTACATATTGTTTTTCCTTTGTATAAATTAACTGTTTTTTATAGGAAAGTAATGTGATAATGAGGGTGGATGTACTTTAAAAGAATAGAGTTTGGATGTGAAAGACACCTGATAAAGTTGTTATAGCCCTGAATTCCACAGGAAAAAGTAATAATAAAGCGCACATACGTCAATGGGGTTGATTAGTAACTGCTGAGGCATGATTTGGATTAATGTAATATTATTAAATTAGCATTTTGACCAAAATTTTTAATACCAGATCTTGGAAACCATTTATGCTGATATACTGACACATTTGAGTATCAAAATAGTTCTATTAGCCAGTAGGCTGAAATTCCTCAGGGAAATGCTGTTGAAATGTTAAGAGAAGAATTGCTCAAAATTCCTGATGCCTACCCCCTGCCCCAAAAGAGAACATTTTTATTAACACTTGAAAAACCTTCTTCTCTTAGTCTTCTCTTATTTACCAGTGAAGGTGAGAAATGGTTTTCCACCACAGCTACCCAACTCTTTGTGTCCCAAATGGAACGATTAACAATCGCTGTCAGTATTATCAAGGTGTAATCCAGATAGTATTAGCAATTGATATGCTGGCTGTGTTGCAAATTTGTTTTAGCTCTCTTTCACCATTTTTATGTTCAGGAGCAAAACCACAGTCTCCAGAGTGCAATTGGAGCTACAGGCTAACTTCCAGTGCAATCCTATAGGTTTGCTTTTGCTCTGCTGAAACCTGCCAACATATTTGATTCACTTTTGTTCCCCACATAGGACAGTTTTCATACCACCCTAATCTTTGTTGCGGGATTTTCTTATTATGTGATAATGCCATGAAGCATGAATCTGACAAAAAGCATATTCAGGTTACAGGACATTAAAAAATGCAACCGTTTTTCTTTTCAGTTATTATTATTTCTAAATATTTCACCAATGGGAATTAAAGGGCAGAAACTCAGGTAGTACAGATCACTGTGACTCCATTACTTACAATAGATTAACAACAGCTGAGGATCTGGTGCAAAAAGAACAAGCAAGAAATGAGTAAAGACCACAGGAATTGCTGTCCCCTTATGTGGGTACAGAGAAATTGGCATAAAGTACTTAATATCCTTAATTGCATATGAATACTGGAAAGTAGTAAAGAGGACCATGTCCTCATATTCTTTTTGAGGGTACAATTTTGGAAGATGTTTCTTTTAGGAAATAGAAGATGAAGACGATTAGTTGTGTCAAAAGAAAAATTGTTGAAGAGAACAATGGGCTTTGAAATGCTTCTGTAAATAAGAGAAGCATAATGTTGTGCTCTGAATTTACAGCTAATACAATTAAGGAAATGCTCATCATACCTTTGTTTTTCAAAATGTTGAGAGGAATCTGCATTTTGTCAGGCATTTTATGTTTAAGAATCACACAAACTGAAATATATGTTGCAGCGTCAGATCCTGTTTTCTGTTCCACCAGTTAGTTTGCCTCTTGATGTTTGTTTATTTTCATGCTTGCTTTGGGATTCTCTTAAAAGAATAGGGTTTATGACCTTTTCCAAGGTAAATAGTTGAGCTTCAGAGCCTTCTTTTGTCTGAATTTACTTGTCTGTTAGTTTAAATGAGCTCTGGAACAGGGAACTGCTTCAAGCTGAGTAGAAGGCATTCCTCCATTTACTTTCTATTTTAAGGGTGGGATAAAGAAGAATCATTGCTATTTGATAGCGTTCAGGATAATAATGGGTATAAAGCAACAAGCAGCCTAAAGCAGTAAGCTCAGGACAGTGTTTGCATGACAGCGCTATGTGTGGGGATGGACACATTTTCTCATTTGCTGGTCAGCAGATCATCTTTGTTTTCTTTGTTTCTTTGTGTGGTAGAGAGATACAGGCCTGTGCTAGAGAAGACAATGGGAAAGTATATTTTAAAATACTCCCATTCTTTAAGAAGACCTTATGAGAGTTGTCTGCTTCTTTGGGGAGATAATAAATAATCAGAAATTGCTTGGAAATGGAAATATGTAGGGCCAGATAATCAGCTACTGTAAATTGGCATCACTCCCTTAATACCAATCTAAGAACCAATCCAAAAAAAAAAACAAGAAGAAGAAGAAAAAAGACCTGAGGAAGGTTGGGGTTACCAAAAAGTAGGTACCTAAGTCTATAATCATAATCTTGAAATGTCTCCTCAAATGCAATCTAACCGTGGGGATGTGAAAACTCCATTGATACCTATCTCACCCTAAAGCCCACAAATTAGGTATTACCCTGCATAAATCCCCTGAGAGGCATCACCCATTAGGTGTTCTCACATGTCTAATGCATAATTACATACATATGAAATCCAGACCTACCAAATTAGGCCCCATGCAAAATACATTGGGAGTGACTGCTTTCTGTTGGACACATCTCTCTGTCGTTACCCCCCACCTCCAACAGTAGCCTTGTGGTTGAAATGTTGACAAAGGATACTGAGATTCAGGTTCAATTCCCTCCTCTGCTAGAAATGATTCATACCTGCATTTTCCAGCTCCCAAAAGAATGCCCTAACCTTCAAACTAATGTTTGTGCTGCACTTTGCAGGGAATATACTCCACTTCTTGTGCTGGAGCTAGGCCTTTGTGCAAGCAAGAATTCTTTGGCCTAGAAAATACAGTAGGGGAACCTCTGTAGACTCTGTAGCCTAGTAGTTAGGGTAGTTACTTTGGGAACCAAAACTCTTGGTTCCAGTACTTGCTCCAGGGACTATTTAGGTATTTTACATTCATCAGCAGCAGCAGCAATCTCTAGCAGTCAAGGATGATCGTCTTCCATGATTGCCTTGTCTGTGGGTCCAAAGATGGCTGACAAAGCCAATCTTGGATCAGTAGGTTCTACTGCAACTCAGCACATGTTTTTGTGAGAGATGGGTGGCTCAGGATTCTTGATTCAGTCCACGACATGCTGTTTCTGCTGCTCCCAATTTTCCATCTCTTGTTGTCATCATGAGTTTTCAAAATACTGAGATCCTTGCAGCAGACTCTTCCTCCATTTGGGGTGGTCCTGGGCTATCATCTCCCATGAGTTGATGTCGATGCTGCATTTTTTCTTTAAGTTGGCCTTGAGGATGTCCTTGAAGTGCTTTCTCGGCCATCCTCTGGAGTGTATGCCTCGACTGAACTGGGAGAATAAAATTTTTTTCAGGAGTCTGCAGTCAGATATCCAGACAATGTGACTGCCCCAGCAACGTTGATGTTGGATGATCATCACCTTGATGCTTGTGGTGTTTGCTTGTGAGAGGATGCTAATGTTGGTGCATCTATCTTTCTACTGGATTCCAAGGATCTTCCACGGGCAGTGTTGATGGTACTTCTCCAGAGACTTGAGAAATGTCTTCTATATGTTAAGGTGACTTCTGTACCTGGTTTCAGCTCTGTACAGTAAGGTCGGGATCACAAATGCTTGATAAACTATGAGCTTGGTTTCAAATCTGATGTTGCAATCTTTGAACACAGATTTCCTCAGGCATCCAAAGGCTGCACTTCCACATCTGAGGTGATGTTGGATTTTTAATCAATGTCAGCATTCTGCAAGAGATGGCTTCTGACAAATAAGTAGTTGCAGGCTAAGCAGCAATGGCAGCACCACCAGGATGTGGTGGGGACAGCAGATGGCAATGCTGTACCTCCTGAAAAGCCACGTATATCCTCTGATAGTGCTGTGACATAGTGAGTACAGGTTGGCACTATAATAAGCCTGTCCAGTTTCCAGCCATGGGTCTACAAGTCCTCAATGGTGGAGCAGGTGGAAGAAGATGTTAGAATCTCAATGGCTGGGGAGGGGGATGAAGGCTGCAGTGGAACGAGATCTCCAGTTGGCTTGGCCTCTTTGCCACTGGATCACGGTCCTGTTCTGTCAAGAACCATGTAGAAGCTGATGTGCAGCAGCTTCTCCATGTTAAATTTTTTTTTTAAAATTACATTAAAAAGCCATTGGATAAAACATATAAACATTCTTGGAGTCCTGTTCCCCCTTACTCTCTCTCTCTAGCCCAATGAACCTTTTATTATTTTATGCATATTGGCAGAACATTAACAGGAAGGGCAGACAGTGCCCTCCCCTGCACTGTTATATATCCAGATAGTTGGGTATTCTGTTCTGACAACTGTAGCTGTGAGCATGAATTATATTGGGCAGAGAATGAAATTCAACCTAATTCATCTTGGGCAAGTGCTCTAACCACACAGTTTTTTTTATATAGGAATCACTTCATTCTGCTGCCCCCTAGTTTAAAACAGAGGGGTGATTCTTGGTTGCTTTTTGAAATAAGATTCAGGACTCTGGACCCCAAGAGAAGAGAGGTGCTTCTGCAAAGTACTGTAAGAACTAAACTCTGGAGAAGAACAAGATCCAGGACACACTGCAGTCCTCAGTACTTCTTGTTGGTTAACTTGAGGAGGCTCCCAACTGAGAACACTGCTTGCTTTGAATCCCATTTTGAGGCATCCAATTTTACCCATGCACCATTGGGGAGTCAAGATGCCTTGCCTAACATGAGGTTTTGGTTTCCAGTCCAGATCAGAGATACCTAAAAGTTAGGCATTTCACCAGTGTTGTGCTACCTTAATCCCTTTTAGTATCTAAGGCCATGTGTAGATGAAATGAGGGGTGTGTGCACTACATTTTAAAACGGGCTAAATGCTTTTGCACTGCTTTAATGGTGTTGGTGTTTGCATGCCTTGGCAGCGTATTGCGTGTTAATTCCAGTGCATTAATTCTAGCCATAGGAAATTTGGCAGCATAATGCGCCTTAAATGACTTGCTGAGGAGTTTTAATTTGTTGTGCCTACAGCTGTGGAGTGAAGCACCAGGCTCCGTGCAGCTCCGTGGCTCTCCAGGAAGCCCTGCAGGCAGCCTGGCAGCGGCTTGGGAAGGCAGGTTCCACCCAAGAAAAGCGGCAAGCCTGATTTTCCCCCCCTCTGTCACCCCCCTGAGCCTGCCTGAGCTGCGCGGGGGCTCGGTGTTTCTCTCCATGGCTGCGGTGCCTCCTGGGACTGCCTGAGCTGGGTGCCTGCAAGCGGGTGCCGCCTGAGGGGAGGGGGCACCACTGCCGTGAAGGGAAGCACCAGCCCCCCCACAGCCCAGGGACCGCTCCACCCACTGGCAGCTCGCCCTCCCCTCCCCACCAGAGAGGCAGGTAAGTCAGCAGGGCATGTGCATGACATGGGGGTTTAAACGGCCCTAAATTGAAGCGGCGTTTTTAAAAACCCACTGCTTCAATGTAGGGCCCCTGTTTTAACTACACACACCCTAGCTCTTAACTCCTTATGCAGTGCTACAAAACATGGAGCAAGTTTAGTCATTCAAAATGTATTATAAACAATAGTATTATTTTATGGGTTTTTATTTTCTTTCAGGAACTATTATTATTTGAATATAGACAGGTTTCTTTACATTTTTTTCTGGGTTTTTTTGTGTGTATATTTATACAACAATACGACAAACCAGTTTTTAGGGGAGTGGGGCAGAGAATGGTAAAATATTAGAGTTTATTGTTTATTGCCTTGTCCCATGTTTGTAATCAAGGTGCCCCTCTTTGCAAAGAATGATGCAAGGGAATATGCATAACTTTTTATGATCTGGGTCTTATTACTCATCTTTGTTATAGAAAATGTTTGTGTTGTCTTTTGCAGTAAAACATGTTCTTTCGGTGAATGGATTATTGTAGTTATTGACAAAGAGGGACTTGTCAGATTTGTTTCTGCTTCTAGTTTGTGTTTTTCTTTTCTGATTTTGCTTTTTTGATATTGATTGATAACAGTAATGTTTTCATGTGTATAGAGTGCTGCTTTGAACTATCACAATCCTTTAGATATAATTTGGAAATGAGCCACGCAAGTAAGTGTTGTTGCTGTATTTGGTTTTGTGGGTCACTATAGTCTCTTAAGACAGTTAAATGATTTGCTTCTTTTACCATTAAAAAAATTAAGGCATCATATTAGCTCTTGATTGTGTGGGTGATCTTTCTCTTCTGTTGATATGTACCATACTGTATCATGTAGGAAATACGCAATGATTTTGTGATGTGTAAAGTTTTATTGCTTCCATTATTTACAAGGAATCACACAGAAGGCCACTGCTACCTTTATAACTGCTATATCATTATTGTTATTTTGTGTACTATAGTAGGTCCCAGAGACCCATCCAACACCAAGGAGACTTTTCTGAGAGGTGTCATGTACAAGTATATTGAGGAACAGCTTCTGACTAAAGCTCTTATAATCTAAAGAAGATGCCAGCATAATTAATAAAGCATACATATTCTGTGACCCTCACTCATGGTTGTCCTTTTTCACCAGTCCAAATTAAGTGTCATGATATTATTCTGACCTTTTAAGCATTGTACATTCTCTTTGTTTTCACTTCTCAGCAGCAAAATGGCTGTACTAGGGACAGGTTAGTAGTGATTTGGACTCTAAATCAGCTAAATATTTTTCATGAAAAAAAACAGCAATCCTAACGTATTTTACAAAGTTTTATAAGAAACCATATAGGCAATAAATCTATCCCTTTGCCTGTAAAGCTGGGCTGTCTAATTCTTTGAGCCAGACAGTGCAGGTCTCACTGGGAGATATAAATGTTGACTAATTCTAACCCTTTAAAATTGGCTGAAATTGGTAGGGGGGGGGGGGGTTTTTTTCCAATTTTGTATCTTAGAATTTTCAAGGACAAATAGTTTCCAAGTGTAGGAAGATTGGGACTCTACCTCTTTCCACTGATGCTCCTAATTCTTTCTATGGACCTGATATTCCTGTAGGATTTAGTATTATCAATCCCATACTTCATGCTATTTTAGTTTGGGAGGTGGTGGGGGGTGGAAGGGAAATTCCACATGTTGGAGAAAGAGATAAAACCTGTTTTAAGACTAGCAGTTTTAATAATGACTGATGGTTCTTGGAAACTGCTCACAGTTTTGGAATCTTACAAGTAGTGGAGGGATGATGGGCAGAGTACAGGTGAGATGGCCAGAAGAGGACGCTAAGTACAACTCCGTTGATTGCCAAGATAGGTTGTTATATGGATATATCCACCAGAGAAGTGACTGATCATTTGATTAACTTGTCCATTACAGCCACTCCCTCTGAGGTGCATTATGAAATTGTCAATTAAGGGAAGCAGAGAGTGTAGTTTAATATAGGTAAGTTTCCTCTCCTGTTCTTTGGTATGTCAGTAAAAGTAGTGATTGTTTTCTTGCCTGTTTGACCTGCTGCTGTGTGAAGAAATCTTGAAATCATTTCTCAGCCATATTTTTTTTGTCTAGTTGATAGGCAAAAAACCCACAAAAGCAAGGAAGAGCAGGCTTTTATGATAATGTCATCATCGGCTTCCAGCTTCAAAAGCTTCTGCGGCTTTTCAGTTGTCATTTATAACTTGGAACTGAACCCACCCATAATTCCCTTGATATGTTTAGAGAAATTGATAACAGACCACTTCTTTTATGGCTCAGAGGAGGCAACTCCAATCACATCACTATTGGCAGTCAATATTATTTTCTGACATGGTTGTAAAAGTATAAAGGGGGCTTATGGCATTTGTTTAGATGAGGAATGGGCTCTCAAGCTGTGCTGGGGTTTATGGGTCCAGATTAGTGAGAAGCGAAGGGAATATGATGTTTGCAAACAGGATATGATTTTATTTAAGTTTGGGTTTCATACTTTGTTCCCTGGAGACTGCCCTGCAGACAGAAGAGAATTCCACTTTTATCTTATGAAATAAGGCAGTTGTCCAATACCAAAATAATAAGAAAAAAAAAAAACCCCAAACCCATCTGCAACGTGCAAAGCCAAATCTTTAAATTGGAAGAGGAGGAGCTGCGGCAAAGTCAAAACAGCCCCCTGCATGGAAATGGACTTTTATAACATAAATGTTGAATGAGGGCCCTCATATGCTAACTATTTCATGTATTTTGGTCAGTCTAGCCAGGCTGTGCCACACAGAACAGCTTGCAGTATTGTGTACATGCACACTGAATTTCTTCTAACTTTCTGTTTGTGCATATAAACTATGGGTCAAATTCACTGTCAGTGTAAGCAGATGTATTTTCATTGACTTCTGTGGAGTTCTGTCCCTATGACAAACCATGGGAAGAAACTAAAATGCTACCCAGGCTATATGTAGTTTATTTTATAGTTGAAAAAATGCATGGAGCTGTCTTTCAGAAGTTAAGCATTATCTTTTGTCTCAGCCCCTCTGGAAGAAAGAGTGGATGCAAGGTGTTTGATCTTATTAGGACAGAACTTTATTATCTCATCCAGAAACATTTAGCAGGCAAAGCATTGTACAGTGCAGGTCATCAATCTTTCCTTGATTGTTCCATTTCATCTCTTCTACTTTTCAGTCTGGTTCCAGTCCATTGCTTGTAATAACCTTCATAAAAGGGTTAAGGTGAAAGGGGGTTCACCATGCTGTACCAACTCAAGAAGTCCCAGCCCCCTCTTCCCAGATTTCTTAGGGGACTGCTTCTAGGTGCCCTTCCAGTTCCTGTTCATTGGAGAACCAAAATCTGTATGGAAAGGGCACTTTCAGTGGACACCTCTACCAAAGAGGCACCAGCAATTAACTTGACTCCCTCCCTTGAACCATAGGCTGGTTCTCCGGTAATTAATAATTTCCCTCCTAATATCATCCTGGTCAGGTAGATATTCCCCATTACCCCTAAAAACCTCAAGCATGCATTACAAACATTCCTGAGGTGTAACAGCCAATCCACCCTGCTGCCATGCAAATTTACCTCATTCAAGAGTTGTCTGGCCTTTGTCAACTGCTTAGCTTTGGTGGATGCAACATTTTGGACCAAATTACATTACATTCCAAGAAAAAAAAATCCCTGAATGTGCCCTTAATGGTTCTTGGTGACCAGGTCAATGTTTTCAGAAGTTCCCAAATCATTTTCACTGAGGGAAATAGTGATCATTTCCAGACTGCTTCTTGGCTGCCAAAGGATGTTACAGCAGTTTCTGCAGGTATCAGAACGAAGCATAGCTGTGAAATTGAACATGACCTAGTTACTCATTGGTGTGCCCGGTGTACAATATTGTGTCTGTAGACCCACACATCAGCTTGCCCATCCATGAGCAAGCTCGCCCATTAAAATGAAGAGGTAAAATTAGCTTACATGCTGATAGCTGTGCTTCTCCTGTATAGATTCATAAGGCTGGAAGTGACCTCAGAAGATCATAGGGTCCAGCCCCCTGCACCAAGCAGGAAAGATAACTGGGGGTCAGGTGACCCTAGCAAGGTGACTGTCTAGTAGACCTGTGCGAATAGGGAAGTATTTGATTTGGATTTGGCCAATTTGGAGGACAGTAATTCAATTTGGAGATTTGGATCACTGTCCTAAATCGATTTGGTGCTGATTCAGAGAGATTTGGAGACTTTGCCATAGACTATAATGGGGAATCATTGAAATACCTATAATTTTGTCATTTTTTGGCTGACTCAGATAAAACTTGCAGGGATGGTAGCCCCTTCTGAGGGCATGAAGCTTGCCATGTTTCAAGGAGATAGGTGCAGGGGAAACTGCACCTCAAACTGGTGAAAGCTGAACTTGTGTCGTGTGTGTGTTAAGGCACATTTGGATGAAAACAGCAAATAGAAATTGAAAGAAATGGATTGGATAGGGATAAGTAGAGGGATTCTAGTTAGTAAGCTATATCCAATCCTTTCCAAGAACATAAAGTAGCAGGAGACTTACTAGGTAGGAAGCCAAGCCAGTCCAATACCTTTCAGCCGCTGTTGCTCAGGCAGAAACAGCTCACAAAAGGAATAGAAAGCCTGCAGACAGAGGTTTATATGCAGTTTCTATGTCCCTCCCCCAGAGCACTGTGATTGGAAGGGGACTCAGGGAAGATCACAGTCACTGGCCAGCTACAGATGCCATTCTTTCCCCCCTGCTCCCTTTCCCTCTTCTCATTTTCTGTTCCCCTGAAAGACTGCCTTCCGAATCTCTGAAGCTTTTCCGAATCTTTTCTGAAACCATTCAAAGGCTCCAAATTGACTCAGAGTTTTAATTTTTTTTCTCTTGATTCAATTCGAATTCACTGATTTAGTTTCCGAATCAGGCCAAATCTTCTCCAAATCAAATTGCAGACCAAAGCTTTGCACACGCCGACTGTCTAGTCTCCTCTTGAAGATTTCCGGGGTAGGTGATTGCACCACCCTGGAGAAAGCTTATTGCACAGTCTGGACACCCTGCCTGTGAAGAAATTTTTCCTAATGTTGAGCTTGAATTGATCTTCCAGGAGTTTGTGGTCATTACTCGTGATTTTCCTCTCGGGTACCTTGGTGAACAGTTGCTCACCGAGTCCTTGATGTACTCCCCTAGTATAGCAGTAAGCTGCTACCAGATCCCCTCTCAGCCTTCTTTTCCTCAGGCTGAAGAGTCCCAGATCCCTAAGCTTTTCCCCATATGGCTTGCCATGTAGGACTGTGATCATACGGGTGGCTTTTTTTTGGACTCTCTCCAGCTTGTCCCCATCCAAGCTTGTCCACATCCTTGTTAAAGTACAGTGCCCAGAACTGGATGCAGTACTCCAGCTGCAGTCTCACCAGCTCTGAGTAGAGCAGAAGAATCACCTCCTTGGTTTTGCTGGAGATGCATTGATTGATGCATGTCAGAGTATTATTTGCCCTACCCACTACAGCATCGCACTGCCAGCTCATATCCATACTGTGGTCTATTATTACCCCCAGGTCCCTTTCATTTATGGCGCTAGTCAGTTTGGTGCCACCAAGCCTGTAGCTGTGTTGGGAGTTGCTCGAACTGAGGTGAAGAACTTTACATATGATTAAACATTTGAAATCCAGAGTCTGATTAACTGGGAACCCTGACTCCAAGCTGGG
This sequence comes from Alligator sinensis, assembly GCF_000455745.1. Classification (NCBI taxonomy): domain Eukaryota; kingdom Metazoa; phylum Chordata; order Crocodylia; family Alligatoridae; genus Alligator; species Alligator sinensis. The sequence continues at coordinate 2,593,635 of NW_005841917.1, forward strand.
CTGAAGCTACAGCTCTCTCAGAACTAAATGAGTGTGATTTAAAGTTATGTGTA
>NW_005841917.1:2593708-2632713 GCF_000455745.1 Alligator sinensis
GTAGGGAACCATGCCATCATAAGCCTTTTTTCATTGATATGAAATTACCATCACCATATAGAAAGATGGCCTCATCCCCAATGGGGGCTTGTACACATGACGAAAATTGGCCGTTTTCTTTTAATTTAATTGCATCACACTGTTACGTGCGGGGTTTTCTTTTATTACAATTTAAATGAGTTTACTATGTTGTAAACTAAACCACATCCACATGTAGTTTAGTTTGTAATTTAGCTATTTGTGATGTTGCAGCCTTTGGCAGTTTGCGCCCCCCCCACAGGAGAGGCAGGCCGAAGGCAGAAGCAGTGAGGAGACTGATCCTTTTTTTTTTTTTTTCATGGAGACTGCCCGCATCTCCTATGGCCAGAAGGTGAGCTGCCAGTGGGCCAAGCAGCCCCTGAGCTGCGGAGGGCCCTGATCCTTCTTTCTGTGGTCCAGTGTCCCTTGGGGCCGCCTAGTTGGGATGCTAGTGGGCAGATGCTGCCCCAGCTTGTACTCAAGGAACAGTTGGATCAGACTGGGTGCTGCCTGCAAGGTGGGGCAGCACCCACCCACTACCAGCCTGCCTGGGTCCCGCCACTGTGAAGGGAAAGTCTGGGGCCTGGCCCCCTGGCCACAGAAGAGGTAGGCAGGCTCCGTGGAGAAAAAAAAAGATCAGGTCCCTCGCCGCTTTTTTTTCCCTCGGGGGAGCCTGCCCATGCAAGCTGCTGCCAGGCCATGCAGGCCCTAAGCTGTGAAGGGTCCGGTCCTTCCCTTTGCGTTAGCACCACCCCCTGGGGCTGCCTGGGTAGGGTGCTAGCTGTGCAGGTGCTGCCCCAGTTTGCAGGCAGCACCTGCTGGATCCAACTCTTCCCTAAGCCCGCGTGCTGGTAGCCCACTGGGTGTTGCTCCCCAGGCAGGCTTGGGGAAGAGTTGGATCTAGCAGGTGCTGCCTGCAAGCTGGAGCAGCACCTGTGCAGCTACCATCTTGCCCAGGTGGCTCCGGGGGGCACTGCCACCATGGAGGGAAGGACTGGACCTTCCTGCAGCTTAGGGGCTGCATGGCCCGGTGGCAGCTCACACAGGTGGGCTCCACTGGGGCCGGGGGGCGGGGAGGCAACGAGGGGTCTGATCCTTTTTTTTTCGCCATTGAAACTTACTGCTTCTCCTGCGGTTGGTGGGGTGGGGGAGAGGGGCAGGGGGCAAGCTGGTGGCAGGCCCTGAGCTGCACGGGGCTTCAGACCTTCCCTCCATGATGGCAGCAGCCCCTGGGCAGCACCCACCTGCTAGCAGCCCACCCAGATGTCCCCAGGGGGCACTGCTATCATGGATCCCTTGTAGCTCAGGGGCTGTTTGGCCTGCCGGCAGCTTGCCTCCCAAGCTGTGGGAGAGGTAGGCAGGCTCCACAGGGGAAAAAAAAGAATTAGGTTCCTCACTGTAATGGTGATAAAAGCCCTTAAATTGATAAATTGAAATGGTGGGTTTTTAATCATTGCAATTAAAACCCCACTGTTTCAATTTAGGTGACTAAATCCCTGTCATGTGTGCAAGTGACCAATAAGTCTTGCTGCTATTTGAGCCCTTAATGTCCCCACTAGGGAAATTTCTACTTCATCTTGTGCTCCCTGGGAGCACAAGACAAAGTGACACTGTATGTTTCTAACCACAACACCCTAATAAAAATATCCCTTATCAACCTATGGAACAGTTTTCTTCCTTAAATACTCGGGGAAAATGCTGCCAGTAATGCATTCTTGACCAAGGATGCCTTGTGACTCATCCTACTAAGAATAACAACTAATTCCCTCAGTATCTGAAGAGTATTGGGATTTGGAGGACCATTCTTTCAACCTGTACTCCAAGAAGTTCCCAGAAGGATCTGGGCAACCTCTCAGTCTACTAAAAAATGTAATGCTTGATAATATACTTGAAGTAGTGGAAGATCCCAGACCCTGATGGATCAGTGACACTTTGCACTATGTTCCAGTCTTGGGAATAGTCTGAATCTTAGGCAGCACTACTTTTATCTTTTTCTTAAAGTGCAAGTAAAATAAACAAATAACACTGAAAATGCATATCATGAGCCTAATGCTGCTAATATCTGCACAATTTGCAGTCAGTCACTCATGAAGGTTTTATCAGCATCTCTCTATGTTCCTTCTTAACTCTTGCTGTTAATTCTCAGAAACTATCCACCTGTATGTAGATCAAGTGCTCTTATCCTGCTCAGAAACATTTAGCAGCACTACAACTATTATAATTAAACACAGCAAAATGAAGGACCTCACCAAATTCAGACATCTTAAGGAATCTTGAAGACTGGCTAGTGCTAATGTGCACCACAACCAGAGTGTCTTTCCAAAAATACGCTTTTATTCACAAACCTAATTCCTCAAATAGTTCTGCAAGTAATTGGGGAGTAATTGGTAGTAGTGGGGAGTTCAGGTAATGTCACGTCCTTTACTATTTCTTTTTGCATACAGCCCGTAGGCAATTTCTGAACAGCACATTTACCCTACCTAAAATGCTAGCCTCCATGCCTCTGATGCCTCAGAATGAATTCTGAAGTGAATCATTATACCTTTAAAAAAGGACCACCATCAAAGTTCAAGCTCCTTTAAAGGGAACTCTAATATCCACAAATATTCCTTCCTTATTTGCTCTCATGAAGTTGTTGGACTTAAATATCCCAGAAATAGCAGCTGATATTTGGATGAAAAATGCCAATACTGGTTTCACAACTTGACAGACAAAATTAAGATGTCTGAAAACAATGCATTGGAACTTTATTGGCTATCCTATTCTCTTGATCAATGCCAAAGGTTCCATGGGATTACTCCAGAAGAATCTAGATATATGGTATATGCATCTAACCTAACACACTCTCTAAATAAGTCGTCTTAGTGGAGGGCCCGTACATGTTTTTGTCTGCTAGTAGTAGTCTCAGACTACTGCAAGGGTGCTAGAGTAAGGATAGCAGGTGCACTCTTCAAAATGTACTCTGTCCACAGACAAGAAATTATCCAGACACTGTTTGTTCCATTTTCCATAAATCACATGGTCTTACTGATCGTCAATGGTGATCATCAGCTATCCAGATTTTCCGTTTGCCAGGGAAAAACATGGTAAAACCTGGCTTTTCTTATTTTAAGGAGAAATAGGAAATGGTAGGTTTTCCCTTGCAGCAGGAGAAGGGTGATCAGGCAGGCGGCATCATGTGTATGTGTGTACTTACACATGCGCCTGGCTGCCAGGCAGCCTGGAGAGCAGTTCCCTCAGGCAAGTCTGGAGGTGAAGGGGATTGAGGCCCACATAGTGAGGGTGGATGGGAGTTGAGCAGGGCTGGGGCTGCTGGCCAGCTGGGGCAGTATGTGGGGCTTGGGGCCCAGGGCCAGAATGAGTGGCTGCAGGGCCCAGGAGAGGAGTGAGATGGAGCCATGAGTGGCTTGTCCAGGGGGGTGAGGAGTGGGAGGCTGGCTCAAAATCACTGCACACAGTCCTGGAGGGCCATGGTGGGCCTGTATCCCCCACATTTATGTGTGAGGCAGAGGTGGTCTGCTCGCTGAAAGCTTGGGTTCCCTACCCTGCTACCCTCCCTCCAGGGCCTCTACAGTCCAGCGGCTGGGATCCGGCATGGAAGAGCTGAGCATGGTGGGGAAGCTTGTTGCCACTGTCACAAGCCCTGCACTGCCCTGGCAAGGTGCCCCCTGCCTGCCTGGCACGGTGCCCCCTGCCTGCCTGGCACCAGCCTGGGTGGCGGTGTGGAGTTGTGTCCTTTGCTGCTGCTGGGCAGGCAGGGGGCACCTCACTAGTGCAGCACAAGGCTTGCGGCAGAAGCAATGAGCTTCCTTGCCTGGCCCTGCTCTGCCCTACTGTGCTGGGTCCTGCCTGTTGGGCTGTGGAAGCCCCCGGGGGAGGGCAGCAGGGCAGGGAGCCCTGAACCCACAGCAGGCAGCCTGTACCTGCTCTCCCACCATGGCCTCTGCTCCAGCTGTGCCGACTGTGCGGGAGGGGGAGCTGGGCTCTGCGCTCTGCTTCACCACAGCAGCTGCTGCAAACCACAGGTGGCAGCTGGGGTTCAGGTGCTGCTGCAGATCCAGGTCCCTGGCCCCAAGGCCTGGCAGCTGGGGGCCACCTCTGGCAGGACTGGGTGGTGGGGGACTGTGGGTGCAGAGTGAGGGGCACCAGCAGAGCCCAGGGGGCTGTGGCTGGGGAGCAAGGGACACCAGTAGGACTCAGGGGCTGTGGGTCGGGAGTGAGGAGCAATGGCATGGGCAAGGCACTGTCATATCAGGGCTACTCAGTGCCACAAAGTAGTGTGTGCATGTGTGCGTGGAGGTGGGGGGGCAGCTGCAGCTGAACCCATGTCCTGGTGAGTGAAGGGCGCAGGGGAGCTCTGATTTTTCATGACAAAAAAACGAAAAGCAAATGCCAACATTTATAGGTATTTAGAATTGATTTTATTATAGTGATTGAGGCACTGGTAGGCTTCCAAATTGTTTTAAAACAGTAACTGTATCAACAAAACATTGTGTTCAATTGATTTTTTTATATATATATATATATATATATGAACAGAGAAAACCAGGATCCCTGGTGATCACTGCAGCACAGCATCAAACTTTTCAAATGATGAACAGGAAACAGTGCATCTCAGCAGCACAGCTTGGTTTAAATACAAGTATCGTGTGAAACAGAACTCTGAGCAGAGATAGTCTGAAATGTTATGCATCAGCAGCAGTCAGAAAACCAATGTGAAAAGTCAACAGTGCTCCCAGGCCAAATATCTTGACCCTTCTCACAGCCTGATCAAAGAAAAAATGATGCAGTGAACTAAGTTCTGGGTCTGTGGCATCATTCATCAAATTGCCTGTGGGTATGACAGGTGGTATATTGAGCAATATTCCCCAAGTTCATTTTTGGGAACTAATGATAGAAGAAATGTCTGCAAGTTTTCTGTAAATACCTAGATAGCCCTGCAGTTTTGCCAACAGTTGTTTCTTTTGAGACTTATGTTCTTACTACATGATTCAAATGCTCCATGGGCTGCAAATTTTGAGGTCATAACTTCATAACTTCTTTTTGTGGTATTCCAGACCCTAATGTAAGCTTCTCCCACAAAAAAAATCCACATTTATCCTGTTGGTGTGGTCCAAACAGAGAACCCTGTGTACCCCTAGCTCAGCTGTAGTAAGTGGCATTTCCCAAATATCCATTGCTGATTCTTGTTCTCCATCTCCGCCACCCGCCCACTGTACCTGAATAATATGCCTTCCAACTGCTTGTTCCAGCACCCCCAGTTATAGGAGGGTACAGGTGACCCTATTCCTTTATTTTGAATAAATGGGGCCCTCCCCAAAAGCTGTGGAAATTGCAGGCTGCTTGGACACCAGAGATTAATTCTTAGACAGGTCTATATTTGCAACTATTCTGAAAACACGTTGCTTAGTTGGACACCCTTTGTAATCCATTTTGATTGTCAGACTTCTGGTAAACCAGCAGCAGGGCCAGTCGCCAATATGCAAAACTGAAACCAGATGAGCACGAGCCAGTGCCACCCTTTCATGTCTTAATATGTTATGTTTTGGTCACACCCAGTTCTAGAGTATGCTGCTGTTCTTGGTCTTATGTCTTGTTATAATGGGACAACAGTGCACCTACCATATGTTTTATAGGTCCAGTGGATTACATCCATATATTTGAACAAGGCTGCAGTGCTCTGTGGGTATGTGTCAGAAATCACACCTGCAGAGATCAAATAGGCAGCTGATTTTTCTTGGTCTAAGCTGCCTTTGGAAGTTTAGAGTTCTTTTTATCCTTCCTCTCCTTTGATTCACTGTTCTCATTATAGTTTCCCTTTTGCAATAATGAAAATATTTCTACATACTCAACTCTCAACATCTTTTCCCTAGTGGCTTGAAGGAAGTGTAACCCCACTGGTTCAGGGACACCTGCAGCATCATGCCTCTTTTCACTTCATGCCTTGATACTCTGGGCCCTACAGTTCCCAGTTATTGCTCCTGTCCTTAAATCAACCACTTGAAGGAAATTACTGGTCTGCTCCCTAAATGTCCTTTCTGACTAATCCTCATGCTGATGTTGGAGCATGATCTGTGTGGCTGATACTTTTACACCTGACTCATACTGATCATGGTTAGACATAATTGCCCCCACCAAATTCATCTGAAGAGCAGAATGACTTCTGTAAGAACTGTGCACAAATGTTCACTTCTTTGGGAAGCATGGGCACCCCAACAGTTTAGTGTTATCTTTTTCTGTAATGGAGCCCCAACAAACCCTTCCAGAACTGATCTCTCTGCTCTGAATGCTATGGATTAACATATTGTTGCTAGATGCTCTCCCTCTCCTGGTTCTGGAGCTCAAGTCCCAAAGATGGAAGTTGGAAATTTGTATCCTTCTGTAATACCTGAAGTGATAGAAGTTATAACTTAGAAAAGCTCCCTGATAGGATACTGAGGAAGTTAGGAATTGGGAGACACTCTTCAGTGCAGCTAGGTAGAGAAAGACCAAAAGTCTGCAGAGGTTGCCTAGTGCTCCACAATAACATTCATTGTTTAGTACTTCTCATTCATTTTATGCCTGTCCTTATTGAACCCAATGAACACTACAGTACCTATACACACTTTTGCCATGATGCCAGCCCCAACTTCAGGGAAATGTAGCTACTCTACTTACACCAAGTAGAGAGTGCCATCAGTCTTGCTCTGGAGTTTAGAAGGAGCAGGGGGACTTTTGTGTTTTGGTTATGTTTGAGAACAAATCTGGCTAAAAGAGCTTGAAACCATACTCGAGTTTGGTTGACATTACTCAGACAAACAGTTGGAGAACCACTTGCAGGGAGCGGCACAATTTCTTCTCTAAGAACTTTCCCAAACTCCTCTGTGCTATTTCCCCTCTGGGTAAGGGTTACTCACCGACCCTCAGAGCCCCGTCTGCCTTGCTGTCTCTTTTTCCTTGGCTTGGAAGTATTGTGCTCACTGGCCTGCCTGCTTGCCTGTTCATTGGGTTCAATAAGGGCAGGCCTGCTTGCCTTCCTTCCATGATGGCTACTGACAGGCGTGTTTGTTTGGAGCTCAGAGAGCATCTCCCTGTGCAGTGACCCTTTTTTGCTTGCCTTGCTTTGCTCTCCTTTGCTTTGCTTTTCCTCCCCCAGATAGTCTGATCCCTTTCTTACTATAGGCCCCCAACTTTTCATTACTTTCTCCTGTTCCCCACCCCCACCTTTAAACTGTTTCCCCTGCAGTAACTGCTTCCCTCCCCTTCCTTTCCCTCTGGGTTTAGTTTGTTTTTTCCCCCCTCTCCCTGCAGCTCCTTTGCTGCTTATCTTTTCCTTTCTCCTCCCAGGCATCTTGCTCACCTTTTTTCCCCTCCTCTGGTGTTTGTTTGTTTGCTTTTTAGCTTTTTTGTTCCCTGCCCGTCCCCCAGCCCTCTGGTTCTTTGCAGGGTTTACCCTTTCTTCGCCTTCTCACTCCTCCCTTCTTCTATTCAAGCACTCCCCTTCCTTTTTTTTTTCTTCTTTAGCTAGCTTTAGCTTTTGGAATTAACTCTGTCTTAGCAGGGATGGCTGCTTCTACACCTGGCGGCTGTTAAGGGGATGCTTCTCAGGACCTCCCCCTTAACCGTGGCTTGAGAGTCCATACCCTGCCCCATATCAGGGTTGAGGTTTGCGCAGGTGCCCTGGCTGATCTCCTGGGATGGCGTAGCATGTTGCACAGCTTGTGTTAACATGGTCCCGGTGATCTACCTGGGTGCTCCCACCCTGGTTGACAGGGCGTGCACAGAGGGCCTGGACATCATGGGCACACACTACCTTATCACGCCCCTGGACACCCAGGCAGTGAGGGTGGTCCCCCACACCTGCAGCCCCATCCAAGAGCTAAAGGAAGATGTGGCAGAAATTGAGGCTGCCCTGCTGGCCACTGGCAATGACTCAGTGCTGCACAAGAGCCTCCGGTTCTGCAAGAAATGCCTGTGCGACTTAGTGGAGAGCACAGTCTGTGGAGCCAGGATCCATGCCTGTTGCCAGGAAACTGATGCCCGGACCTACTTCTTTTTAAACCTGGAGCGGTGACGGGTAGCGGGCAAGGTCTTAGACCACCTCAAGACACCCGAGGACTGGGTGATCATAGACCCAGGCCAAGTGTGCGAGCACGCCATTGCTTTCTACTGCAACTTGTTTGAGGCCGAGTGGGAAATCCACAAGAACCTGCCATGTCTCTGCACCCTGGAGGCTGGCAAGCTTGAACAGGAGTTGCCTCTGAAGGAGCTGGCAGCCGCTGCGACCAGCCTCATCTCCAGCAAAGCCCCGGGCCTCGATGGGCTGCTTGTTGAATTCTACAAGATTCGGCCTCTCCTTGGCCCCGCCTTCTATGCATTTTCCAGGAGAGCCTCACCAACAAAGTTCTATCAGTTAGCTGCCATTGAGCGATGCTTATGCTGCTGCCCAAGAAGGGAGACCTTGCCTATATTAAGACCTAGTGGCCGGTCTCCCTGTTGTGCGTGGTCTACAAGATTCTGGCCAAGGTGCTAGCGACCTGCGTCTGAACCATCATGGCCTCCGTCACTGAGTCTGAGCAGAGCTACTGTGCTGGGCAGAACTGGTCTATCCAAGACAACTTGTTCCTGCTGTGTGACCTGCTCACAGCCAATGAACTCTTTGGGCTGGACATCAGCCTCATCCCTTTAGACCAGGAGAAATCCTTCGACTAAGTGGGTTATGCCTACCTCTTCCAGACCCTTGAGGCCTTTGGCTTCAGGCCCCTCTTCACCGGGGCCCTTTGGGTCTTGTATCAGAACACTTCCAGCCTGCTCAAGGTGAATGGCGTACTCTGTGCCTGTTCCCTGCGCGTGGGGCATCCACCAGACACCGTCTGAGCAGCATGGCCCTGCCACCAGCAGCGTGCCCATCCACTGGCCCCCTGCTCTGACTGTCAGCATATGCAGACGCTGTGACCATCTTCCTCAATACCCAGGAAGATGTGTGGACCCTACAGACTGCCAACGAGCCTACAAATCCGCTGCTTCAGCCTGTATTAATTGGGCCAAGAGTGGCACCATACCACTCGGCACGTGGACTAGCGCAGCCCCCCCAGCTCTGCCAGTGGGGTCTCACCTGGTGCTGTGAGGGCCTCAAGGTCCTCAGCATGTTCCTGGAGCTACCAACCTTACTGGTGCACAACTGTGATGGCCTCAAGGGGGGGATGGAGGCCACTTGCAATGGTGGAGCTGGCATCTGCCCAGCCTATCCTACTGTGGGTGGGTCCTCAATGCCAACAACCTCATGGCAGTGACTCTGTGGCACCGCTGCACTGTGCTTAACCCACCACTGGACCTGTTCGAGAGACTTCAATGGTTCCTGGTGGACTTTTTCTGGGATGGGCACCACTGGCTCCCACGGACCAGTTTTTACCTACCCATCATTGATGGGGGCCAGGGCCTGATCGACCTGGCAAGCAAAGTGGCTGCCTTTTGCCTGCAAGCCCTCCAATAACTCCTTTATGGCGAAGAGTGCCTGCCCTGTCAACACCTGGCGTGCTGGTTCCTGCAGAGGCTGGGGGTCCTTGGCTTTGACCAGGAGCTCTTCCTATTGGACCTCACACTCCTGAACTGGACAGTACTTCCATCCTTCTACTGCAGAATAGTATGGGCATGGCAGGTCGCCTTCCATTTTCAGCCCCAGGCCCAGCATCTGTGTTTCCCGCAGTTGCTGCAGGAACCCCTATTGCACAACCCGGCCTTCCAGCGCCCCATGCTGAGCCTGGCCTCTGCTTGCCTCATAGCTGCCCTCATCCAGGTGCACATTCTCTGCCTGGGCCACCTCCTTGACCACACTCAGTTGGCCTGGCTCTTGCCGAAAGCCCTGACCGCCCAGCTTGCCAAAAGCCCTGACTGCCCGTCCTGACCGTACAGCTGTCCACAGTGTTCTGGCGGGCAGTGCCTGCCTTTGAGGTGCAATGGGCCCTTGTGCAGGGTGCTGTGCCGTGTGGCAGATGGCCACCTTCAACCCACTTTCTGTTGTCATGACTGGTCTACGTGACTGGGCAGGCCTGGTGGTGGACTGCAGCCCCAAACTCGCGCTGTACCCTGATCCCTCACCAGGCTGCTTGCCGCTTTTTTTTTTTCTCTGTGTGGGTAGTTACTCTGAGTAGAGCAGGGTGGGAATTGTTTGTTTGCTTGTTTATAGAGAGCTCTGGTCTGTAAGACCATGTGGCTGGGAATCCTGACCGCATACTGGTATTCGTAAAGGTGTGATGCTCCAGTGTACCGGCATGGTGCTTCTGGTTTGTAGGTGGTTTATCTGTCTTTACTTTGTATACTAGACCTGGATCCTGGACAGGCTGACTGCTTGTACCCTGAACCCTTGAATAAAGTCGCTTAAAATCCAAGTCCTTCCTTCCTTCCTTCCTTTGAAACACTCCCCATTACAAGTTAAGGCTTGTGCCTCTTAATCCTAAAGTCAGTTACTCCAGTCTACCAAGGATCTCCACTTGCTTGAGAACAGGTCTTTCATGATTAGACTCATACCTACTCTGTAACCTCACCTCTTCTGCATGTCTGGAGCAGGGAAGGGGGGGGGGGGGGGAAGGGGGGGGGGGTGGTCCTTGCACGGACTCTTAGGTTTTACAAGTCGCAAGAAAACTTTTTGGATGCTGGTTTTTGAGTGAACCCTTTGTGATAGCTATACAAGCGCCAAATCCCTGATTATGGGAGTAGCTCTTATTTATGTGACTTTGCCCATTGAAGACAATGGAACTATTCACATTAATGAGGACTGTTAGCTTAAGTAATGGTTTGCAGGACAGGGCCAATTGTCATTACATGTTATATTTGTGCAAATACAAGTAGGTTACACACAGAGAATGATGGCCATTTGGGCTGTCAGGCTAGTACACATGTTGTGTATAAAATTTATGTGAATTAAATTCAAAATAAGACTACACATAAAGATTTGCATTTGGGAATGAAAGCAAAGGTGGGATATGGAAGACTTGTCTTAAAATTAGGATAATATTGATTTTCTTCATGTAGGTAATAATCTTATGAATCTGCTTGAGTCTGAGCATGCAAAACTTTCTTTTCCCACTAGACAGCATGAGGTTGGGTGGTGCAGTGCCCACAGACCAATGAAATGGTTAGTACAAGTCAAAGGGCAGATATTCTGGCCCATTCTTTACCCTCTGTTGCAGCAGTTGGCTTCTATATCCGCCTCCACATGGTTTCTAACCCATTATTATCAACAGGCAGACATGAGACGTGTCCTTGGCTTGCGCTAATTTGCACCAAAGCTATGGCTGGTGACTGGATGGAGAACTGGAATATTGCAATTCTCCCAACTTTTGCCAAGTCTAATCTTGTAAATCTTCCTCACATATATTTTTACTCACTTGTTTTTTTTAAGAAAGATCCACTTTAATAGCATTCACCACTGTATAGGTAGAAAGTCTTGATTCGAATTATAAAAGAAAGTCCGTCATGTAGAACAGAGAAAATCACTATGAAATTGATAAATTTACATATGGAAAATTCAATCCCTTGAGGATTTTGTTTCATTTTGTGGATTCCACAAAAATATCAAGTTGCTCAAAGCTTAGAAAGTATAGAGAATTATGTAAATCCTTTTTTACTTTTTAAGGTTAATCTTAAGCATTATATGCTTATATTAAACATAAATAATTGTATACTGTATTAACATTATGTACAGCTTACGCATACGCATGCTCATAGCCTTCAATCATCTTTAGAAAAACACACATACATGTGGGTTGGATAGAGATCAAAGGAAAGTCAGCATCAGGTTTGCACTTTGAAATTCCATTGTGTCTTGCTTTACTGGTTAAATTTAGCCTTCAAAATTGGCACAAGATCTCTTCAGAAGACATTTGCATTTTTCATATAATATTTATCTTAGTAAACACAAGGGCTCTAAAATAGCTGTGGCAGCTTGTAACAGAAAACATTATCTACATCCAAGAAGAGTGCTGAAATCCAGTTCACTGGAAAAATGTGCACTGTAGTAAGAATCCAGACGTCTAAGAAGAGGTTTTCATTCTGCACATAAAAATCTGCATTATCTCTGATTACATGCACAAAGGGATAAATAAACAGTTACAGTAAATTTGTGCATCAACCCTTGGGAGTTAGATGCTGAAATGCTGGATAACAATTGCAGATGAGTTTTTGTACACCAATCCATTAAAAATCAGAGTAAATAGAGAGTTAAATTAATAGAGTACTCAAGGCCAACTCTGCAAGTGAAGTAACTTTTTTACAAGCATCTGGTGATGCATGCCACATATCTAAGACTTGAGTCTGGGCCTAAGTGTTTTATTTATGAGTTTTTTCTTAAAACAATCTCTAATCCACATCTAATCCATCCTATCCTTCCGCAAAATAAAATAATCTTAACATCGCAATGATAATAATTCAGACTTTTATTCAAGGTTTTGAATTTTTTTGTGTTTACAATGTATTCAGTTGCTATATGCAATGTGCAGAATCCTGAACTCAGATTTTTGCAAGTAATTAAGGTAGGTAATTAAGTCCAAATGCTTCTTTTGAAATTGATGATTTTTTTTTTACTCAATATACATTGGTACATTTTTTGTTAGTGATTTGATATACTTAGCAGTTTTTAAAAATAATTTAGAAAGTTTTCCTATTTCCCTTTAAGGATGTATTACTTCTGCCACTAACTTGCTTATTGAGGTGTTTATTAATCAGAAGTTGAATTCACTTTAAATGAAACTTAAGGCTCAATCATTTCAGTGGTGATTACATCACCAGAACAGGGCAAATATAGGACCTTGGATAGTCAATTTTTTTGTGCCTTGAAGTGTTTGCTGAATGTTTTCTTTAAATTATTCACTAGCTGTTTGTTATCTGTATGCATTGTTCAAAGTTTGGAAAGCACTGATTAGGACACATATAGGAAATAGAATATTGTCTGTGTTCCTTGTTTGCTATCGGTTTAATTCTACCATTCAAACAGTTGCTTTTTTCAGTTCAGAATTTACTGCCTGACAATATTCTCCAGTGTCCTGTACAAGTATTCATGATCTGTGAAGATTCCTGCCAATACATCCATTTACTAGAATATTCACGGGATGCAAACAATAAAAAGGAGTGAACACAGCCAAAGGAAATTCCAGGCTTTTTAAATTATTTTATTTATGCAACTGCTTTCAAGGATCTTTTGAAGTACCTATCCAGCTTGGATCCTGATGATTTGATAGTATTAATTATTTCCCTATAATTCATATTGAAAATACAAGTATGTTCCACAGCGCTTTTATATAAGAGAAGCTACAATGAACTAGTTAGGCCATTATCAAGCAAATCTTAGTAAATTTTTTTAATGTTATTTGTCACTGTGATACAAGGAGGTGTATCATCACTAGGTTCATGTTAAAAACTTCTCTTTCTAAAATGTTTTACCCATACATTTCATATATGGAGGGAGTGGGGTTCTGAAGGAGACACCAGGCAGATGCATATACTTTCTCTCTTTTTTGTACTACTTAGAGACAGGGATGACAGGCCATTCATTAGGGATAACTTGTTGGTTATGATGTGCACACCTTAGCTTCTTTAGTCATGGTGAGATGAAACAGAAGCAGAGAAGCAAGACAGAGGATCTTTTGATTCTTAGTGAAATCGTGCATGTGATGAATGATCACTGTGACCAGTAATTCCATATGGATAGAAGATGTGAATTACTAGCATGGCAGCTGGAATGTAGCACTGGGCATGGGCATACCTTTGCTGTCCCTGACTTGTATATTAGCACGCTCCAATGCTAGTTTATTCCAAGAATGACAGGCTTCATGCTGGAAGTCCTATCAAAATGCCACACACAATTTTTAGAGGCTGTAATGCTTCAGGAAAATATTCAGTTTCTACTTACTTGCCAGGAACAAAATACAGTGAAAGAAACATGTTTGCTCTGGCACAAGTGCTAGGGTGTGAAATTCTGAAAGCTTTTATATATGGTTAGGCACATGAAGTCATTAAACAGGATTCACAATAGTAATTCTATGCAGTGGGCTACAGGGGTATGTCAAGCCACTGATTTTCCAGAGATTTTTGTTTTGCGGACCTTCTATCTGAAAATAGATTAGTACAATTCTTAGCTATGAGAAAAGTCTCCTTAAATTGCTTTGAAGAGGTGCCATGTTTGAGCCACAGTCACCCTTTTTTGCTTGTTTTCAAAGATTTTGTGCACATAACTTAAAGTCAGTGCCATTAGAAGATCATCATTTGTTTACTCTTCTTGCACATGTATATTAGAAATAATGCAGTTTTGCTTAAGAGAGCAATTATGTGCTGTATGTCTGTCAAATTTTGACTTTTGTACAGTGAATCCAGTATAAATGGATTCCATTTATATTCAGTATAAATGGATTCATTTATCCAGTATAAATGGATTCCATTTATATTCAGTATAAATGGATTCCATTTCCAAATACCAATACAATAGGTATTGTATTATTGCTTTCACTCATGTTTGGCCATTAGATGAAATCACAAAATCCCATTATGGAAGTTATTTGTTATTTGTCACTGTGATACACTGTGATTTTCAGACCTAAAACTGAAAGGGGGGGAGGGAATGTGCACACACATTAAAAGGGTACAAAGCAGATATTTCATATCTTTGTGCATATTTGACACCAAGTCCCTGGAATTCAAGTTGACTGTACTCTGATTTTTTAAAGGAAAATATTCAGTGGCTGCTGTGCCCTTCCAGCATAGATTTGTTTGGAGTGAATCAGGAGAACTGACAGAGCTTGTTATTGTAGGACTCAAAGCAGAGGCCCGGGACATTTTTTTTTTTTTTTTGGTAACATAATCCATTTATTGCTAAATGTGAATTTAAGACTCAGTTTCAGGGTTGTTAACAATAGGTTAGGGAGGAGAGATGAGTTTCAGAATGCACACGTGCACGCACTTGCACATATCAGTGTGAAAATTGGAAAGCATTGTCAGGAATGGAAAATCTGGGCCCCAAATGTTCTTAAAGCTGGTACCAGGATATTACCAGCATCATTCTTAAAGCATGGGAGGAAAGTGTATTTATAGTGGAAGAACATATAGTATTTTGGGTTTTGTTATTAAAATACAATGGCCCCAGAAAGAGCATTAGCACCAACACTCTCTCTGCCTTTCAGATATATTCACACACCACTTTCTATGACACAAACACAATGCATCTGGTATCAGTAATTTACAGAAATGATGCTCAACTTTTTTGGCCGGTGGGCCTGATGGATAGTGCCCAGGGTGTATGCTGACCAGATCCAGTTGGTGGTCCTGATCTGGTTCTTGGGGCAGTCCCAGTAGAGTGACCTCATCCGGCCGTTTGGAACAATTTTTGGGGGGAGGACATGTGACCCAGCCCTGATCCAGCTGTAAAGAGCGGGGAGGGGCCAGTGGGGGCTTGGGTTTGGGTTTTTGGAATTTGGCGGGGGGAAGGTGGCAGTATTGAATGCCACCGCTCCCCCACTGCCAAATTTCCCAGCAGGCTGGATTCCAAGGCTCTGTGTCACATCTGACCCACAGGCCGGAGGTTGAGCACTCCCGATTTACATAGATAACAGTAATTTTCAGACCTAAATCAATTAATGATCAATCTAGCAAAATACTATACATCCCTATCTTGTTATATACTACCAAGTACTCTATCACTCTGAACAACCCTATTGTTTTTTGCTTGTTTTTGGTATGCTAGGTTTTCCATTGTTAAGCCTCAAGTATCATATATGTTTTTGCTAAGAGAGATATTCATACCTTTTGCAGAGTAAAACCTAGAATTCCTGCTCACAGTACTTGAAATATCAGTTGATCTCATTTGCTTTTCATTTTTTTCATTCCCTCTTCCTTTTTAATATCTCCATATCCACTTCAGGGACAGGTAGCTTAATTTCTATCATATGCAGCTTTACAGGGTATTAGCTTTGCTACACATGCCAACAAATGAGCTAGACTAGATGTGCTTGAAAAAGCCTACAGCCTACAATATTCATTCAGGAAACTTTGAATGAAGTAAATCCATATGTGTCTTAATGTTAGTGTTCAGGTCAGGGTTGTGTTTTCTGGCTGACAACATTATTATGCATAATCCACGTTTTTTGAAGAGCTGCAGTAATGTTTCGAATATGGATGCTAAAGCCTTTCATATGGTTGTTGTTTAAACTTGAAATTTGGGCCCTTAAAGAAAAAAATAATTAAAACTCCGTTTTGTTTTATATTACATGGCTTGTATATTTATTCTATTGAGCTACAAAATGCTGTAGATTAGTTTTCAAAACTTCCAAACAATGACACAGAGTTTCCTGCAGAACCCAAAACTACAGAATTAATAGAAAATTATAATAATAATAATGTTAGAAAAATCCTATATTGCAAATGCTAAGTAGGACTCAACTCATTCTATATAAATATCTAACAGAGATACAATTTTATAATACATTCTACAGGATGGCCCAAAATATCAGTAGAAAAGGCTTTGTTCTCTATTAAATTCCGCTGAACTTTTCTATAATTAGGATTCCAAAACTATGACATCTTTAATGAGATTATTTCATTCTTGTTATATATAATTACAAGGATTATTGTTTTTATTACCATTATGGGCTATCTATGGGCTGGAGGAAGAGGGAACTAATGATGGAATAAACAAAGGGTCAAATCCTGCTCTCTTAATTTATCTGAGTATTCCTGTGGGTTTGCCTTATAAGGATAAGGCAAGATATATATATGACCAGACCTTTTATAGGTTGCCATTGTTGTCAAAAGAAACACCAAGACTTATTTAAGTTTGATTTATTTACTTGGTTTAAAATGTCTCAGTTGATTGAATTTGAGATATTTTCATAGAAACAGTTTTGCATATTGTGTATTTACTTGTAGAATTAAAACAGCTGTAGACATGGATCTTCAACTGTCAGATTTATTTTCCCTCCAATGCCAATTTGATATTTTGGGCTATGTAAAGCAGGCTCATAAATAATAGAAGTAAATTACCTTCTGGTAAGCTGATGTGAGTGTAAAAGTAGATGGCACTTATATACCAAAAAAGCATAAGGAAAATAAACCTCAGGTACCTGCAAAAAAAGCAGCCTCATTTTCCAGTACAGGGTGCTTTTCCCAGTACAACTTTCTCTTTGTCTTGACTAAGCAGAGTGCAGTCTCTTACAGTAGCTAACTTACACTAATTTATACAGGCATACTGACTGACTCCTGGATCTGGTCCATTTATGGCACCTCTGAATTCAGCCCACAGTGCATAATCAGGAAAAGGGTATAGGGCTAACTTCTGTTCTCATTTCACCAGTCTATTTCAGTTTGATGTTTTAAAATGCTAATGGATCTAACTAATATCTTCAATGACAAGTTACAGAATAAATTGCATCTAAGAAAATGCCCCAGCCTAAGCACATGAGACATTTTCATTTAGGCAAACATAACACTAGCAAAATACAGAAAGAGACTGGAGAAGGATGAAGCAGATGACCTAATAGCAGTTTTCCATTTCTGACATCCCAGGTTACTTTAGGGCCAATATCTACTTCACTTGCTTTTCAGGGAAATCTACCATAGAGTTCAGCTAGAATTTTTCATAGGTTTGGACCAGAGAATTTGACTCTGAAGAAATGAAATTCAATGCCATTCCTTCCTGTGTTGATCATTCCCTTTTCACATTAATGTCTTAGTATTCCTGTACCCTCTTTATTGCAGAAATCGTTTGGTAGCTTGAATGGCTTACCTGTTGCTATGGGGAATTAAATGGATAACATGTGCTATTGTCCCTAATTCCTCAATTAAAACTCTGAATTTTCCGTCCATCATCCATTGGTCTTTTTGGCAGTCCCTTGTGATGTGTGGGTTTGATTCATGATTGGCCATTCTTATCTCAAGTCATTTTAAAATTAGGCTTCCAAGATTTGAGCGTTCACAGGAAAGTTTCTAATCGTAGTTGTTGGGTCTTATTCCAATTCTCCTTGTCCTCAGTAGAACAGTGAACATGATTAATACAATAGTCTTACCAGTAAGCACACATACATTGCCCAGTGGTTTGACATCCGTTTCTTATATTTCAGAGGAGACGATCATTTTGAAGGGTGGGTACATGTAAACTGTGGTTCCAGCATTTGACTCAAAAAGTAACCCTGGAAATGAATAATAGCCCCTCTGAGGCTTCAAGCTTTTGCTTACTTGTACCCCAGTAGACTGAACAGCAGCTGTTGAATAATTTTAATCAGATAGTCCTTCATTTTTAACTGTCATTAGCAAGCCATCGAGACAGTAGGAAAGTACTCTGTCTAGCCATCCTGTTAATAAGTTTATTTTGGTGTGGTTAAATTGTTTAACACTTGACATCTACTCCATCTTCCCCTTTTTTTACTTTTACATCAAATGGAACGGTGGCTGTTTCATTTGAAATTTTAGAGACAAAGCCCATATACATTATGTCTGATGTGATGATTTAGTTGGGGATGGTCCAGCTTTGAGCATGAGTTTGGACTAGATGACCTCCTGAGGTCCCTTCCAATCCTCATTTTCTATGATTCTATGTCTAAAATGTTGGGATTCAGTATATTCTGGTTTTATTCCCTGATTTACATGTTAACTCATTGTGCATCCTTGGAAAGCTACTTAATTTCTTTAAATCTCTGATTATTTATCTGGAAAAGAAGAGAAATGAATCATTGACTACTTGCCCTTTCTTAGGGATGTTGTGAGGTTTAATTTATGTTAGTGGAGTGCTTTGAGATCCTTAGATGAAAGTGTAAAGTATTGTTACCATTCTAAAGTTTATGACCAAAATCCAGTCTTTTACTAAAAGGCTTAATTCTCTTCTTGCACTGATGTGAACATGGAGTAAATCAGTAGTGTTATACCTTTGTTAAAATGTTGAAAATGAGAAAAAAATAAAGTGCAACACACTGAAAAATAAGACCACTATGATCCTTGGAATTTGATATTAATATAATGTTAATGATGAAGATATTTGACAGGTGTATAGAAGATCAAACTTCTCTCCTTTTCCATGGACTAATCAGAGACTTCCTCAGAAACTCCAGCATCAAATAACAGTTGCATCTACTTTCAATTACCTGATTTAATTTTTTCAGAAATTAAGAACAGAAGCTACTTTTTCAAACTCACATGTCATGTATTTAGAAACTGTCAAAATAGGATTCTGCCATAGTATTCTGTGTATCTCTAAAAGTCTTCCTTTTTATAATAGATTTGTACAATATTTTTTGTATGTAAAGGTATTTCCTATGAAGCACCAAGGAAGTCTGGATATTTCCTAGATTAGACTATTTAAAATGGATGTGTGCCTTCTCTGAAATCATATACTGTGACTACAACCCTTCATCATTTTCCTTTGCATTCATTATGCATGTAAATAGTTATTGAAAACATAAATATTTCATAAGTTTAATTTTTAAAACATATTGCCTACAGTCCCTAACTTCATCTCCACTGTATACCCTTTTCCTCTATAGCTGGCAATATTTAATTTTGTACCTACGAAAGAAAATAACTTATTCTGTTAACACTCCTGTTTATTTTTAATAAAATATTAACAGCTAGAACACACTGGACCAAATTTATCTCTGATACAACTCCATTAAATTTAGTGGAGTTCTATCAGTGTTTTATTTTCTTCCACTATATTTTTTCCTGTTTTATTCCTCTCTCTTTCATGAATCAAATGTGTCATAAATGCACAGTAGGTGTTAAAAAACCAACCTGGCTATGTCAGGGCATTCTGTTATCCAGTAGCCCAGCCTTAGCAAAGTAGTATACGGGGATTATAATACTGTTGGATTATCGTGAGGAGTCTCCTTCTCATCTGATTTATTATTTTAGTTTGTCTGATTTTTAAATGGATTTACTGAGCATATTCCATAATTCTAAAACATTTCTTCTCTATAGTTAAGGAGCATGAACTGTAGTGCTTGCATAGAATTTGTGCTATTGATGTCATTTTAATAACACAAGCTGCTTCTTTTCTAAAGCTGGTAATCACAAATTTCTTTTAAATGCTTTGTCCTGGCACTTAAAACCCTTTTTTTTTGTACAACTAAGGGTCCTCAACATACATTGTATCTACTACTGTGGCCTGGTGTCTAACAGGCCTGTAACTTGGCCAGATCCGGCCTATGTAATGCTGTTTGTAATGAGAAATCTAAACAGGGAATGGCAGTGAGGCATGAAAGGAATGTGTTTCCATTGGAGAAGTCAGTGTAGAGAAAAAGTATAAGCAAAGCCATGTCCAGAAGGTCTTTTCAGCTGGCCAAGACGGAAGACTAATGTTATTGTACATTGGCTGTCACCCTGCCAGCCCTCCCTCACTGATTTGTTTTCTCTTATAGTCTCTTTTTCTTTTTCTTTTTCTTTTTTTTTTCTTTCTCTCCTGACTGTTTGCTCAGGTGGACAGTGACACCATTTGGAATGAGCTGCATTCGTCCGGCGCTGCACGCATGGCTGTTGGCTGTGTCATCGAACTGGCTTCCAAAGTGGCCTCAGGAGAGCTGAAGGTGAGGTCTGGGTTGCGTTGTGTGTGGGAAAACTGGGGAAGAAGCTGAAAGAGAGATGTTATTATTATGGAGTTGTAAGGAGGGTGGAGGGGAGAGAGTGGGAAAGATGGTCACTAAGGTGTGGTAATCTAAGTAGCTCTGCAAGGTAGTTGGCAGATTTTATTACTCAAAGCCTTCAGTTCACAAGGGAAAATTATGTTGTCAGTAGACTATAGTATTTTTATTTTTAGAGCACAAAGGTGATTAGGGAGCTATGGTCCAAGTTAAAATTACTCATAGTATGTACTTATCTGGCATGCAGTTCTGGACTTCCCTTTTGAAGTGATATTTTAATATGATTATTGAGTAGTATCTATAACCTCAGAATACCACCCAAAGAGAGGAAAGGTAAATAGTGGATTTGCAGGTTATGGAGGAAGAGGAAAATTGTTGATTAGGAGAGTAATGATCCAGAGTATGCCTTTCCCTGAAACAACTTCAAACTGACTACGCTTCATTGTTCTTCTTCTCTTGCTTTTTTGTTTTCCTTTTACATGATCTGAAAAGAATGATGTACCAAACCCAACTTATCCACAGTCTAAACAGTTTATAAAAGCCCTGGACCTGACAGACTTTGACATTTTATTTGGTATTTAACAGTCCTATTTAAAGGTACACCATATGCAGCTTGAATGCAGACTTGCCCCAGTAAACATTGTTGGAGCTAATACAACTTCTTAATGTAACCGTTTATACACTTTCTAGTCCAGATATGAATGAATTTAATTCCATCACCAAATCTGAGGTAGGAGATAAATATTTAGGGCCAGTTTACTATAATTGGTGTACCTCAGATATACCTAGAATACAATATTCTAGGCTATTCAGGTAAAGTATTATAGCCCCAAATCCAGTTTTCAAATGTGGATAGCGACGTTTCACATTTAAGTACTTAAATCACTATTTAGTCACTAAAATCAATATTTGTATATTCATGTTGTGATTTGAGACCCCAAATGTAGAATTGGGCACCCTCACAAAGAGCTGTATTGTGGAGCCCTTATTCAGCTTCGTGAATAGTGTCTTTGACTACAGGTTAGGCTTTTATATACAGTAGCACTCGGTACAGTTTAAAGTGCAATATTCCAGGCCCTTGGGACTACTGGAAGATTTGAGGAACTTAAAGCAAATTTATATCTGTCACAATTGTTGGACACCCAGCAGTATTTAACAGAATTTAAAATCAGGCCTAGATAAGAAGAATCAGATGGTCTATATGTGCAGTTGACATGACCAGGATCTCTTGTAACACCTTATCGCTTATCTCTATGGATTTACGATGTATTTCACACTGTGTGATAACTCTTGGTTGTTTATCTCTATGTGATGAATGACTGCAAAAAAATAAAACATGAGCCACTATAAGGCCCCAGTTGCTACTGCAGTAGCAACTATCTGAAGACAAATATTTTAAATCCAATAGTAACTAGCAGTTTCCTTAAAAAAGGTTTTTAGAGATGCTAAATTAAATCTGTCTTAAATTGAGCCATTCAAAACTTTGTCACGCAACACTTGTAAGAGACAGAAATGCAGTTGTTTATAGTGACTCACAAAGCTGTTAATATACATCGGAATTCTTTGCTAGTGGAAGTGGATAGATGAAGCCCAGTTATGTCAGTGACAGTATGCTGATTTACCAGCTGAGAATCTGCCCAAACTATTTACAATTTATGATGAAAGGTCCTTATGAAAAGGTTACTAAGGCCTTATTTACATTAGATACATTTATGAGCAAAAGTTCTGCTGATATTTTGCTACCAACATAGCTATTTTGACAGTGTGCAGTTACATTTGGCTGTCAGAAGGTGTGGCAAACAGTAACAGCACCAGATTTTATCAGCAAAAGACATCACACTGTAGGTCTGTCTTGTGCAACAAGGTAGTGCCATGCTAAGACCTTCCTGAGACTACTTGTGTGCTAGCCCCCAAAACAGAAGTAGTGTTAGGGTTCTGCAAATGCAGTAATAAACTCTGTCTCAGTGAAGTCAATTGGCAAGCGTGAAGAAATGCACCAACACAGCAACAGTTTAGGAGCCACTACTTACACAGCATGCATGCATCAGATGATGATGAAAGCAGGGTAGACTTGCACCTTATAGACTAACTAAATTAGGCGTTATAGCAGAAGCTTTCATGAGCTGAAGCTCACTTTATCAGATGCTATGAAAGGACACGCACAAAGCAATGTATAAAATGGAGAGAGTGATTTGAATACAAAACATAGGAAGGGAAATGGAGAAGAGAGTGGGAAGAGGGGAGAGGAAAAGGGAGGGGTACAGGACCGGGAGAAGCAAACAAGCAAAGAACCTATAGGAACAAAGGGGTCACCAAAGCCGATCCAGGTAATGGGATCAGAAGCCATAGATTTAAATCATACTTTACCCAATTCACTCTGTGGATGATTTCTTGTTTTATAATTTCCTGTTCAAATAAATTTTTAAAAGCTTACTGCCTAAGAACAGCTATGCTGAGGTCAGCAATGGAGAGTCCAGGGGTGGTAAAGTGTTCTGCAGCAGGCTTTTGTGTCTATCTGGAGCTTATTATGTCAGATCTGTGTTCATTCATTTTTTTCATGTGGCGATTGCCCTGTCTGTCCAATGTAGACATCAGAAGGGCACTATAAATAGGTGATGGCATATATGATTTTGGTAGAGTTGCAAGGGAATGAACCTTGGATGTTATAATTTGTGTTATTCAATCCAGTGAGGCTGTGGTCTGTATTGAGGAGGGGGCACAACAGGCATCTGTGTCCACTGCAAAGCCTGGTACCTTGGTGAAAAAGGAAGTGAGGTAGCCTGTTGCTTGAGAGATGCTGTTTGAGGTTGGGAGGCTGACTGTAAGCTAAGACAGGTTTGTTCCCCCAGGAAGGACTGGATCATGAATGGCCATTAATGATGTGTCTAAGCTAAGCTATCCAAGCTGTTAGCTAAGGGGTGACAATAAGAGGGATTTTGTTGTCCCTATCCTAAGATTGGTATTGTATCAGGTGAATGCAACATCTGCCTGGCTTTGTTGGTTTGATTGGCTATAGTTTGGGAATTGTATTTTAAGTGTAAGAATGCTTACTTTCATACTTTAAAGATGTTATCCCTGTTAGTGAGATCAGAGCATATATGGTTGTAACAAAAAGCTTAGCTGTAGACCATGGATGTAGTGGTTTGCTTAGGATAAAAGATGATGGGGTGAAGGTAGTTGTCATGGTTGTTTGATTTCCAGTATGATGTAGGAGCGATCTGGCTATTGTAAACCTTCAGTGTAATGTCTAAGAAATGAATTTGCTGGGTAGAGTATTCCAGAGTTGGAATATATATAAAGGAGTGGAAGTTGTTAAAATCCTAGTGAAGTTTCTGTAAATAAATCAGGTTATTTCTCTAGGGGGTGATCAGATGATGATGTCTTGTGCCTTATACACCTCATTTCAGTGTCCCCTCTACCAACATCTACTGTAAATATCTCAAACCTATTATCAGGGTGGAAAAGACATTGCCTTTGTGCTGCCATAAAAATTTGTATTGTGGCACCAAGGCAAAATAAACAAATGTTCATACTCCTTGTCATGCCACAAATGCTTACAATTTGAGGCTGCAACAAAGATGGTAATAGTTTCTGCCACTTAATTGCAGCAAATGTCTGTTTGTTCTATGCCAAGAGAGCACGGGCAGCCTGGAGCTGCCTGCACTCTTCAGTCTCCCTGGGCAGGTGCTCCCAAACCTGCACACCCAAAGAATTTTTGTACAGGATCCCCCTCAGGCCCCTGGAGTGCCTGCCCAGCATTTCCCATTTAGGCATGCTC
The DNA here is from genome assembly GCF_000455745.1 of Alligator sinensis. Classification (NCBI taxonomy): domain Eukaryota; kingdom Metazoa; phylum Chordata; order Crocodylia; family Alligatoridae; genus Alligator; species Alligator sinensis. The sequence goes on from NW_005841917.1 coordinate 2,618,093, forward strand.
CAGACAGTCTCTAAGGCACATCTCTAGGTACAGAACCCCAACTTTCCTTGCTTACAGAGGTGCACCTTGCAGATTCCCCAGGTCATGTCTCTGTAAGTGGAGAAAGCCTGGGCTCCCCACTTAGAGGCACACCATCGTGATTGCCTGAGGCATGTGTCTGCAAGAGGGAAACCCTGGCTTTCCCCTCTTACAGAGACATTTCAAGAATCTCTGAGGTGCGCCTCTGTAAGCAGGGAATGCATCATCCATTTTCCCATGGAATTGGGCCTCTGACTGATGAGAGACAACAGGGAAGGTGGTTTTTTCTCAGTGAAGCAGATCAGCTGTAGTAGGACACATCCTGCCACAGCTGATCCACTTTATTTGGCAACATCTGTTTATATCCTCAGTTTGTGTGATACATTAGTAGTTTCATTAGAGATCAAAGAGACCGAAGAGTCCTCTCTCAGAAATTGTCTTTACAGACTGGATCTGAGTCAATGTGGGGTAGGAGAATTTAGTACATCAGAAAATGAGGTATTGGACACTGGGATGTCTTTAACCTGACACTGAGCACACTGACAAAGATGCGTATTTATATACAAAAATATATGAAATATTTCAATGTGAATGGTGAATGTTTAATATGAAACATACAAATATTTCATGGAACTTACGTTGATACAATTATGTGTAAAAATAATTTAAGCACTCACTTTAGTTCATACTAGGAAAGTCGAGGTTTTATAAAGTCTTTCGTGTTGTAAGACACATACTATTCAGGTAAGAAAAAATAAAATATTGACATCACTGGAAAAAAAAAGTGTCTTTAACCATAGAATAACTACTGTATAGGCAATAACAAATGCAAACTGCCACATATTGCTTCAGATCTGTCTCATTTCTGGGACTGAGAAGACTTTTCATTTTCCTTGATCATTCACTCCTAGGTTTCTGCTTGACACTGCTAAGGTACTGTACAGACTGATGATAATAGTTTTGGGATATAGATACCTACCCGCTCTGATACCACACAATCAATTTAGAAATATCACAAAACAACAACAATGTAGGCCAAATACAAACCAGTGCCCAAGAAGTGAAAGATAGATACAATATACAAACACTGACCTACCTTCAGAAGTTATATTATATGTAATGAATGGAAGCACCCAATACTCAGCTTGAATCCAGTGCCTAAAGCATCTGACAGAGTGGGAATTCAGATACATTCCTGTACTTAACATTTCCTTTAGATGCCTCTGGGCTTTCTAAATTGCCCTTTAAAGATATCTGACCCTTAGTGAATTCCTCTTTATTTTAGTTCGAAACCCTGGTAAAACATTGTGAGAACTTTTCAGTATTTCTGGTTGATGGAGAAAGTAGCAGTGTAACAGTTGTTGTAGACATGTAAAATAATACAGTTTACTGAAATTTTCACTCTGGGACATATGGGTAAAATTAATATTTTGCTTATCAAGAAAAGATATACCTACTCAATGGGAGATTTAATATTGTTGTTTGTCATTTGACTGAATTAGATAGATAGAATTACCCATCAAAACTGAGCTTTTTTATTGTTGCTTAATAGATACAGATCTTTAAGATAGATTTTAAAACAGATGTAGGAGCACCACATAAAATAAATAATGTGATAAGTATAACATAACATGGTAGACATGTAAGTACTTACTTAGGTAGGTGCAATTCTATTCTAGCCTATTCAAGTCCCTGAAAATCCATATTATATCTACTTTTGAAACGCACCATCCTCTGACCCTTAAGACTGAAGCACAAAAAACCATTAAGGAGGAGGAGGAGCTGTTCATCTGTAGCTGTATTAACAGCTGTATTAACCTGCAGCCATCCAACTGTATTAACAACTTGTCAGGGACTGAAGTAGGATGGAATGGAAGCATATATAGGTACCTAAAATCCACTCAGGTACATAATAGATTGAATTAAATCTGGCCCATAGTTATCTTTTCCCTTTTACTAATAGGCCTTCCTAAAAAATAATTTAGATAGGTCCTCAGCTTAGATGTAATTTAGTGATAAAATCTAGTTCTGGTAAGCAAGCTGGTCTTCACTTAACCATGGAAGCAAACAATGAACTCTACCAATGGCAGAGGACTTGCAATTTCTTACATATAACAAGTAGGGAACTTGGAATGATTGGAAAATGGCTCTGTCTGCACCATAGCATCAGGTAAAGTTCAATATGTAATGAAGTCAGCTAATGACAAGATTTAAAAAAGGAACTTCAAAAGGTTTGCTTCTGTTCTCTTAGAAGAGCTAAAAGAAAAAAATATGTTATTTAAAAGACTGCTCCACAAGCATAGAGAGTGATCCAAAGTCTGATGGGAATTCTCATAAACTACAGTGACCTTTGGATCCTACCCATGTGGTGACAAATTGTTGTTTATAAGATCATTTGAACCACTAGTTTACCTTGTTGGTAAAATATAGAGCCTTGCAGGATTCACTGTGTAAGATGTCACAATATGATAAACAACTTGTTGCATATTTTTGGCAGCATTGAGCTTGGGTACTAGACAATTAGCAGGTAAAGAGAGATGTTGTAATGCCCGTATTATTTCATTCACCCCCAAATACTTTATTTAGTTCTTTGTTACCTTAAAGTATGTTAAGATTAAGTAACAGATATTTGAAAAATAATGTTTAGATGTTTTGTTTACATCTTTATGTTTTGATTTTATGTCTTATTATGGAGAGCTATACATCATGTTGTATCAAATAAATTGCCTGTTATGTAAATTTATATGACAAAATGTATGTTAATCTGATGAGTCAGTGGCTAGGGCATTGCCTGAGGACTTGGAAGACCCATTGCCAGTTGTGTTACAGAAAAGAGTACTGAGACTTTGGGCAAGTCACCTAGCCTCTCAAGTTCCCCATCTGTAAAATGGAGATAATAGCACTTCTCTACTTCATAGAGGTGATGTGGAAGATGCTCAGATACTACAGTGATGGCCCTATAACTACCTTACATAAATATCAATTAACCTATTACGCTATATATGCAGTTAAAAATTGTGCTATGCATCAGTTATATAGAAAGCTTGCTTCATGGCTTATACTTTACTTTAGCTAGGATTACTGACAATTAATTCTGTTAGGCGACATTGGATGTCATTGCAAAGGAATACACAAAAATAATGAACTGCCCCACCAATGAATATTGACATCAAGAATATGTTGAATGTTATGTGTGCATGGAGCATTGTATGTCACATGCTTTGTGAAAGGGTAAGAAATATTAAGGGTGATAATAAAAAAGAACCCTGCAGCTGTGGTTTGTGCCTACTGCTACTGGTTGCTAAACCAGAGGATGTATTTGGTTTCAGGGCAGAATGGTACTGGTACCAAAACCGCTTTTCTCCAGAAGTCGTACTGGGGAAGAGTAGTTTTAAATCTGCTCCCAGCTTCTCAGTGGAAGAGGCTGTTTACCAGAGCTACTGTTTCAGTTAATGTCCAAGTTAGCCTGATCCCAGCTCTTTCTAGTTACCATACTATTATTTGGGCTTTGTTGGCTGGCTCTGGCAGAATGTGGGTTTCAAGTGGCATGTGTTGCTACATTTGAGATGGATCTGTTGCCACTCTCTCATCTTTCTTTTGAATAAATCAAGAAGTTAATGTACAAAGCCAAAGAGATTTTCAAAGGCAAAAAGTGAAGTTAGGAGTCTGACTCCTATTGACATTAAATGGGTGTTAGCTGTATAGCTGTAATTTGTGCTTTCAAAAATCTTTCCCAGTCCCCTGTTGCTGCAGTATCTATGCACATTGACTAAAAAAAAAAAGTTTAAAAACACAAACTGAGTAAACTACTGATAACATAATTGCTTACTTGCTAGTAGTTATTATATTATTTGTACTTCTATTTGTATTTAGGGATGCCTTTTAATAAAAGAAAATAAATTGCCTAGTACAACTCTTTAAATAAACATCGTTTACTTTCTTTCCTTTTACAAAATTGAATTAAGAAACATCTCAGATGTTTTATCTCAGTAATTAGGGTTACATTTATAGATGAATCATTGCTATTATTTTGTATGACAGTCCAACTTTAATTATATATTCAATGCACAGCATTTTCCACTAACTACGTTCTTCTTTCAACTCTCATTTGATTTTTTATTAGGCAGTTGGTTCTGTATATGGCCAGATTTTAATAGTCCTCTTTGACTGCTTGTCATTTATGGCAGTCCCTTGATATGAGGATGACAGTTTTCCAGTAAATAGGGAAGTTATTTGTGAGTCCATAGATGACTGAGGAGAATGATCCAGGATTTGCATGTTTCACTGCCGACATAGCAGATAGTTCTGGGAGGGAGGAGTAGATTCTAGCAAAGACGGGTCACAGCTCTTTCCCATTGTCTCTCTCATGTATCTGCCTCCACAATGAGGTGAGTTTTCTCAAAATGATCAATGCCTTATTGTACATCATGGCACCATTGGACATAATTCAGTGCTTGCGTCTCCCAGGTATTGATGATAACATTGTGTTTCTTCAGATTGTTCTTCAAGGTGTCTTTGGGCATGCCTACATGCGTGCATTTACTGCTTAGTAACCAAAATTCCGGCAGGCGAAACAGCGAAATCTAAACAAAACAAAAACCTTTGAAGCAGCTTCGAAATGAAACAAGGGCACTTGAAACATTTTGAAAGTTTTGAAACATTTCAAGTTTCAAAGCTGGGCTTACTTGGCTTCAGCACTGGTCCCAGGTGGCAGCTCCATCCTCCTGTCATCTGGTGCAGATCCAGGGGTTGCGCCCCTTGGGAGGATCCTGGCACAGCCCCCAGCTCTCCCAGAGGTGCAGGCCCCCAGATCTGCGTGAGGGATGACAGCATGCTGTCGCTGCTGGCTGGGGCCAGTGGCAACACAAATCTTCTCAGTGCCGGGTGTGGACTTCTGACAGTGCCAGTCCCAGCTGGCAGCAGCAGCCTCCTCTGTCATCCAGCAGGCAAATTGGGGGCCTGCCCATACCCCTGGGAGGGTTGTGGCACCCTGCTGGACTCCTCCTGGGGGTGCAGGCCCCTGATCTGCCTGCTGGATCACAGGAGGCTGCTGCTGCCAGCTGGGATTGATGCTGGGCGCAGCCCATACTCAGAGCTGGGATTGGTGCTGCTGCTGGCCCTAGGCAGCAGAACCAGCCTCCTTTCATCCGGCAGGCAGATCAGAGCCCCGCATCCCCGCAAAGAGCCCGGCACAGCCCCTGTAGCCCTCTCGGATGTGCAGGTGGGCCCCCAATCTGCCTGATGGATGACAGGAGGCTGCTGCTGCCAGCTGAGGCCAGTGGCAGCACCAGTCTTCCTTGCACTGGGTCCAAGCTGCACCCAGCGTTGGTCCTGAGCAGCAGCAGCAGCCTCCTGTGATCCAGCAGGCAGATCAGGGGCCTGCACCCGCAAGAGGAGCCCAGCAGGGCCCACAGCCCTCCTGGGGGTGTGGGCCCCCAGATCTGCCTGCCGGATGACAGGAGGCTGCTGCCGTCAGCAAGTGACAGTTTTTCTTGTCAACATCTTGAGGTGCAGTTTCCCAGAGACCTCTCCACCTATCTACTTGAAACTTAGCAAGCTTCATGCCTTCAGAAGGGGCTACCATCCCTGCAAGTTTCATCTGAATCAGGCAAGAAGTGACAAAGTTATAGGCAGTTCCGTGCTTCCCCATTATAGCCTATGGGCAAAACAGTTTCAACTAAGCGAAATGGAACAGTGCTTCTGAAACAAAACAAAATTCAAAATGAAACACTGTTGTGTCAAAATGTCGAAACGGAAGTTGAAGCAGAACGGTGCCATTTTGCACAGCCCTACCATGCAGTACAGGTGCACATCTACACGTGCATGCCTGTACTGCATGGTAAATATGGTGACTTAAGCTGATTTCAGTGTAAATTTGATATCATCATGCAGGTATCAAATCCATGCCTGATCAGTTATTGTGCAATAACGCATGTGTAGACACCTTACTGCATAGTAACACTCTGTGTGGACTGACTTGGGACTAATTTTAGTCCTAAATCAGTCCACACACAGTGTTAATGTGCTTTAATGCCAGCATGTGTAGATGCCTTCCTATTCCCTCTTACTGTGCAGTAACTTAATGTGCAGTAAATTTAAGCCAGTGTAAATGCACATGTAGACGCCCTTTGAGTCTCTTCTTTTTGCCCACTACTAGAGAGGTGACCATCGGTGACTTAGGAGTATAGGACCAGCTTTGGGAGTTGGTTGTCAAGCAGCCTTATGTTATGTCCTTTCCAACCAACCTGGTGCTATATTATAAACAGTGCGGGTTGTGTTTGCTTGAGCAAGAACATTGGCATTTATTCTTCTGTCCTTCCAATTCATATGGAGGATTTTCTGAAGACATCACTGATGGTAATGTTCCAAAGCTTTCAGGTGTTTCCAATATGTCATCTAAGTGTCACACCCATATAATGAGGTAGGGATGACAATAGTCTGGAATTATCGAATACGTGTTTTTGGAAATGTCCAAAGGGAGCACTGGCAGATTTTATCTGGAGTTGAATATTGTTGTTTAGGTTTACTTTTTGGGAAAGATGAGTGGCTGACCAAGTAAGAGAAATGTTTAACAGTCTCAAAAGATTGCCTTCTGTGTGGAGGGAGCAGTCTGTTGGTTTGGCATAGGTGGGTAAAGTATCTTGATTTTTGTGAAGTTGACAGTGAGTCCAAGTGTTTCATATGCTTCACAGAAACAATCACAAGTAACCTGGAACTCTTCAGTTCAGTGAGCAAGCATGACACAATCATCAGCGTACTGAAGATCAGTAATGGGAGTATTGTGTATCTTGGATTTGGAATGCAACCAGGTGATGTTAAAGAGATTTCTGTCCATGCAACACTGGATTCTGTTGCCACATGGAAATTTATTAGCAATGATATGTGGAATGGTTGTGGTATACATGGTAAAGAGTGTTAGTGCAACCACAAATCATTGCTTGACTCTTGTTCTAACAGTCCATTTCTGAGATAGTTGCTGTCATGAAGAAGTCTGATAGTAGTAACAAATTTTGGTGGGCATTCAGCTCTCATCAGGATTTTTCTATAAGGCCTCTCTGTTGACTGAATCAAGGACTTTAGTCAGGTCAATGAAGGCCATATTAAAATCTCAGTGTTGCTCATGACACTTCTTTTGCAACTGTCTAGGACCAGAGATCATATCTATTGTAACTGAGTGGTCTGAAACCACATTAGGATTTGGGTAGAAGTTTCTTAACAAGAAAGGTAAGTCTATTGATGAGAACATGGGCAAGGACAGGAGTGTAGTACCACAATAATTGCTGCTAGTACCAAGTTCCCAAGCATTTTCTTCTAGTGGCATCTTCAAGCATCTTTTTTCCTTACAGGAACTTCAGGAAAACAGACAGGGAACTCTGTTTCTATTGTACAGTTACAATATTTGATGTCAATTTCTTGTGTTCCTGGCGTCCTGAGACAAATCTTATTCCCATGCGTCCATTTTTTTCTTGCCAAATCTACATTGTACTCTATTAACATTACAGGTTCTCATTCACTGCATTCTTAGATCCCAAGAGTCAGAAACTGGCTCCTGCTCTGGCAGCACAAATGTCTGTAAAAGCTGACTGAAACAGGTACCTGAAAATTCCCCCCAGCCCTACCTACACCACTACTCTCATTCTCCCTTACTGCTGTGTATGGCAGGATTGGAGTCATGTTGAAGTGGGATTGGAGGTGATGAGAATTTAGTTAGACCACCCAAAGAAACAGGTTAGTGAAGGTCCACTACAAGCTGGTGTGGCTTAGAGAAGTCCCAAGGCTTCTGTTTGTTATGCCAAGGGTGAATATTATCAGAGACAGGAGAAGCAGAAAGGAGGCTTAGGGGTGCTTTGCCCCTTCAGCTACATTGAATGCAGAAAAGATTCCAGCAAAGATTCCAAAGTGACTCTTAAGATTTATTTTTGAAAAACTGTATAATTTTAATTTTTAGTCCAAATATAGTAAAATAAAGGTACTGGGGTGAACTTGTTTGCATACACTTAAGCACATCTCCATACAAAAATATACTGTTGTCTTGCATCTGTATTACCTGATTCAATTACTATACAGGAATACACAAAATATGTTAAAACAAAACTAAGGCCCTCACTTTATCATCAAGTGGAATATGGGTGACCAAGAGTGGCTAGTGTGAGCACCATTATTGTTAAGAATAGGGAAGACTAGACACAATAGGACTTCAATGTCCAACAGGCAGATATGGTAACACCTAACTTTTAGGTATCTGGCCCTTGGCCTGGAATCTAGATTCTCTGTTAGGTGCCTTGGCTCCTTATGCAATGCATGACAGAAATAAATAGAATCCAGAACAGCTGCACAGTGAACGGAGAGCCACCTGGAGTTAGCCAAATGAGCAGTGGCAGAAAAGGGGGAGGTGATCAGGGCAACTGTCCCAGGACCTGACTTGAAGACAGGGGTGGGGGGAAAGTGAAAAGAGGCTGCAGCTGGCAGTTCCTAGTGAAGGTAGGTGCTTATACACTTTCTTGCAAAAGACTGAGCAGGGCTGGACTCTCTCTTTTTTTTTTTTAAAGTTTGGCTAAGTGGTGTTGCCTTCTTACATAAGAATCTAGTTGCTACAGCACTAATCCAGAATGTGGAAGGCAGCCAGGCTGAGGAGATTCAAACCCAAATTCCCCATGAGAGTTCAATGGCTATAAGATATTCTGAGAATGAAAGGCAGAGAACTATTGTGAGTATGACGGATATTGCCCTTTTTTCCTTTTGAAGCTGTGTACAGAATTGTACAGAAAAGATTATAAGATTCACTGGGCTAGAAAAGGAGCATAAGAGTGAGCATCTTGTCATTGGGACCTTGTAATGGGGAGCCTATGTCCCCCAAAGATCTTTATCTGGAATGCAATTTTTTTAACTAATGTCCCCCTAAAGTAAATTGCATAAACAGTCCTTGCAGCAGGAGTCTGCTCTCCCAGCTGAGTGTTCTTACTACTTGGCTGTAAAGTCATGGTCTCTCCTATTCTTACTTTGCTCCACTGAATCTCAAATTTTTTCTGCACAGTGGGAAAAAGAGAACCCTCCTCGCCATTTGACTGGTGGTCTGAGTACATTTTTGTGGGAGCTGGATATGAGGGTTTAAATCCCTACACACTCAGGGAAGCTGGTTTCCCACTTCCTGGGTGAATAGTGTAATCACTGGGCTATTATATGAAAGGGGTCATTTTTCCTCTGCTACATTTTTAAAGAATGTAATGGCTGCAACTTCATTCTGTTGGAGCCTGTACTCAGAGCCCAATGAATCAAATTCCTCCAAAGGTTTGCACAGATGAACAACTAATTTCTGGATCCCAGTTGAGCTTAGACATGAATTAGTGCTGAGTTACTTAGCCCTTCAAGGCTGAGGCAGTCTGGGCATATCCAGAGGCATATTTTGGATAACTTTAAAGGCAGTTAAGTTATGAATGGAGGTAGATACATACGCTGTTAGGCAGTAGTGCCTGGGGGTTTTCAGGATCACAAATTTATGGATTTAGGCATCTGAAATCCATCCAACTCCTACTTTAGGTCCCTAAGCATTTTATTGGATCTGGCCAAAGATCAGCTTCTCTTTATTTTGACTGTTGTAAATAGATAAACACAATAAGGGCTAAACTTCCAAAGTTAGAAAGTAAATCTGTGTTTCCTGAAAAATAGGCCTTGCTTTTATTCTCATAAATCATCTCATTGGGATACAACAGCAACAGTAAACAGTTGGAAGACTTCCTAGGAAGCACATAGTGCTGTACAATGGAGTCATGTGAAACTCATTTTTAAAGATCCCAAAAGTACTTTCAGTCAATGCACATGTGGGTCAGTAGATATCATCATAATTTACTAGTTTTATACTGAATATAAAGACAGAAAAAGAGAATCATTAGATTTTTTTTCCAAAGGAACCCTTGCCACTTGCAGTAATAAGCAAATTAATTTTATAAAATATTTATAGTTTTGGAAGTGAGACATCATCAACCAAATGACATTAATTTTAATAGAAAGATTATATTTATCTGGCAGTTGCAAAAGTTGAGTTAATTGGCCATCTCAGAGTCTGATCATGCAAGCATATTAAACAGTATTTAAAGCCAATGACTTCTTCTCTGGCCAAGGACTTTTCCTGTAAAAGTCATTCATCACTTTGTTGGGGATGTGCCCCAAGACACATTAATCATATGAGAAAAGTGCATTTAAAAAGAAATTTAGTAACCCTGATGCTGTTGCATGTTACCATAGGGATACCTCCCGTTTTGCCTCTATGTAGATTTTACCTTCTGTGTGGACCAATCATAGAAGTTCGCTGTGATGATCAGTTCTGAAAAAAGGGTGGAACCACCAGTGTTATGGAAACTCTCCTTGACTTCCTTCTGGAAAAGTCTGAGCAGAAACAGTATAGATAGTTTAGCATGCTATGGCATAATATAGGATCAAAGAAATAACTGTAACACCAAAGACGAGGTGGCAAGCATATATAACTGACATCCCCAGCTGTTGTTTGGAAAGTAGGCATCCGAGCTACATATTTAGTACCAAGAAGGAACAGAATGCATACACTTATGCAGGAAGGGAATGATTGTATAGGATCGTTTGTGTAGGGATGATCCTGCCTCAGACAGCAGGTTGGACTAGACCTCTGGAGGTCCCTTGCAGCCCCACTTCTCTATGATTCTGTGACTTCACCAGAGACAGTATGACAGAGTTATAAAAAAGGATCTTCTCTGTGCCTTCAAAGTTTGGACATACTGCTCCTGTGTAATTTCCTGTTCAAATATGCATAGGCTTTAGACCATCTTTGTTGCAGTCTCGTCCTTTCCTCAAGCATGTAAGGACACACACATGAATCTTTCCTTTAGTGTTCGTTACTGTCAGTCAGTTTAACATTCTGTCTATGTATAATGGTGTCTGCATCCCAGTATAAATACGTCTCTGTATAAAAAGTCTTTGAATTTTTGTGTGTTGGCTTCAACTTCAACATACAGCTCTCTGTCTGTCTGTCTCTACAGTATATTTTTGCCTTTCTGTCTAATCCTTACCCACTGTTCTGAGTTCACTGCCTGGTATTTAAATATTGCCTAAGTAAATTAATTCATATTCCTTTGTCTTTATATAGGGTGTGTTCATACAAAGCTTGAAGTTACAGAAAGTGTAAAGTGCTCAATCAATTACATGAATGTTATTAGTATAACATATTAACTAATGAGCAGTGTTCAGTAGGACTGGATTACATTAGATTAACTGGTGGATCAACTGCACATTCATTCTGTGAAAAAAATATTTCCCTGCACTGCAGTTGAACGTCATAGAGTGAATGTAATAATAGATAATGTAAAGGAATTACACACTTATTTTTGATATTCCTAAGGAACTGAAATGGTAATCAAGCTGAAATATCAGAAATTTGTGACTGGTAAGGAAGCGATACCTCTAAATGGATCATTATAAAAATTTACCCTGATTTTTTGGATTGTCAGAATAAGGAAACAGAAAGAAGGAGTGTACAATGTATCTGTCATGCTGTCAAAAACAGGAAGGTATCCCCTTTTCTCCCCTTTAGAGATCCTGTGAAGTACTCCTACAGATAACCATCTTAATTATATTGATCTTTTGGGAATGGTAATAGGGTTAGATAATAATGAGCTGTGAGCTGAGTAAGTGCAGCTATAATTCTTGTACTAATATTTTTCTGAAGTCTTTTCAATTATCAAAAGAGCAAAGTACATCTATTATAGCATTCTCTCTTTATTGGTGTCCTTTTGTCTATGTACTCTTGCTGTTTTGCCAATTTGTGCTTGAACTTAAAGATAACTTACATTTTTATAAATGCTAGGAGGGAGAAACTCAGTCCAGAATTTGTCTGCTTATGCGCGAGCTTTATTTTAGACTTTTCTCTAAAACTATTTTGTGATGGAACAGCCTGCATAAAGAGTAAGTGGCAGAAATGCTAAGATTTTCTCTGGTGTATAAATGTGGTTTTACATGGAAAGGGCAAATGCAGCCTCTAATAAATAGGCTCCTTCTGATGCGCCATATTGTATATGAGATCAAAGATATGAGCAACATAAAGTAATCATTTTAAAGAGGCTTCTTCTCTGGCTGATATACAGGATTGCTAACCTCAGCCATTTAAAAATCATGAATCAGCCCCCCCCTCCAAAGCAAGAGACTGAATTTAAAATCATGCAATTTTTAATACAGTAAAATTGGAGTTCTTTTTATTTTCATTTGAAGTTTTATCTCAGTACTATGAAAGTACTGAGAAACTTTTTTTTTTTAAAGATCTGACTCTCAGAGTTAGGCCTTTGAGAAAATAACCAGGCATGGTAAGCTTTGGAAAAAGAGATATCACAGTGTGGCTTTATTATTGCTTGGAGTTTTGGCTTTCATTGTTGGTAAATCTATTATGCTGGCAATTTCTACTACCTAAGCATTGATCTGTATTTCCACTGTGTGCTTCTTTTTGCTCTATTTTTATATGAAGACTAAAACTAAAGGTATGACAATAAGAGATATTGCCAAGCTCCCTGAATTCTTTAAATTGGGATCAGTGGAATTACTCATGTTACAGGAATTACTCATTCCTTTGTTGCTTCCTTTGGGCTGCCTTTGATACAATAACCTAGGTTGTATAAAACTTTGTAGTTGGCTACTTGGATTATCATTGGTAGTAGATTATATTAGGTAGCACAGTAGGATTACTTGGTTCTTAAATTCGTTTTCAATGGATGTATCTACACAAGACGTTTATTGCAGACCTGCCCAATTAGCTCCACAGTAAACATCTCCACATCTACATATGCATCCTTATTAGGGTGCATGAAACTCATAAACTCTGGAGCAGGCTAGTACTTGTAAATACTTTTTTGTGTTCAGGAGTGCATATTTAGATACTGCCCAGCTGGCTAGTGCATAAGGGTGCTTCAGTGTGGGAGTGGTCTGCCAGCTAGCCCCACACTAAAGCATGCTCATGCCCCAGCCATCTCCTCCGCAGCACATTAAGCCTGGTTGGAGCAGCCCTGGGCTGCTGCCAGATGAGTCTGCTCTGACTAGGCTCAGTGTACTGCGCACAAATAACCTCTGGAGCAATATACTCTGGAGTTATTTGCTCTTGGATGCACAGTTTGAACATGCACCGAGGAGCAAATAACTCCAGGGCAATAAGCTCCGGAGTTTATTTGTGTGTGTTTATTGTGTGTGTTTATTGCATGTACAGACATGCCCAGTAAAAGCAAATGCTATTTATATGTTCAATGGCACTCTTGTTGAAGAAAATGGGTCATGAGTGTTTTTTGTCATATTTTACACCTGTGTTTGAGAGAGGAAAGTCAGACTTGTGACAAAACCCTGGAGTGTTAAGGGGCTCCTGGAGATGCGTGTAAGCTTCTTAGTCCCCCACTCCACCAAATGAGTATATCCACATTATTAATTTGTCCCAAAATCACCATTTAGCACAGACACATCAGTCAAATAACAGGAAAAAGAAAAGGGTTTATAACATGGATAGAAAAAGCGATCAATTGTTTTAATAACAGAATATGGTAAAACAAAAATGACAAAAACCCTTGCGATACTTTCAGACTACCACCTAGCCCTCATAAACTTCCGATGAAAATCCTCCGGAGTCAACCTTCCTTCAGTCATAGCTAGTTTTCTCTGCTGGGGACCTCTAGTCCACCTCTCCTCATAGGAAGCTCTCTCTTGTCACTCTCTCTAGAACATTTCACACAGTTACCGTTTCCCTCCTCCCCACCACTCACCTACATTTAGGAGAGGCAGAAAATCCTCTTCAGTGTCTCTCTGCCTGTGGCTCCAGGACAAGACTCATTGACTCTGCATGATTTTTTTGCCTTGATGAGGACTGCAGCATTGGATTTGAAATAGATTAGTTGTTCCTAATTAGACTAATTTATTAACAAAATGCATATATATTCAACTCCTCTTAAATTTAATCTACAGCTTTTTCATAGAATCTGTTTGCTACATTTTATGTAAGCAAGTTAAAGCACTTCAGTTAGCATGTTAAAATACAGTTTTGGTGAGCAGACTTATGTATTGATTAGAACTGGGCATGTCTAGCCATTCATTAATGAGCTTTTGCTAATGTGCATTATATTGAGTACCTCCATTGTGAGGTACTAGAAAAAGGCCTATTACATTAGCTTATTTTAATGTGCATTAGTAAAAGTGCACAGTGTTTTTGTGATGCTTTAATGCTCATTAAAATAGGATAATGCACATTAAAAGGCATGTGTAGGCTCACCCATTGTGATTTCTACTCCCCTCTCCCCGCTCTTTTTAAATTTTATGCCCATTGCCTGGGTGGCAATGATCTAGCTGGATATTCAAGAGTCCAGTTCTGTACCATCACATCTGTGAAAACCTAGATTAACTCTGTAGTTACAGGGTTACTCCTGATTCACAATGATGTAATGGGGTGAAACTTGATTTAGATTCTGATTAGCTGCAAGTTCCTTATGATAACACACTAACACATAACTTACCTAGCCTGCATTTTTGAACAGCTTCTGTCTTGTCTGGATTCAGAGATCTTCCATTTACCTTATGCTTGAGGAAAAGGTTTTTTGTTTGTTTCGGGGGGG
>NW_005841917.1:2632723-2656559 GCF_000455745.1 Alligator sinensis
GAGGGGGTTGTTTTATTTTAGGCAATACATTGCAATGAATATGTAGGCTGAGGAAATCTTTGATTATCAGTCACTATTGCTGATTTTTCCTTCATACAGAGATTTTCTATTTCTCCTTATTTATGGAACACAAATTCTAGAATGTATGTTAGGAACTGACTTAGGGAATCTGTTACCATTGCCAGCTTTGGAGGGTATTTAATGTCTTATTAATACAGAGAGTGGAGGAATATGCGATTGTCAATATCCTCCTTTTCTACTTTTAGTAATCGTCTTTTCTGTCAGTGTGTATTTGTGCATGCACACATGTGTACACATATGTGTGAATAAATGTTTATTGTTTAATTCATAAACAGGTAAGGACATCATTTCCTAAACTATTGCATATAAATGCCATAGTTTACAGTCTTCACTGTATCTATCTGAAGCAATTTAATACTGGATGAAACTTGTATCGAGGACTTTAATAAGACCTGCTTTCTCCCAAGTGTGAACCTGGACCTAGATGTACTGAAGAAATGTATTTTCAGAACACCAGCTTTTGTGCATATTTGCTGTCTACGTGGTATATGGCTTGTGCTTATCCTGGACATATTAGAACCTGTCTCTTTGCTTCTCCTTAAGTCATGATACATATGCAGCTGTGATCACATATATTGTTTCTGCTAATTCTATGAAAGGGTAATGGGGGCAGAAAAATGTGCTCGAGAGCCTCTAATAGATTCCAATCCTGTTTGCCTGCTGCTCTGTGTTACACAGAGAGACGAGCTTTTGGAGGGTTTTTTTTTTTTAATCTGATAATTGAAAACCTATCTTGTTCTTACAGAATGGCTTTGCTGTTGTAAGGCCCCCAGGCCATCATGCTGAAGAATCAACAGCCATGTAAGTACCAGGGAATATTGCCCATCTTGGAGCACTAAGGTTACTGGCAATCACCTGCACTGTGCATGTCTCTGAAGAACTCTAATTGTTAGCAGATGACTGAAAAGGTTTTCGAGGTACTCCCAGAAGCAGATTTATGGCCTCAGAGATCATATAGCATTTTCTTTTTGAAAAAATGCCCTGAACATTATTTATAACTGTTTGCCTGACTGATTTGCTTTCTTATTTCTGTTCTTCTCTATTCCACAGGGGGTTCTGCTTTTTTAATTCAGTTGCAATTACTGCCAAATACTTGAGAGACAAGCTAAATATAGGCAAGATATTGATTGTAGATCTGGTATGTATTCTTGGCAAGCATCACACTTTCAGTGCATCTAGATGAAAGACAATGAATTTGTATTTACATGTCAGGCTTTCCTGCCTTTAATACTTACAAGTAATAAAGGTGTGCTTTTCCTCTGATTTTGGGAACTCATTAAAGCCAGGATGGCAGTACTGAAACCATAAACATCTATGTTTCACTTTAATGGTGTTAACTGCAATTTAATGAGAAGAAGGCACAGATCAGGGCAACTTTTATGGTCCTTAAATGAATTGATACTTCCACCATTAAAAAAACCCAACAGAACACAAGTTTACTTTTCCTTACAGAATTCAGACTTTAAATAGTCAGATGTGCCTTAAAGAATGCTGTTGCTTTGGTAACTAAATTGGCCACTTCCCCCACCTAGCAATAATTCTGCTTGTTGTGTAAACTTGGTATTATTAAAACAAATCAACAGATCATTTTCTCTAAGAAGTTTCAAAATCTTATATGTTAGCTTTGAATGATTCCCTGAAGGAAAGCTGAAAAATTTTAAATCAGCTTAATTGGATTAGTTTTCTATTTTAATAGAAGGCATTTTACACAACAATGTTATAATAGGCTTAACAAATGGTTTATTTAAATGCAGATGACATTTGGCATGTTGTCTATATTATTTTCATGAATAATGAATTGGAACTATGGTACTTAAAGGATCAGCCCAATACACTGCCCAAGGAAAACTGAATGTTGATTTATGAGCACCATTTTTGTTTTCCCTACAGTTCATGAGGAGGTGTAATAGGTTGTCTGACAAAGCATAGACAGGAAATGAACCCTGGCATCAAAACCTAACCTGTTACATCTGCACTTAATTAATTTTTGCAGGTGATAAAAGATTTAAAGACAAAATATGTTAAAGGTTTTTTGAAGTGCATGGTTTAATAGTCTAAATCTTGTTCATATCTGCACTTATAATTAAATATTATTGTGAAGTCATGGCCTTACCATCTAGCACTTTTGTTTAGTGAAACATGCATACCAGTAGTTAAAGAAAAAGAGGAGACTGTGGGAGACAGAAATTGCAAATTGCTAAAATACGTGTAAAGTAATACTGATATTTTTAGAATAGTTTAAAAAGATTTATGAAAAGCTCCCCACCCCCATATGGTCCAGAGAGATAGGACAGAAAGAACTGTACAAACAATTTTCTGCAGAAGCCCGTCAGGATTTGCCAATAAGTTCACTTCCACTGCCTTTTTGTGCCCGTTTGCTGGCCAGTATCTTGCAGTTGATAGGGATTACTGGTATGATTGCTGGCCCAAAGCTAATCTTAAATTTATAAGCTAATGGTGGGTCTTTTTGAAATTTGCATTATTCAGCTTTTTGTTATTGGAAATAGGGCAATAAATGTTACAGTCATTCAGAGAGAGATGGGATTGATTTGACGAATCACTACTAAGAAACCCACCTTGAACTTTGAATGCCAAGGTGTGGTGTTAAATAAAAAAATGTGAACATGCTGTTTCCTGTCCCAAGGTGATACACAAAGGGAATAGGTGGGGTGGGTGGAGACCCCACCAGTAATGTTCAACTCCACTCTGGCTTTTCCCCAGTGTGATGCTAGCCACCATTACTCAGCTAGCATGAACAGAAAAGTAGAAAGATTCAGGGCAGGATTAACACATAGGCAAACTAGACACATGTTAAGGGCCTTAAGTGAAGAAGTGGCCCAGTTGCGCTTATTTAACATATAATTATTGAGTAAAAAAAGTAATATAAGTATACAGTATTAAGTAGGGGCCCATGAGTTTGTTTGCGTAGGGCCCACTAAGCAGATAATCGGGCCCTGGAAAAATGGAATAGATTACTTAATCTCAAAAGCAGTCTGTCTGGTCTCTGGTTTGATCATGATCGATAATGTATGGATACACACACACACACACACACACACACACACACACGGAAATAAGACCCTTTTATAAATGGAATAAATAAATAAAAACATAAATATAAAAATATGGCTAAATTGCTATCCAAGCCGACTTAATTATTTCACTATAAGATCTTTAATTTTCATTCAGAGCAAGGAGAATTTGTCTTTAAAAGTCTCAACTGAAAGGCAGTGTAGAATTATAGACTTTAGACTTATAAGACTAGACTTTAGATTTGTAAGTCTTAGACCTTTAGGACTATATGTTCTTACTGCCTAACACAGCACGGCCTTGATTGATTGATGCCAGTAAGTGTATACATGTAAAGACAAAAAGCCAGTAATCAGTCTGACCCATTGAATTGTGCAACCTTCCTTTAGAATCTTTGACTGTTTTGGTAGGTAAAGCACACATTATAATTTGGAAATGCATTGTATACAGTCTTAACTTTTCAATTTCTCATTTTTTCCCTTTCCTGTTTACATCTAAACAAAGTAAAAGCACCTTCCTATCTGTGTTCTTTCTTTCATTGCTCCCTGTAAATAAATCTCAGGTTTTTTTATAGAATGATAATTGCTAAATAAAAGGTATCTTCAACTGAGGACAGTAAGATCTGAATCCATTCCAGACACAAAATATAACAAATGAATAGTACAAGATATTGTCTTCAACACACAAGTATCTTTGACAAAGGAATTATTGGTCTATTCTGAAGCAGTCATTAACAACATAAAAACTTAAAATAGAAAATTATTTTTGAGATATTGACTATCAGGCATCAGATAAATATCTCAAATTCCCTTTAAATTTGTCTATTACGTACTTCTGAGCATATAAACCCCACACAAACAATAACAGCCAACTTAAGAGCAAGGAATAAAGTCCTTTTTAGGATTTATTTTCTCTCCTGCCATGATATAGTGACAGCAGTAATACATAAAAAGATGGCAATTTTGTTCACGCTTTTTGAATAAAATCATTAATTGAGGAATGAATTTCAGCCAAGACCCACAGACCCTTATTTGTAATATAAATTGAGGCAAAGCAAAACACTTTAAAAATGTTTTCAGTCTTCTCTATGAATACCTTTGAATATATATTTTTATTTAGATGAAGTAAAGAGGCAGAATCTTTATTTTTGAGGACCTGAAATATTTTGGTCTCTTATAAACTTAAGTGTGGAAGTTTACAAAAAGGCCTTCAGTTTTCTTCCACCACAGTGCACCTGGGTTTTCCCTTTTCACTTATAAAATCCCATATGTATCTAGCAATGTAGTACAATGAGACAATTGTAAAAAAAAGAAAAAAAGTTATTAAAAAGTTTTAAAACAATAATTATAAATATTTTCATTAATGATACAAGGCTTATTTACACCCTTGTGCAAGCATATACATAATGTTTGAAATATGCAGATTAGATAAGGTCATTCCTCTGTTCTGAAAGGCACCATCCTATGCTTTTTTCTGCCAGATGATTTAATAGCTAATGAGATCATACTCCTATGTCTTCAACTGTTGCCGTCATGATTTTGCAGAAATGAAGTATGAAGTCCTTTCTGCATCTGGCATCTCTTTTGATGTGGATCTAACTGCTGAGGGACTGCTAACTGAACTGAATGTTTCAAGAAAGCCAATTTTCTCAGCTGGTCGCAAAGCCTTTGACCTCAATAGTGGAACTTGGCAAATCAATGAATACAC
Organism: Alligator sinensis; assembly: GCF_000455745.1. Lineage (NCBI taxonomy): Eukaryota > Metazoa > Chordata > Crocodylia > Alligatoridae > Alligator > Alligator sinensis. The sequence continues at coordinate 2,637,542 of NW_005841917.1, forward strand.
TAATGTTTAGTGTTCTGTCAAGAATTGCAAAAAAAGCTCTGTAAACCATAGATCCTTCTGCAAAATACTAGTTTGTAGTTTAAACATTAGTCTTTCTTCAGAGGCCAATGAGGCTAGTTAATTAAGCCTGAGGGGTTATGAACTGTTGGCAGTTAATAAGTCATAAAATTCCTCCATAAAACAGGATGCTAGATTCCATCACTGAGGCTAGGAGTACAAAGAGCCGGTGTATAAATATCTAATTGTACAAAAGGACTGGGATTTCTCAATGACTGCTCATCTGGAGTCTCCAGGGCACGCTCGCTGTGGTTTCCTGATTTTTAGAAGCCAGTTTAAAAAATGAGTGCATTAAAGAGTAATTTGCCTGAAAGTTCAGGAAGTATAGGGGTGGTGAAGGGAGGGGGGAAAGGGAGAGACAAAAGGAGAGTGAGAGAGAGTGGGAAAGAGAGAACGAGAGAGAGCAAGAGAGAGATTGAGAAGGGGCAAAAGAAAGCAGAGGTGATCTCTACATACTGGGCTGGACATTATTGCATTTGTCATCTGTTTTCTTTCCCCTTTAGGATGTTCACCATGGCAACGGTACACAGCAGGCTTTTTATGCTGACCCCAGCATCCTGTATGTTTCCCTCCATCGCTATGATGAAGGCAACTTCTTCCCCGGCAGTGGAGCCCCAAATGAGGTTAGGTTTATTTCTTTAGAGCCCCATTTTTATTTGTATCTTTCAGGTAATTGCATTGCATGATTACCCCTAATTTTCTCATCCTTCACTGGTGCTTTAAATTACACCAGATTACCAAATTGTCCACTGAGACCAGGAGACCAGTAGAGAACAAGTGCATAACCCAGAACAGTCCTTGTCAAACAAGGCTAGGCTGATTTGACATGCTGTTTGATGTTTGTTTCAAAAGCACACTTTTGTATGTTTTTGTATTTTTTTTCTCTCCCTTCCCTCTTCCCTGCTCATTTTGGCACTTCTCCCTTCTTTTCAGGTTGGAAGTGGCCTTGGTGAAGGGTATAATATAAATATTGCTTGGACAGGTGGCTTGGATCCCCCCATGGGAGATGTAGAATACCTTACGGCATTCAGGTTGGTATTTGTTTCCTTCTAAAAGTGCCAAAATTGGCAGTGGAGTGAAAGCTTACAAGAGTAACAGCTACAGTAATCCTGAAACATATTAAAATGGCCCATTATGGAGCTAGCTTAGCCTCTCTGTAAAATTTCTGATCCTTAGAGATTGTGTAGGATTAGTAAATAGACAATTTAATTTTTCTGGACACTCACTCAAAGTAGACAAGAAAAATGCATTTAATAATTTAATCAGTCACTAATAAACATCATATTCATATCATGTCAGTAAACTAACTTTGAGCCTGTTCTATAACAATTAAAATTAAATGTAACAGTTATATGAGGCATGAGAAAAATACTTAGTGCTAGCTTCCCTGTAAATATATATAAGCACAGAAAATTTAAAGCCAATTGTAATATGAACAAATCCTGCACTCTGGCAGACACTGGTAAAACTTCCACCAAAGTTGATGAATTTGGCCAAGAACAATATCTTCTGCTTACTGAAATTAATATGGCATTTGTTTTAAAATGAATAATTATAAAACATCATTGTAAGAGCAATATGAAACCACATCAATATATTCTTCTGTTTATCTCATTCTAAATGAAGGCTCATCCATTCAACCATAAGCATTAGCCTTTGATATACTATTTCCATGGGGTTAGTGAAGACAAAACCCACTTAAAACATTCCCTCATTGTGTAATCATTTTTTATTTCGTATATCACTTCCTTTCACGGTAAAACAGAACAAGTACCTGAAAGAGTGGGCAAACTGTATGTGTTTTGACAAAAGTATCAGGCTTCAGTTTGTAAAGGCTGACATTTAAAAAGGCAGCAAAACCAATAACCTGAGCCTCTGACTACTATTAAGACTTGGAAATTCTGTATGTATAGTATACAACTTTAAACTTGCATTATCTAGCAGATATGCCAGAAAACTTTTTTTTCTTCGGTATTCTTGGGTGGTCTATGAAACTATATGCACGGTGTCCAATACACGGCACACCTGAACTGAAAGGCTAAACCCCAAACATAGAGACTAAAATAGCACAGCCTCTTCCTGTTTCTGTGAAATGAATTTTAATTTTATTTACACCATTTGCCTATACTTAAAACTGTCTAAACAAATAACCAGCTAGTGACTATATCATGGTAGTAGGCTTCAAATTTTGCCTCACATAAATATTTCATTTATCCCTTGCCAAGGTCAGCCTTATTCTTTGCTGAAAATGTTATAAAGCGAGGGGATTTGATGCCTCAGAGAACTCACCTCTAAGTTCTTGATTCAGGTCCAGGCTACACTGATAGTGATTGAAATTGTTACCATCTGATGGCTTAAATAAGAATTGATGGTTTCATTGTAGAGGACAGAAGTCAGCATTTCATAGACTGGGGGTGCCAAATTTATTTGGTCTTGTGGGTATGATATGTGGTGCTGGGCTAATTCATAGGCCAGATTGGTCCCATGGAACCCCTCCACCCACCCCCATGCAAGATCCAGTACACGCAGTACGTATGCCAGCTGCATTGCCCCTGCAGGGCTAGTCTGAGATAGTGCCACACATGGTGCCAGATCCAACTGCAAGCTGTTCCAGTACCCATGGCATATGGTAGGGGGCCTTAACTGGGTACTGTTTGGAGTGCAGTCCTGGACCAGCCATGGTGGGTGCCATGTATGGCTCAGTCCTGGAGTGGGTGCCACAATGCTGCACTAGTCCCAGGCTCTGAATGCAAGGCTGGTTCACAGCACACTGCATGCTGCCTGTGGGTCAACTCTGAGACTCATGAGCATCACAGGGGGTGGATGATGGGGCTCTACCAGATGTATCCAGCCTGTGGGCTTTATCTTTGATACCGTTGGGATGTGCCAATTCCGTAATTAGCATGGCAAAAAAGGCAGTTAATTATTCACATCTGAATCTTTCCCCTTCAAGTCAAATTTAAAGCACTTTCATGAATAGTTTGGAGAAGTTTAGATTACTGCTGTCTCTACTGTGCCTGTCCTACAGTTAAACAGAGGACCTCACTCTCCATAACTGGCAAACCACTACTTTTCTTTAATACTACATTAACAATGAAAATTTCAATTAATAAAATATGATATGGTTTATTAAATAATAACAAATCCCAACAGGTTTGCAACCCTGTAGCTGATGCACAACTCTGTTTTTTTTAAAGGAAAAGACTTAGGAATTGAATGTTATGGTTGGGGTCTGCACACAAAGATGTAGTTGTTAGGTCAAAATTTAATATCACCATTCTAGCAATATTGCCTTTAAATTCCACAATAATGTCCAAATCCTGTTCATTTAGGCTCTGCACTGTGCTAAAATGTTTTTGTAAATGAAATGCTGCTACTGCACCATTGTCTCAAATTCTCCTTGAAGAGACTCCTTTAAAAGTGAGGGGTTAATTCTTTCTATTTGCCTAGGCTGTTTTTACCTTCCCTTTTGACACTGCAAACAAGAATGCCATTATTACTCATTATGATGATGGCTTAGCATAGTTGTCAAAGGAGCAATCTCCTTGCAGTTTGGAGGAAGGAGCACAGATGGAAGTAGGGAAGATTTTGGAAGTTGCTTCATAGAGTCCACCTAGCCAGAGTGCTAGGCACAATTGCAGCATCTCACTAAGAAGGTCTTTTAATAAGGACTCCATTTTAATTTTTAGAAGCATGAATTCATCTTGTCTTACTATGCAGAATGTGTGATAAGAAAGATGGTGGCTGTAGTAAGTCTCATGAGATACAAAGGCCAGGTATAGACATTACATTTTTACTGATATAAGTGATCAGAAACCAGTCTATAAGTGTATCAGAACAGAAGTTTGGCACACAAAACTGGTCTATACCTGTAACAGAACAGAAGTTCAGCACATATAGACTGGTTTAAACACGGTGAAACCCAGTTTAAGATTTGCACCCCCACCGGGTGAACGTGTGTTCTGTTTACTACCGATCTAAATTATACTGGTTACAGAAAACCAAGTAACTTAAATTGAATTTGCCTTAGACTTTTTGATTATCTGTATCTAGCCAAAGCAAGGAGAAGTATGTTTAACAAGCAATGCATATGGATCCTTTCATGCTGTTATCCTGTATGTAATGCATGAATTAACCAAAGTTCCCAGTTTAGCCACAACAATCCTGGAAAATGCAACTGAGGGAGAGATTTTCTACTCGACCTTAGGTGGATTGCTGTGCAGAAGGGAAAATAAGTTAGGATCCTGAATGACCAGCAGAGGATGTAGCAAAGCAGATTTAGATGAAGTCTTAACCCCCTACCCTCTCCCACCAAAAGAAACCCTAACCAAGGAGTATTCAACTTCTGGGCTGCAGACCAAATGCAGTCTGTGGAGCCATCGCATCTGGCCCCATGGGTCTCCTCACAGCTCTGGTAATTTGGCTGTGGGGACGTGATGTCCATTAATATGGTGTCCCATGCCAATTCCCAAACCTCAAGCAACACGTGCAGTGGGAGCCAGGCCATGTCCCCTTCTCTCTGTAGAGCTGGATTGGGGCCAGGCCACACCCACTTCCCCCTTGTGAGGCTGGGCCATGCCCATTTCCCCTTCCCCTGTGCAGCCAGGCTAAGGCTGAGATGCATTCCCTTTTCCTGGGGACCAGGCCCCCTTCTTCCCCCTAACTCCCTGTGGGGCTGGGTGAAGCCCCCATCTCCCACTGCCAGGCTGGGCTTAGGCTGGACTGTCCCTACTCTCCTCTCCATGTGGTCTGATGGTGACTGCTGTGCCGGTCCTGGGTGCCACCATCTGGCCCATGGTCAGAAATACCATCTGGCCCATGGTCAGACCAGGCACTGGCCATCTAACCCAGCAGGGAAAAAGGATGAGCACCACTGTCCTAACCTAACCATAAAAGCAATGGAACAACCTACATACTCAAGTTATAGCATCTTTTTTCTTGGGGGGTTTTAAGAAGCGGTTATATAGGCATCTCTCTGGGTGGTGTAAGAAGTGCAAATCCTGCAAGTGTGCATAGGATATGATTGCATGTCCCTGGAGGTCCCTTTCAACTCTGTTTCTGTGATTCTAAAATGCTTTCTGATGATGCCAAAAAAGAGGAGGAGTATTATGCTCCTTGTCGTATACATCAGAATTATTGTACAAATTGCAAGTCACTGGTTGTGCCCCAAGAATATAACATTTGTTTGCAGAGGAATGAGGCCTTTGTGCTTTTTGTTCACTTAGCTGAACCCCTAAATTTACAGGAGTTTAGAAAATGAGATATTTGTATTAAAGTCACCTAAAACTTTTCAGGAAGTACATATAACTCTCGCTTCCAGTTGGCAAAGTTCTCCTTCTAGAATTATCCTGGGAACGTTTTTTTTAAATGTTGAAAATTATGACATTACGTAGTCCATTATTGTTTTTTGATTATCCACTGAATTTCAAAATAGAGATCTCCTAAATGATCATACCCCCCCAAAAAACAGAGCCCAGTTGTTTTTCTTCCATAGGATTTTTGTTCATAGATAGGTGTTGGACCTTGAATGACACTTACAGTGTTAAGAATGTAATGTTTTATCTGAATTAGGGCTGGATTAATACACAGGCAAACTAGGCACATGTCTATGGCCCTAAATGAAGAAGGAGCCCAGTTGTGCTTATTTTACATATTATAATTATTGAATGAAAAGAGTAGGGTCATGCAAGTTTGTTTGCCTAGGGCCCACTAAAGGGTTAATCTGGCCCTGATCTCAATGTCTGTTCCTATCAACACACACATACACATAACACAGTATCAGATCTTATACCTATTGCATTACTGGTTAGATCCAATTAAAATAACCTTTGTTTATGTTAAACAACAGTTAAATCTCAATCTCTTTCCTCTAAAGCAGTCTAGAAAATATCTTATTAGCATTCACAGAATAAATTAAAATGAAGTATGTGTAGTTACAGATTAGAAACCTAATGGAGAGTAGTTGCTATAAGAGTGCTTAATGAGTGGCTGTCATGGGAATATTATGAGAAATATTTTAAAAAATCATTCTGGCCTTTAGCTACCATTTCAATTTCATGTTATGCAAATATCAGTCTTTGTTCCTACTTTATGGATGCTCATTTACATTCAGAAAACAAATGCTTGTGTAGATTGTACTCAGATCACATTTTTTCCAATGCAAACAAAACTTTAAATCATACAATCATAGAAAAGTAGGGCTGGAAGGGGCCTTCAGAGGTCATTTAGTTCAGGCCACCAGCAGAGAGAGGCAGCATCATCCCTAGCCAAACTATCCTATACAAATCCATTGTCTAATCTCTACACAGTCAACCTTGACACAACTGCAGGGCATACCACTCTAACCTGCCACAAGTAAAGCAGAGGGACAACTGTGACTAATGTCTTGCTACTGCAAGGGTTATTAAAATACTCTTGAAAGATACAAGGAAGGTGGGCCATGCACCCTGCTACAAGGGAAGGCAAAAACCCCTTGTTTGTACCAAACTGATCATGGGGCAAAATTCCTTCCTGACACAAAATATGGTGCTTGGTCTGATCCTGAATGAAGGGGAAGACCATCTAGCCAGGAAACTCTGAGTTGAAGTCCCAGCAGGAGCATTGGCCCACCCCAGTCAAAATCCCCAGCCTTGACTGCAGCCAACCCTCAATGACTCTAAGAAAGGTGAAGTCTCCCCTGCACCACCATGTGTAGCAAGAGAAGAATGGGTGACTGGTGCCACCTTAGTCAGGGGAGCATGTGCCCCCCCCAGTGACCAGTCAGTGACCATGGGGGAAATCCCATGGTGCTTGCGGGGGAGGAGGGGCACCAGTGCTCCTGCCTGCCCCCCTGCGCGTTGCCTAAGCAGGGAGAGTGGCCTGCCAGGGGGTGCATCAGCGCTCTCAGGGGGTGCACGTGCACCTCCTACATGTTGCCACTGAAGAAGAGGGGGAAAAAGTTCCTTTCTGGCCCCACGTGGCAAGCAGCAAAGTCCAGAAACATGGGAAATATCCGTAGTGGAACATAGGTCTATGTACTCCTATCATCTTTGACCAATGCTTGTCCAACCTTTTCCTGAACACCTCCAGTGATGGAGATTCCACAGCTTACCAAGGTGGTCTGTTCCAATGCCTCACTGTTCCAACAGTGAAGAACTTTTCTCTGATATCCCATCTAAGCCTACTTTGCTGCAACTTCAAGCAATGGCATTCTGTAGTCTGTTCTCTGCTCTCTGCAGCAAGAGAGCAAAGGTGTTTTCCTTTTGTCATGTTTCCTTCAGATATTTGAAGATGCTATCATGTTCCCTCTTAAGTGCTTTTTCCACAAGGTGAGCATGCCTATTTCCTTTAATCTCTTTGTGTATACTTTGCCTTTCTAGGTCTTTATCATTTTTGTTGCCCATCTGTAGACCCCCTTTAACTTCTTTTTGTCCTTTTTAAAATGTGAAGTCCAAAATTTCACATAGTACTCTAAATGAGGACTAGCCAGCACTGAGTAGTCTCACTGTCACCTCCCATGTCTTGCACCTAATGCTTCTATTGATAACCCAAAACCACATTCACCTTTTGTGCAGCTGTATCATACTGCAGATTCATGTTGAATATGTGATTTACCAGATCCTTCTCTACAGTTCTGTGTTCCAGCCAGGTGTCACCCATTTTGTATTTGTGATTTTGATTATTCTTCCAGAGGTGTAGCACCTTGCTTTTGTCAGCACTGAATTTCATTCTGTTAGCTCCAGCACAGCTTTTCACTCTGTAAAAAATCCTTCTGAATTGAATTCCTGTCTTCCAGTGTATTCACAGTCCTTCTCAGTTCTGTATTATCTGCAAATTTTCATAAGACATCCTTCATTCCAGCATCCAGATCTTTAATAAATGTGCTGAACAGCAGTGGACCCAGGACAGACCCCTGTGGGATGCCACTCAAAACCTCCTGCCAGTCTGACATGGATCAATTTATAATTACCCATTACTTGCAACTGTGGAGCCAGTTGTCTGTCCACCTTATAGCAATTTTGTCTAGTTCACTTTTCTCCAATTTGTTTAGGAGAAGGTCATGTGGGACTTCATCAAAAGCCTTGCTGAGCTAAATACAATATAGACTTCAGCTAGACATGGTGGCGTATAATAAATCTGCACCATTATATCAGTGCTTTATCTTTCACCTTTTATCTTCATCCAGATGCGTTCTCATCTGCTACTTTCTTTTACTGAATCGGAAAACAAGTATATGTATTTTTAACGTACAAGGCAATGATAAACCTTTTCTCCCAACCCTGTCCTTCTGAAACGGAGTGCAGCCCTCAGTGTTGACATTCTAGGTACCGCCAGGTCTCTGCAATAGCAGTCAGATCATAGTCCCTTTCATGGGCTGTGACTTCTAGCTCATCTTGCTTCTTCCCCTCCTTTCTCACATTTCAATATATACATCAGACGTATTTTGCATTCCAGCATTCTTGTTTCTGTTTTACATCACGTGTTGCTGTCCTGCAGCTCTCTGTCTCTTTCCCAGAGATGAGCTTTTTCTTTTGGTCCTTTCCTTCTAGATTGTTTGATCTGTTGCTGCAGGGTTTTGTTTACCAACCCCTGGGAAACCTAGTTTAAAGCCCTCCCAACTTGGGTGGCCAGACAGTGTCCAAAGGCGTTTTTCCCCATTCTGGTCAGATGAGTCCCATATCTTGATAGTCCTCCTCCCCAGGACATCCATCCATTAACAAAAAAACCAAAGCCTTCATGTTGACACCACTCTCCTTGCTGCACATTTACTTTCATGATACTCTGATCCCTGCCTGGGCCCTGCTTTCCACTGAGAGGATTTATGAGAACACCATTTGTGCTCCAAGTTCTTTAGTCCTCACAGTGTTGTTCCTGACAGCATTGTTGGTGCCTACTTGGATGAGCCAGGAAGGGTAATGGTCTAAGGGATGGATGAGCTTTGACAGTCTTTCTGTACCATCCTGAATATAGACTTCAGGTAGACAGCACTCCTTCCAAGACCCCAAATACAGAGGACAAATTGGTGCTTCTGTTCCCTCACAGAAGGGAGTCACTAATCACTACCTCTCTTGTTTTCCTTCTTGATGCAGTGGTCTTAGAGCCCCTATCTTTGGAGACTTACACTTCCTGTTCTTTTGATTGCTGAGTCCTCTGGGTCTTGCCTGCTTTTCATCTCACCTCTGCCTTTCCTCAGCTGGTTCTTGGCAGAATGCTTGGAAGTGGTTGCTGACTTCAATTTGTTCCTCTTGAATTCTGTGGACCCTCCTTCTTGTAGTGGTCCCGTGCTGCTACTTCTCTCCTTTTCGCTTTAGCCTTTCCAGTGCCAGCCTTTCATGGCTTTTGTCTAAGAAGGCTTCATTTTTGTTAACAACACCTAGCATGAATACTTGTGGTCCAACACTTCAATCTTTGCTTCCAAGAAAGACACCAGCTTACACTTGATGCAGATGAAATGGTCTTGAACCTCTGGGAGGGACACAAACATGGTACATCCCATGCAAGCCACACCTGCTAATCCAGTCTCCATTTATGCCACCTTTGCTCCCTGGAGGAAAAGAGAAAGAAAAAAAACACCCTCATACAAATGCACACACCTGTCATGCACATATGAACATACACAGAGCCTCTTGCTCCCTGGCTTCCTCCTGTGGCAAACTCCGAAGCAACCCCCCTCTTTGCTGCTTCTGTATTTGTATGGGGCTGCCTAGCCTGGACCTACCTGGCCCCAGCCCTCAGTCAGTTAAACCAGACCCATTTGAAGGAAACCATTCCACACAGAGCTGTGAGCACAAACCCTGTCAAGCAGTAACTTCAAATATCAGGGACAAGTCAAATGCACAAAAGTCAAACACCATGGTGTGGGACAGACATTTATGCATAAACTGGTTTAAGTGATCAGAAACTGGTTTAAACCTGTAACAGAACAGATGTTCAGTGCACATATACCAGTTTGAAAATGGCTGAAACTGGTTTGAGATAAACCTGGTTGAATGTAGTTTCAGACTTAACTGATTTGGCTCAAACTGGTTTGTGCAATGTCTATCCCAGACCCCTAAGTCAAACACCACAAAATCAGGCAGCCAGAGTTTCTGGTCTTCAGACCACCAGCTTCCAGAAGAGCCTCCTCAGAGCAGTCTCACCACCAAGCAGTTCCTCTCCTCTTCTCTCAGCAGCTCCCAGGCAAATTCTTTCTCTGTTTACTGCTAAGAATATGTGCATTCAGCTTGAAACTGTAGCTCACTACTGCATATAAAGGATGATGTGCTTCTCTTTCTATTCCTTTTGTGTGTTTCTGCTAGGACTGCTGTTATTGTTGATTGTCCTTCATATAATACATTCTGAAATGTTTTTTTTGCTGCTCGCAAGGAGATAATAGAAAAATATAGACCTATTTTAAAAGAAAAAAAAGTTTTCTATAACTCAAAGAGGAAATGTGATGTTGAAAACAATTCAGTGTTTATTGTCCCAACAAGAATTTCAAATTATGTTTGCTAGCATTAGCATCATAAGGGTAAGAAACAAATGTTCTCACATGGAAAATTCCAAAAATAGATCCTCTACTTTAAAATATTGGCCATCAATTTTTCTCAATGGAACTGAAACCTTTGATACATCCATTTGTGGCAACTTCTCAAAGAACTTTATTCTCGGTGGGTTTGAGCATCTCACCTTATAGTACGTTAGCTCCACCACCCATTTCTGCCCTCTGAAACCTAGCTGGATACACTCTTGTTGAAAACAGTAAGAGGTCGTGGCCATAGGGCATTTCTTCATTAGAGTCTCTCAAAAGCTTTTTTACATTAACCTCTGCCAACAGATACAATTTCAGTTATGGAAAAATAACAGGAAAAACCAGCTATTACTCTTTATTTTCAAAAGTTATGCATTGAACCAGATCAACTTAATAAACAAAGTAGTAAGATTGAGATACTTTAAATATGCAGTTATGCATGCGTGTGTGTGTGTGTGTGTGCGCACACACGCATACAAGCCTGCACATACACATGGAGGAATATAGAGGCTGTAGGAGGAAGACAGAAACTTGTATGTGGGAGAAATGATATGTTAGGGGGAAGACACCAAAGAAGTGAGAGGAAGTAGAAACATGTGGGATCAGGGGAATATGGGAAGATGCTGGATTCAGGAGGAAACTGTGGTAAACCTTCCACTTTGAATTGTTCATGTGGAACAAGGAAGTTTCTATCAAATCAGCTTAAGTGACTGAATTTGAGCTGATCCAGAGTAGCATAAAACAGCCCCAACATTTCAGCATATCTGACCATAAAAGCTAAAGTAAAAAATGTAGGATTCCCCCTGCCCCGTTAAAATCTTAGTAACATTCTCTTTGAGTTCCTTTTTTTAATGTGGTCAAGAATGAAATTTTAATTTAAAAAGGGAAGGAATTTCTGTGATGTACATTAAGACAGTTATTATGGTTGAAGTAACATAAATCAGGAATTTAGAACACAACATATTGCAGGGATTTCATAAATACAAAACTGGGTATTTTCAGTAACAATGCAACTTTATAAATCAGGGGATGCTCTTTTTGGCATGCTGCATAAAATCAAGATGTTGATTTTCATGACGATTATCTAGAATAGAAGTTCTGCTATTTTCATAGCGTATGAATAAATACCCATAATAAGAAAACAACAGCTACAAAGTAGAACTTTTGGGAATATGTTGCACCTGAAATGGAATAGATCTCTTCAATTGACAAACACATACAAAAATCCTCATGCTACACCCAAAGTAAGTTTGTTTTATATTGATACGATGACATTAGGGTGAAAATATGAGGATTATAGACCAGGGGTTTTCAACCTTTTTTTAATAAGTGTACCCCCGGCAGCCCCCTTTTTAGTAAGTGTGCCACAGTGCTTCATGATTCTCTAATTGTGTAATTGACTCTCTCATCAATATAATTAGTATAATGCCAGTATAAAAAAAGTAGCACACAGAAAATGCAAACTTCTCAGCTAAAACAACTTTGCCCAATCCAGTGGCAATTCAGTCCGGTAAGTATCAGGGATAAAAATGTACTGGTGTGTATTATACTGGTTTAAGGTTTTTGTCCATCCATAGCCATATATATATTTGCTAAAGGCAGTAAGCCAGAGATCTTAAACCAGAAGTACCATCACACCCTGGGGTGCCTTGAGATTTTTTCAAGGGTGCTACTGGGTGCCATGTAATGTTAGCGCTGTTAGGTGTGCAAACATGATTCACAAGATAAAGCCAGAGATTTTAAATAGAAATCCATAGTGTTAAAAATAATATGACCTATTATGGTCTTCCTGAACTATTTGGAATGGAAGAATTGCTCTATTTTTCTGTAGTCTAAAAGCAAGTGAAGAGTAAGAACTAGGATTTTGCAAAGGTGCCTCAAGTTTTTCAAGATGTAGACCAGACCTGGCTGGAGCATGAAGGTGCTACCGTGCAGAAGCTGCCTGCTGGCTAGACCCCTACTGTAGCACCCTCACGCTCTAGCCAGCCCCTCTGCTGCCCACCACCACCACCCGGAGCCTGAGGCCGAGGGCTTCTTTACCCCAGTTCAATGTGCTGCAGTCCTGGGCTCACATGTAAATGCTGTGCCTGGGAGAAATAAACTCTTTTGCAAACTGTGCCAGAATTTATTTCTTCACCATCATTGCAAGTGTAGGTGCACCCACTAGTATACTGAAACAGAGTAAATTACACTAGAGTTTGTGTACATCTGTCTCTGTGTGTTTTCTTCATTTAAATAAAACAGGAAACAAAAACAGTAATGTTTCCCTTGCTACACCTATAAACATAGAATTAACCAAAATAATAGAACATTAGCACAGTAATTACATGTAATGAATTCCATTCAACTCCCTCTGTAGAAGAAAGTTCTCTTTTGATAACACTACATATCTTTTAATTAACGTTACTATTTGTAGCATGGATATTGAAACTGGGGTAGTTGCCCTTTATGAGAGACACTTCAGAAACACAGCACAAGAGGGTCTCTGGTTTTGAAGAGTTTATAATATACATGGATAAGATAGGAAAGGAAAATAGAAATGTTTTCTAGGGTCAAATGTTGTTGTAGAGAATAATATGTAATCTTCTGAATCCTTGTATAGTGAACTGAACCACACTGATTTAATTGGAAATGATCTAAGATGAGCAGAATGCAAAACCCATCTTTGTTTAATAAACTGAAATAATTTATGTCACAGTGCTTTGTTTCTATATCAGCTGGTAAGGATTATTCTGGTTATTGTTCTCTCTCTTGTCTCTTTAATGACAACAGTGTGTTCAGCACTGTACAGAATGAAGCAAAAGACCTGTTCTCTTGCCAAAAAAGGATGTTGGTTTGAGGGCTAGGTTGTGGGTGACCCGAATGCAGAGTCAGAATGAGAAGAAGGTGTAAGGACTAGCTCTGCTTTCTCATGGGTGTAGCATAGCTCTGCTTTCTCATGGGTGTAGCATAGCTTGGAAAGGGCAGAGATGGGATGTGGCTGTTACTATTGGTTCTTACTCTGGGTTATGCGGGGTAGGATGAACGCACGAGCTAGTGTACCCCATGTTCTAAACTATGTGTAATTAGTACAATGTGTGAGAGAGCCCATGCAGGTGGAAGACTAGTTCCCACCTGTAATCCAGTTACACATTTGTTCAGCATAAAACTATATATAATTAGATTTCTTAGTGGTTCCTCATTAAAAAGTTTTGCAGGAGTGAGTTTTACAGAGAGATTTGTTCAAAGAGAAAGTTGCCACCGCAGATATAAAAAAAAGAAGGTTCTATATATTCTTGGCTATTCATGGCTGTTCTGAGGTGCATTATTCTATAACTTCCGTTTATTAATCAAAATTATAGATTCAACTGGTATTCCATTACATTTCTGATTTTGTCTCCTCTTTCTTAATGTCTTCAAAATAAAACCATTTAACCTCAAATGTCTTGTGGGTGTCTTGGGGAAATGTTTTGGGGAAAATTTAAAAACAACTGGACAAAGCATCTGTAAAAAGAAAAGATTTGTAAAACCACCCAGGTATATCACACTAGTAAAAATGTGCTTGCTATGATAGCTTAGTGTATGGCCACATGTGGTTTAGTCAGTGGTCCTGAGCAATAACTTCTGTATATTAGATGTGGGCATGGTAAATTTGGGAACCGTGCTGCTTGCTTTGTTTCCTGAAATTTCCTCTGGCTCTAAAGTACTCTGTTATGGCTAAGTTGTGTCATACTGGTGCATAGGAAGCATGAGTTCCTTTTACATAGAAGATGGGGAATTGGGGAAGGTGGTATGGGGGGAGAGGGCTTAAAACCTTTTGAAACATGGTGCATAAAGTGTTTCTCAATTTTTTTAATACTTCAAAGTTTACCATAAAACTAAAAGTAGAAATTCTGTTTATACCCTGTGACCTCTTGTTCTTCCCACTCATTTATTTTTATTTGAAAATTTCGACTTCTTCTCACCAAACCACCCTAAACTTTCACCCTAACTATTCCAACTTTTTAAAATTGTAAAGGAAGCTCCTTTAATTCGCTGGAACTTGAGAAATGAAACCTTTCATTACAAAAATTAATTAGTGTTGGCTTACTTTCCTGCAGATGCACAGTTTCTTTTATTGACATGGCAGAGTAGGGGGTGGGAGAGAAAGGATAATAAAATATGGCATGTGTCAACTTTATGTGGTTCAGGTTAAAAACTATTTGATTAAAACCCTAAGCCATTCCAACTCCAAGGAACTGAAATGTACCTGAGCTTTTAGCATTATTAGTGCTTTCCAATTTCTGTCAAGCCAGAAAGATGAAAAAATAGAGATCTATGGTTTCTGAATGGCCAGCTTTTCAAATACTTTGATAAAGAGGTGAGAAAGATCACAAGAAACATTCTAGAAGAAAACAAATAGCAAAAATTGTAATAGAGGATTTTTTAATAGTCAAATAATCTATTGTATTGTATTTACAGCAAACAAAATCTAGGGTCTGAATGTAAAAGTCTTATATCTACAATGAATAATCATTTAGATATCCAGCCCTAATTTAAATGTTGTTGCTTTAATGTTGTTGCTTTATAACAACTTTTGAGAACTACTCTATAGCCTGTAAAAGTATCCACATGTTCTTCTCTGGAACAGCTCCAGACTGTAATAGAAAGACTAGATTGCACCCTGGTGCTTTATGTATTGTTTAATTGTTTTCCTTTGGTGGATATTTTTATTAAAAGCCCATTATCCAGAATTGGACAGAAGTATTGTTTCAAGAACAGCAGAAACAGAGGCCTTTCAGCTACATGGTTCTTTTTCATGTCTTCTTTAAGTTAGCCTAGCTAATGAGACCCCTACCATTTATTCTTTTTATACTTAAGGAAGAAAAAAGAAGTGGAGTTTTTATTTGGCTCCATTAAAACATTAATTAAACTGCATAGAAGTATAGCAAGGTTTGGGGTGCGTGTGTGCATGAGCACCTGTGTCAGTATACAAGTCACAGGGTGTACATCTCTGATGCTTGTGCACATATGCATTAAGGCTTGATTAGCACAAGTTTCTTGTTTGGTTTTAATCTTGTTTGTTTGGAACTGAGTTGTTGTGTCAGAGATTGTCCCTATAATAACTGTTTGTAAGAAAATTCCTTACAGATAAAAGATACATTCAGTAGGAATCAAATAGTGAAAGCCTGACTTACATTCACTCCCATTTTACTCAGTGTTGCCAACTACTGTGATATCATTGTGAGTCTTGCAATAATTGGTATTCTTCATAAAGCTCTAGCTACTAGATTGTGTGGGAATGTCAGTTTTTATTCTTTCTTTTTTATTAAAGTAAGCTTATAGTATGCATGATTGTGGGGAAAAGGTTGATAACATGAACCCAAATTACTCCTCTGCAGCATGTTGAGCTGGGTTGGAGCAGCCCTGGGCTGGCAGGTTGACCCCCCATGTTCCCTGCCAGCTGGGGCTGCTCCAACCCAGCTCTGCATGCTGTTGTCCTGCATGCATGTGTAAA
Source organism: Alligator sinensis (assembly GCF_000455745.1). Classification (NCBI taxonomy): domain Eukaryota; kingdom Metazoa; phylum Chordata; order Crocodylia; family Alligatoridae; genus Alligator; species Alligator sinensis. Next base: position 2,653,564 of record NW_005841917.1, read on the forward strand.
CATGGCATCTGAGAGCAATAAACTCCAGTACCATATATGCTGGAATTTATTGCATAGCATTAATGTCATGTGTAGACATGCCCAGTGGGTGCATCTACACATACAATTAATTTGAAGCAATAAACTGAAGAGCAGTTTGGGCTGGAGCAAATTACTCCTGGGAACAGCATCTACACATGCACCCAGGACAGTAGCAATTTGAGCCAGGGCAGAGTAGTTTACCCTAGGGCCGGTGGTTTCAGGGGTGGTTAACCCCAGGCTCTGGGTGGCGGTACAGTGTCTGGGCTGGCTGGGGCATTAGAGTGTTGCAAGTTCAGAGCTGTGTGGCTAGGCAGCAGGTAGGAGTCTGGCCCCTGGTGGCTGGGCTTACCAGGAACAGTTTATTCCCACAGTCAGCGTCTACATATACATCGAATTGCAGTTAATTACCCTGGTATCGGTACTATCTTATGGCAACTTTAATTAGTTTACTGAGGCCTAATAGCTTTGCATATGTAGACAGTGATGCTTTACTCTGCAGCTAATTATTCTACTTCTCAGTTAAGTGCACTTGTAGACATGGCCAGTGTGAAGAAACAAATTAGGAGCATAGGACTTGAAGGGGTCTTTTGAGTCATTGATCCAGTGCCCTGTGTTCACAAGCAACCAAGGATTCAGAAAAATCACTACTTCAGACCTGAATATACAGCCATTAGGCATAGAACCAGAAACACTAAAAACACCCTACAGCAGCGTGCCAACCTTTTTGGCAGACATGCCACTAATTAACCCTGCACCCTCCTTGATTACTACTCTGATTATCTTTCCCTGCCTGATCTGCTGCTCTGCTTTCTGCTTCCTTCCCTACATTCCCTTTCCCATTTGTTGCTTTTCTTTCTGCTTTTTACCCTATCTGCCACTTGTCCCCTCCCTGATCTGCTGAATGCCACACTTAGAGGCTGCCCATGCCACTTCTGTACACATGCCTCAGGTTGGCCACCCCTGCCCTACATCATGGAACCTAAGCATGCAAAATTAGGGGAGACGGAGGGACAAAGGAAGTAACTGGTTAATACATTGCTTAGAGGATCCTAGAAAGAGAAGCATGTTCTGCATCAATCAGGTTCTGAAAATTCAATTGTTTTCAGATGGAATAAAAACAATTAACACTCAGAGTGTGATCTGCCATACTCACTTTTTGATCATGCAGCTTGGGCCTTTATCTGATAACATACTTTAATCTAGTGAGGATCAGGAAATATGAATCACTTAGCTGTGTCTTGGAAGGATAAATTCTACACACACACACACACACACACACCAATATAAATAACAATATTTATACCACCTTTATACCTTTAATGGCCAGATTCTGTCACCTTTATTTGGTCAGTAGTGCCTCTGATTTTGCTGACATCAGTGAGATTACTTTGCAAATGGTATCAGGACTCAGTGTATGTATAGATATATAGATATACACACACACACACACTATATACTATACATACTACATATATGTAGTGTGTATATATATATACACATACATATATACACACACTGAGTCCTGATACCATTTGCAAAGTAATCTCACTGATGTCAGCAAAATCAGAGGCACTACTGACCAAATAAAGGTGACAGAATCTGGCCATTAAAGGTATAGATAAATATTGTTATTTACATAAATATTTATATAAAATAAATATGTATACCACTACTATATTATTTATATATAATATAAATTATATATATAGTATAGATATATAATATATTTAGTATATATGTATATAAATAATATATATAGTACCGCTATTTATACCACTGTTCAAGTCATTACAGATTTTAAAAAATATGCAGAAGCATTCACATGCATTGGCACATATTGAAATAATTTTCTTTCCTTTATTTACATGGCATATGAATTGCTTATCATAGTCTCTATAATCACATTAACAGTATATTTTAAAGCCCAAGCATGTAAAAAATGAATGGCAGGAAGGAAAACACATTAGCAAGCAGTAGCATGGTAAATGTTATAAGCCTTTGTTGCCGCCTCCTTCCTATGGTAGGTGGTATGGAATAGAGGTGACCAGAAGACAGCAGTTTCATTTCACAATGAGGTTCTAAATTTAGAAAAAAAGCAAAGGACCAGGCTTTCACAAAAAAATCTGCTTTTTCTGAAACCATCATGAAAATTTGTCTATTGCTTGCTAGTTGGGATGTGGGAAGCTCAGGTCCAGACTCTGCTTTGCCTTATAGAAAGTTAAAGTTGTTATCCCAGGGACCTCAACATAGCTTTCCTAAATCCCAGGGCAATGCTCTAATAACTAGGATCTAGTCTTTCTCTGATCCAAAATACTTTCAAATGAAACATTCATGGAAGCCTGCAGATCTGTTTCCTTTTTAAAGAAACAGTGAAGATGTTTCTAAAAAACTACTACTGAATTATTAGGGTGATAAAGAACTGTGAGCATATTTACAAATACTCAGGAACAAATCACTGAATTAAGGCTCTGTAGCTGTGAAATTTCTGTTTTCTCAGCCTCTCACACATACCCCTTTTCACACAAGGTAAGTGATAATTCTTTAGGTTTTTAGGGCATTAGCCCTACATTCTAACAGCTAATTCCTTAGGGAAACATATTCCTTGGTCATTTTAAAAAGGCCTTTTAAAAATGTCATTTTATGTGACAGTAAGAGAGACAATAAGAAGACAGTTTAAAACATGCTGTGCTGTGTTGATGTCATCTGAGCTAACAGAAGATAAAAATTGAAAATCCAAAATTTAGCTCAGCTCAAAAGCTGGTAAGGAATGCAATGACTTTCTTCCTCCTTTGAATTATCACATGGGTTGTTGCTAGGAAATAGTAACTGCTACTGAAGAAGGTACTGTATCATTCATTGAATGGAGATTGTTGAGCTGGCTCTATACTTAAGAGAACCATATGTCCCAGTTTAGCAGGGACAGTCCTGGATTTCTGAGGTTGGCCCCAGCTGGCTGTGTCCTGGAAATGCAGGGG